>NC_045632.1:8636957-8968795 GCF_009829155.1 Mustela erminea | reverse complement strand
TTAACCAAGTAAACCACCCAGGCACCCCTAAGATATAAGAATTAAAATTAAAAAAAAAAATACATGCTACATATTTTTTAAATATTTATTTGAGAGAGAGTGTGTGCTCAAGCGCGTGTGAAACTGCGGGGCTATGTGGGAGGGTGTGGTGGGGAGGGGCAGAAGGAGGGAGAGGGAGGGGGAGAAGAAGCAGACTCCTGGACCAGCAAGGAGCCTGACTTGGGGTGTCATCCCAGGATCCCAGGACCACAACCTGAGCCAAAGACACACACCCAAATGATTGAGTCACCCAGGGACTCCATATTCTATGTATTTTTAACTGATTAAATAAGTAGAATGTGTGTGTGTTTGTGTGTATGCATATGTATATGCAATGGATCTTAAGATTAAAGCAGTTCATTATTGTAATTAGTATTTTATTTTTTTAATTTTCTGGTCTACTGATTGATGGGATACATGAGCACAGGCATATATATTGCTTAGTGGTCTGATAGGTGGTGAGGGGCGCCTGGGTGGCTCAGTGGGTTAAAGCCTCTGCTTTCGGCTCAGGTCATGATCCCAGGGTCCTGGGATCGAGCCCCATGTCAGGCTCTCTGCTCAGCAGGGAGCCTGCTTTCCTTCCACTCTCTCTGCCTGTGATCTCTGTCTGTCAAATAAATTAAAAAAAAAAAAAAAAGATATGTGGTGAATATTTCTATGTGTCTCATGAGAACTAAAAATGTTTCTGTTTTTCTTGTATAAGATTTAATATATAATAGGTCAAACTCATTCTTTTGTTGTTCCATTATTGAATATTACTAGTTTGTACCAGCTTTATAACATGGATACAGACAGAGCCATATTAATATGCCTCTGAAAATTGAGGACATACACATTTTACTCTTTTTTGAATAACAGGCTAAAAACTCCACGTGAACAAGATGACTTCGTGACTCAGCCCTGCAGATGGCTATTCCTCCAGTGCTTCACGAGTCATGGAAGAACCCAGCATCATCACGTTCCTTGCCCCTCTTTCCTGCCGGCATGTCTAATTGGCATGTACACATTAGAGGCAACATCTACCTGGGTATCTGGGTGACTCGGTTGGTTGGGTAGCCGACTGTTGGTTTCAGCTCAGGTCATCTTCTCCGTATCCTGGGATCCAGCGCTGCATGGGGCTCCCTGCTCAGCTCAGCTCAGCATAGAGGATTCCCTCTGTCCCTCTGCCCCCTGCCCTCTGCAGTAGGGATAAATAAATCTTAAATAAATAAATCTTAAAAATAATAATACTTACTTAAGACTCTTGCATTTCTTTTCAGGGCTCCATAGCTCATTTTCATTCTTTTCGGGATTGACTAGAATCCGTGTGCATGGACCACAGTTACTTACTCTTTCATCTCCTGAGGGACGTCTTGGTTTCTTACAAGTTTTGACCTGAGCTATGAATGAATAAAGCCGCTATAAACACTTGTGTGCAGAACTTTGCGGGGACATAAATGTCCAATTCATTTGGGTAAAAACCTAGGAGTGTGGTTTCTGGATCATATGAGAGGTCATTTAATTTTGTGAGAAATCCTCATCTGTCGTCCAAAGTGGCTATCCCATTTTGCGTTTCTCATCTACAGTGAATGCACGTTCCTGCTGTTCCACCGAGTGTTTGGTGGTGTCATTTTTGGAGTATACCTCTCAAATGTACCCTTAACATATCTCACTATTTCAGTTTGCAATTTTCTAACAATGCATGATGACAAGTATCTGTTCATATACTTTTTGCTATGTGTGCGTCTTCTTGGTGAGGTGTCTGTATAGATGTTTTGCCCATTTAAAAAATCAAGTTGTGGGGCGCCTGGGTGGCTCAGTGGGTTAAAGCCTCTGCCTTCGGCTCAGGTCATGATCTTGGGGTCCTGGGATCGAGCCCCGCATCGGGCTCTCTGCTCTGTGGGGATCCTGCTTCCTCTTCTCTCTCTCTCTCTGCCTGCCTTTCTGCCTACTTGTGATCTCTATCTGTCAAATAAATAAAATTTAAAAAAATTAAGTTGTTTGTTTTCTTATTGTTGAATTTTAATAGTTCTTTGTATATTTTGTATCATGGTTCTTTGTCAGATATGTCTTTTGTTTTCTCCCCATATCTGGCTTGTCTTCTCATTCCCTTGGCAGTGTCTTTCATACTGTAGAAGTTTGTAATTTTAATGAAATCTGACTTAGCAATTATTTTTTCATGAATTATACCCTTGGTATTGCATCTAAACAGTTATAGAACCTAAGGTCATCTAGATTTTCTCCTGTTATCTTCTGGGAGGTTTATAATTTTGTGTTTTACATTGAAGTCTGTGATCTACTTTTTGAAAGATTTTATTTATTTATTCATGAGAGACAGAGAGAGAGAGTGGCAGAGGGAGAAGCAGGATCCCTGCAGAGTAGGGAGCCCTGTTCGAGACTCAATCCCAGGACTCTGTGATCATGACCCAAGCTAAAAGCAGACACTTAACTGACTGAGCCACGCAGACACCCGGTGATCTATTTTGAGTTAAGTTTTGTGAAGGATGTAAGGTCTGTATCTAGATTGTATAATTACTATTTATTTATTTTTGTTTGTTTGTTTGTTTATTTTTACTTGGGTGTGGATGTCCACTTGTTCCAGTGCCATTTGCTGAAAAGACTATCTTTTTTTAAAGATTTTATTTATTTAATTGTCAGAGATCGTGAGGGCTAGGAGAGCAAGCAGGGGGAGCAGTAGGCAGAGGGAGAGCGGGCACCCCTCTGAGCAGGGAGCTGGTTGTGGGACTTGATCCCAGGACCCTGGGATCATGACCTGAGCTGAAGGCAGATGCTTAACTGACTGAGCCACCCAGGCATCCCAAGACTATTCTTTCTCCATTGGATTGCCTCAGATCCTTTGTGAGACCAACAAATACATTTGGCTGTATTTGAGTTAGTCTATTTCTGGGATCTCTGTTTTATTCTGTTTAGCTATTTCCCATTTTTTTACTGGAGATACACTGCCTTAATTAATGTAGCTTTATATTAAGTCTTGACATTGGAATGTGTCAGTCCTCTGACTTTTTCTTCTGCTTTGACACTGGGCTGGCTTTCCTGGGTCTTATGCCTGTATCTATATACTTTAGAATCAATTAATTGGGGCGCCTGGGTGGCTCAGTGGGTTGAGCCGCTGCCTTCGGATCAGGATTCTGGGATCGAGTCCCACATCGGGCTCTCTGCTCAGCAGGGAGCCTGCTTCCCTCTCTCTCTCTGCCTGCCTCTCTGTTTACTTGTGATCTCTCTCTGTCAAATAAATAAATAAAATTTTTAAAAAAATCAATTAATTGATACCTACAAGTAATTTCCCAGAATTTTGGTTGAAATTTCATTGACTCTACAGATGAATTTGGGAAGACCTGTCATTTTAACAATATTTAGTCTTTTTATCCATGAATGTAGATTTAAGCTGTGCTTGATCATGCCATAATATTTTATAGCAATATTTGCAAATAACATTTCATAATTTTGGATCTCTAGGCAGATAGGAGGGGTGTGAAATATTTGTGGTTATCTTTGTGAGATTTCTGGAAATTTTTAGGAAGTGTCATCCTTCAATATTTTTGGATCACCTACATAGCAATGGTTCATCTAACATTTGAGAGTAGTAGGATGCTGTTGATAAAACCGTATGACCTTGTACTGTGTTCGGTGAGGGACCTCTTCTGTAAATATTGCCACTTATCCTATAGACATTGCTCAGCTTAGACTTATATTCCCAGAAATATTCCTATCAACTAGGCTTTTCAAACAATTGGACTGGGTCTGGAGAAGCATCTCTAGCTAATCCCATACTCTTTGTATTGCTTTTCCTTGAATCCTTCTCAGGCCTTCTATATCCTCTCATCCTTATTTTGTAGTTCTTAGGCTAGGCAGAAAGAGACAATTACTGGGGAGGGAGGCAGTGAAATTCTTAAGCAAGTACAGAGTCTAGTGAAATACATTTGGATCACTGCCACCCCTCCTCTGTCAGATGCAAACATTTCCTGCTTCTGCCAACTGAGACCCTGTCTGCCTCCAGTTGTTGTGGAAAAAAGGAAGTTTCTCCCCCACACAAAACTTGTTTCTTTGCAGAGCCTCACTAGGATCTTATTGTTTCTGGGAATTGGGATCTGGGGGAAAGTTTTAAAAACGTAGTCTCAACTGCCTCATGTGTCACTGAGAGTTGAAGTTATAATTGTAGCTCTGTGGAGAGGTGAGGTCACAGAACCACAAACCTTATCTTAACACTGGCTGCCTCCTTCCCACACACAAGCAGGGGCTGTCATGACTGGCCTAGTGAGCCCACATCCTGGCAGCAGGAAAGACTGGAATGTCAGTCCAAGTGACACAATGTGTAAGGGAAGGAGGTGTTTCAGGGTCTGGATCCAGGTTGGACCACGTGGCTAGAAAAAGGATTCTACTTGTGAAGAAAGTGGCTTGATGTCAGAGCTGTACAGATAGGAACAACAATTCCTGAGGCACAGGCCAAGTTACAGAGAGACTGGAGGTCTGAGGTCCTCCTTGGGACTAACTGCTCCAAACATAGTTTAATGCATATCCCTCCCTGATGAAGATTGTTGGAGTTCATTGCACGTAGTAGCACAGTCTGATGTTTGCAGTCCTTAAAACTGCAATTCAGAAGGGTCACCTGGGTGGCTTAGTTGGTTAAGCCTCTGCCTTTGGCTCAGGTCATGATACCAGGGTCCTGGAATTGAGCCCAATGTGGGGCTCTCTGCTCAGCGGGGATCCTGCTTCCTCCCCTCTCTCTCTGTGTGCTTGTGATCTCTCTCTCTCTGTCAAATAAATAAATAAAACATTTTTAAAAACCTGCAATTCAGAAATTAATATGCTATTCAATCTGTGCTGTGAAACCACAGAGAAATTGACATGATTGATATAGTTACTTCATTGAACTTCTGTGCATGTGATAATGAGTTTCAAGGAGCTAAGCACATCCTATCTCAATGTGAACAATGGGACTGAGTGGCATTTGGAGAACCATAATTGTTTTTCTTGTATTTATGTTTGATGCATCTAGTGGAGATAGTAATTATGTCTCTCCTGAAAATGTTTGTAATCTTTTGATCAAGGAAGGACAATTTTCCTCTGTGAAGTTAAAACAAGAGACTTTCAGGAAAAGGTAACTTCAACATGTGAGGGATTTGGACAGCAGAAAAATTAAGGACTTCAGCATGTTTTCAGCTTAAATGTATTTTTTTTTAAAAAGATTTTATTTATTTATTTGACAGAGAGACACAGCCAGAGAAGGAACACAGAAGAAGAAATGGGAGAGGGGGTTCAGTCCCAGAACCCTGGGATCATGACCTGGGCCGATGGCAGACACTGAATGACTAAGCCACCCAGGTGCCCCCCTTAAATGTATCTTCTGATATTCTACATGGTTTTCAAAGTTCTAACATAATTTTTAGGCTCACCCTTGCATTTCTCCTATTCAATGCATAAGATTTCATGCCTTGAGATTCATTTTGCATGCTTGTTTTTTATTTTATTATCTTTTTCAAATTGACTAGTTTCAGTTTTTTGTTCTTTTTTTTTTTTAAAATCACAGCTATTTGTATGCTCTCTAATGAGGAATAATTTAGATCCTACTCTAAATGTTTTCTCAATCTCTACATGTTTTATTTAAATTATAAATCCCATAGTTTAGGGTAAAAGTGAAATATTACACAATAATTTCGATGGTGGGTTCCATTGGCCAAAAAAAATCACATGATTACTTCTGTTGCTGTATTAACACTGGTCCATATTTGATAAATCCATTTTGTTCATGGACAATATTCAGGTTCTTACTAAGTTTTCATCTTCACTCACAAGTGATGATGATTAATGGAACAATTAGTTTAACAAGAATAAGAAATTGGCACAACCAAACCTAAATTGAAATGAATTTCAAAGATGATAATGTATGCATGCATAACAGTGGGTTATTTGGATACAACCAGGTAGGGGCACCTGGCTGACTCCATTGGTGGAGCGTGCAGCTCTTGATAATAACTCAGCTGTGAGTTTGAGCCCCATGTTGGGTATAGACATTAGTTACAAATAAATTCTTTAAAAAAAAATAAGTATTTATTTGACAGAGAGAGACACAGTGAGAGAGGGAACACAAGCAGGGGGAGTAGGAATGGGAGAGGGAGAAGCAGGCTGAGCAGGGAGTCCAGTGCAAGGCTCGATCCCAGGACCTTAGGATGATGACTTGAGGTGAAGGCAGACGCTTAACAACTGAGCCACCCACGTACCCCACAAATAAAGTCTTAAGAAAAACAAAAAAAAAAAGATATGACCAGGTAGCTATGAGAGTATAGCCTGCTGGTAAACACCCAACTTTATTGCAACCTGGCCATTGCAATATTTAAATGAGTCATATGATCTCATTATAATTAAATTCTTGGCTCTAAAATGCACATACTTGTAAATACTAAATAATTTACAATAGGTAAAGCATGAGTAAGAGTGACTCAATGAGCACTATACAAAGAAATACATCAAACTTGAGAAATCATTAATTAACGAAGATGTGTATTGGAAAGAAAGCCTCAGGGGAAAGTAGTAGCAAGGGGAGAATTTTGAATTTATTTTCCACAAACAGCCCACGGCTCAAGTGTTCATGCAGCCTCCTCTCTTTGTGGATGTGAACACTGAGCTCTGGAGAGTGACAGAATGGCCTTTAATGGATGTGAAATTTGCTGTAATCTTCCTATTGCAGATGGTCCTTGGAACCCTGGAAACTTCTTGCTTTTTTGTCATTGTTCGTCATCTCTTGGCGTAAGGGGATACAGGTCAAAGTCCACAGATTCGCTTTTTTTTTTTTTAGGCACTTGACTAACTCCTTGGTCATTCTCTCCAGAGGAATCCCAGGGGAGGCTTTTGATTTGAGTTATTTTCCCAGTGACCTCGGATGCAAAGTTGTTTTCTTAGTCCACAGAGTGTCCAGGGGGTTGTCTATGGGCACCATGTGCCTCCTGAATGTCTTCCATGCCATCACCATCAGCCCCTGGAACTCCTGGTGGGCAGCGCTTAAAGGGAAAGCTCCCCAGTACCTTGGCCCCTCAAATATCCTTTGCTGGATCCTGAATATAAACCTAAATATTATGGTTCCTGTGTACGTCACTGACAAATGGAACAACAAAAACACTTCAGAAAATATGGAGTTTGGATACTGGGCTTCTGCACTTCACGACAAAGACACAGACTTACTATATACGGTATCGATACCCTCCCATGATGTTTTGTGCTTGGGACTCATAACTTGGGCCAGTGGGTTCATGGTTTCCACCGTGTATGGCATAAGCAGCAGGTCCAACACATTTATAGGACCAAAGTTTCCCCCAGATCCTCCCCTGAGATTAGAGCCACCCAAAGCATCCTTCTGTTGGGGAGCATCTTTGAATCTTTTTATACCCTCTCTTCCATCAATTACATGTATTTTTCTATTTTTTGCAAGACCAATTGGTGGCTGATGAATACTTCTGCCCTAATCAATGCATGTTTTCCAACTGTCTGCCCCTTTGTTCTTTGAGTCACGACCACTGTATCCAGACTCTTTTCTGTGTGCCGGAGAAGAGATACACAATTCCCTCATCTCATCAGAAAAATTTAAACTATCTGGTTTGCACTGTGTTCAGCTGCTTATACACTCATTCTTCAAGGAATCTTCAGCAAAATTATAGTCCGTCTCATTTTACATCGAGTTTTGAATAGGACAGAAATTTCTGCTACAACAATAGTGACTAATGGCCACTGTGTAATTCTGTGTAATTATTATGGAAGTACTCATGTAATGGCATTTTATTAATGGCTGTAGTGGAGAAATTCAGAGTCCAATAAACAAAACATTCTTGAAATACTGTGGAGATACTGAAAATGTGTTTGGATATGTATTTTTTTTTTTCCAAAAAAAGTCACTGTTCAAATTTTATTTGGTATTTTAGTTGGTATGACACTTAGTTGGTTGCATGGTCTTTTTACATTATATGGCAATGTACACTATATTCTCACATACATGGTACACGAAGAGCCTTTGGAACTATGCACAATGCATGCAATAATTAATTTATACATTGGAGCCCAGGATGTGACTGACTGGAAAAGATGGACTAGGCATGTTGGGTGTCAGGTGAAGGAACCAGAAGTTATAGAACACACAGGAAATATGCATCTGGTTTGCAGAGCAACTGCAGCATATGCAACATTGGCAGTGATGTCTCTGAGATGAACCCATTTAGGACTACAAAGGCAAGTATCATCCAGCATTAGGGTATAGCTGCAGGGCTTGGTGAGCCATTCCTATTTAGAACTTTAGGAAACTGATGTTTTTTCCTTAGGCCATTTTGATATTACTTAAGTAACAGATCAGATAATAAGGACAATGTACACAATCTCCAACTAAAACCCTGTCCTAGTCTAGACAGTGAAGTGGTACATTAGAAAACTTTAAAACTGCAGCTCCTTTTGGTTCTCCCAGAGAGTATCTGCACTCTTCTTCAAACGGGACTATTCCTCAGGAGTTAGAGTCACCTTCACAACATCTGAAATTCCATTCTGTCCCAGGACACAAGGAACACTAAGGAAGACATCATCTTTTATTCCATAGAGTCCCTTAATCATGGTGGAGATTGGATGCACCCGCCTAAGATTCTTCATTATACTTTCTGCCAAATCTGTCACAGACAGTCCAGTGGCCCAGGAAGTGTAGACTTTCAGTTTGATCACCTCATAGGCACTGTCAACCACCTGTTTGTGAACCTCTTTTCACTGTTCTTTATCTGCATCAGTGCCTAAGTCAGGGTGCAGATTCTTCAGAGGCACACCAGCAATGTTTACTCCACTCCATACAGGGACACCGGAGTCTCCATGCTCCCCGAGGATCCACCCGTGACAGCTTAATGGGTGAACTACCAGCCTTTCCCTCATTAGGTGATGGAACCAAGCTGAATCCAGACTGCAATCACTTCCAATAACACGGTTTTCGGGAAAGCCACTTATCTTCCAAGTCACATAAGTCAAGATATCCACTGGATTGGAAACAACAAGCAACTTCCAGTTTGGGCTGTATTTTACATTAGGAACGATGAACTTAAAGATGTTCACGTTATGCTGAACCAAATTAAGACGGCTTTCTTCCTCTTGCTGACGTGCCCCAGCTGTGATACTAACCAGCTTGGAGTTTACAGTCGCATTATAGTCTTTGCCGGAGACAAATTTTGGTGTTCTAAGGAAAAGGCTTCCATGCTGGAGAGCCATCATCTCTCCCTTCGGTTTGTCTTCCATGACATCAACAAGAGGAAGTTCATCTGCCAAATCCTTCATTAAGATACTGATGGCACAACCCCAACAACTGTAATCTTATTTGGGGGGACATGTTCTTCCTTAAGAAGATTCTGAATCAGCTGATCTTTCAGAGTTGCCATTTTGGACTTAGAACCAAAAGGAATCGGGAGTGCACGTCGGGAGGACAAGTGTCAGCAGCGCGCGCGAGACTGGATCTAGACTTGGCAGCAGCCGCTCGCTCGGACACGGAGCTGAGCGCAGGAGGGGCCTTAAGTGGAACCCCGGGCTCGCATACGTAATTCTTAATGTGAGATACCAAATTTTCTCAAGATTTACTGGCCATGTGATAGTAAGGCCAGTGCCTTTTTTTGAAGGGGGAGGGGTTCTCTACTTCTTCCTAGATAGGCCAGTGCCTTTCAAGGGAATAACATGTGGGATGATCAGAGAATTCAGGGTTCTAAGAGGGTTCTGGGTTCTGTATTGGGATGCAAGTGGCCTGAGGTAAAGCTGGGGGAAAATTAGGTTTTAGTTGTGAAGGACAATGACATCCAGGTTGTGCAAATTGTGTCTTACATCCTTAGAGAATGGTAGGTGTTTGAAATAAGAAAACATGTGTGTGGAGAAAGATGAACATATTAAAAATGTTTTCAGTTGAACATTGGAATTGTGAACTCCAGGGGATGAAGGAGAATCGTGCAGGAGGATATGTTAGCTGATGTTTTAAAAGGGTAGAGGTGGAAAGCAAGTATTAAATAAATGTTTTATGTCTGTGATAAAAAATGAATCAATTTTTAGGGTCTGCAGAGGGTAGATTGTTCTGGGTTAGGTATTGGGGCCAACTGGCTGGTTGCTAAGAAGCAGATTTTAGGGTGGGTGTCTGCATCCAATTTGAGGAGAAAAGCTTATAAAGA
Organism: Mustela erminea; assembly: GCF_009829155.1. Classification (NCBI taxonomy): domain Eukaryota; kingdom Metazoa; phylum Chordata; class Mammalia; order Carnivora; family Mustelidae; genus Mustela; species Mustela erminea. The sequence continues at coordinate 8,958,596 of NC_045632.1, read as the reverse complement.
AAGTCTTCATCAAGTTTGGATTAGTAAAGGAGCAGCAATTTGGAGACCAGAAACATGAATCTATTGAGTCTGTTTTGTTTAATAAATTTTCCTGCTTTTGAAATCACGCACCAGAGCAAATGGACACATTTGAAAGAAACAGTAGATATCAACTCACACATAATTTAATGCAGATATCTGTAAATAAATTAAATTATAGGGATTGCAACTTTATTATTATTCTTAAAAGATATTTTAAATTTGTTTGACTGAGGGAGAGAGAGCACAAGTGGAGAGAGAGGGAGCAGACTCCCCGCTGAGCAGAAAGCACAACCAGGGGCTTGATCCCAGGACTGAGGGATCATGACCTGAGTAGAAGGCAGATACTTAACCAACTGAACAACCTAGATGTCAGATGGCTGCAACATTAATGTAATTTTTTTTTTTTTTACTTTGGAGTCAGTTTATCAAAGAACATACAGAGAATTCCCATCTTCCACTCAGTCTGTTTCCCCTATTGTTAACATCTTAGGTTACCATAGTACATTCTGGAAAACTAAGAAACCAACACTGACACCACATTAGAAATTGAATTGTAGACTTTACTCTTATTTCATCAATTTTAACACAAATGTCTTTTTTTCCCCCTCTTCCAGGATCCAATCCAAAAATACCACATTACATGTAGCCCACATGTGTCTCCCACCTCCTCTTCTCTCTGTCAGATTCTGTCAGATTCTCTGCCTCCTCAGGTTTTATGAACGTGATAGGTGTGCGGAGGACTGGCCAAGTACTTTCTAGAATACCTCTGAAATTGGGTTTGTCGCATTAGATAGTGTTTATAGATGTTTTTTCTCGCTTTTAAAAATTAACATATAATGTGTTATTTGTTTCAGGGGTACAGGTCTGTGATTTCTCAGTCTTACACAATTCACAGCACTCATTTTTGGACCTCCCCTTCAGATCACTACCTTTGTATCTTTGTGGTAAATACCCAGTAGTGTGATTGCTGGGTGGTAGGGTAGATCTATTTTCAACTTTTTGAGGAGCCTCCACACAGTTTTCCAGAGTGGCTGCACCACCTTGCATTCCCACCAACAGTGTAAGAGGGTTCCCCTTTCTCCGCATCCTCCACCAACACCTGTTGTTTCCTGATTTGTAAATTTTAGCCATTCTGACCAATGTGAGGTGGGATCTCACTGTGGTTTTGATTAGTATTTCCCTGATGCCAAGTGGTTGAGCCCTTTTTCATGTGTCTGTTGGCTGTTTGGCTGTCTTCTTCTTCTTCTTTTTTTTCCTTTTTTAAAATATTTTATTTATTCATTTGACAGAGAGAGATTACAAGTAGGCAGAGCGGCAGGCAGACAAAGGGGGGGGGAAGCAGGCTCCCCGCTGAGCAGAGAGCCCCGACATGGGCCTCAATCCCAGGACCCTGAGATCATGACCTGAGTCAAAGGCAGAGGCCCAACCCACTGAGCCACCCAGGTGGCCTGGATGTCTTCTTTGCAGAAGTGTCTTTTTATGTCTTCTGCCCATTTATTGATTGGATTTTTTGTCCTTTGGGTGTTATGTTTGATAAGTTCTTAATAGATTTTGAATACTAGCCCTTTATCTGATAGGTCATTTGTAGGTATCTTCTCCCATTTTGTCCATTGTCTTTTGGTTTTGGTGACTGTTTCCTTTTTTATGTAAAAGATTTTTATTTTGATGAAGTCCCAGTAGATCATTTTTGCCCTTGCTTCCCTTGCTAGGAAGAAGTTGCTGCAGCTGAGGTCAAAGAGGTTGCTGCCTGTGTTCTCCTCAAGGATTTTGATGGATTCCAGACATGTATATAGATTTTTATAAAAACATCTCACATCTCATCTAATCACATCATATCACATCAGGGAATTCATGCAATTAACCACTACTTATCATTGGCGATGTTAATGTCAATCACGTGGTTATCAAGAGTTGGTAGTGTTATCCAGTCTCTCCACTGTAAAATTGCTATCTGCCCATCCCCATTCTGTACTGACTGGAAGGGAGTCAGTAAGTTTAGCAGATCAATCAGTCTCTACCTCTTAGAAAGAGTGGTATCTGGGGTGCCTGTGTGGCAGTCAGTGAAATGTTGGACTATAGATTTTGGCTCCGGTCTGATCTCAGGGTTGTATGATCGAGCCCTGTGTTGGCTTCTGGATCTGGCAAGGACTCTGCTTGAGTTTCTCTCTCTCCCTCTTCCCTCCCTGCTCCTTTCTCTCTCTTTCTCTCTAAAATAGGTAGATATATCTTTTCTTAAAAAGTACATTTTTTTTAAGACGTCTTTTAAAAAATAAATAAATCATTTTTTTTTTAAAAAGTCACCTGGGTGACTCAGTTGGTTAAGCATCTGCCTCTTGATATGGGCTCAGATATTCATTACAGGGTCATGAGTTTGAGACCTGAGTCAGGCTCCGTAAGCCCACTTAAAACAGAAAAAAGAAAAAAAAAAATGTGCAAATAAACAGGAAGGCATTGGTGGTCTAAAATAATTCAGAATTTTCTGCAAAAGTGAACTTTGCTGTGTAGTTTGCTAAAGAAACACTACTTACATACCCTGCAGATTACAGGGCTTGGAAGCTAAATGTGCCTTAATATTTGTATAAAGCCGATGTTTTCTCATGATTTGATTCTGATTATAATTTTCTTTCTTTAAAAGTCAACTTTTATTGTAATTCACATATATTATATATTGTGGAAACAGGATCGTAGCTAGCAGGTCAGAGTAATACAAAAAAAAAAAAAATTTTAATATATAGCTCTGTGCTTGTTGGAACAGGCTCTGCCCCGCATGGGGGCTGGCAGCCACACTTGTCCAATGCCTCCCGGCAGACACAGCCCAGGGCACAAGACCAAGCCCACAGTGTGGTGCACTGGCAGGAGCTGGTGCAGGTGCCTGGGCTGCCGGTGGAATGTGAGCTCCTGGGATCTACTTGGAGTCCAGCTGAGGATAGGGGTCCACAGCAAGTGACAGGGAGGCACTGGTGCAGGCAGGAGGCATGCGGTCTAATTAAATTTTGTTTTTCCAAGGACACAAAAAGTGGTGATGTGTCCTGGGTACATCAGGCACCTGACAGCACTGTGATGTGCTCTGTTATAGCCGATGTTACCTTCATTCCTTGGCTCAGGTTTCTCTGCCAGATCACCCTGCTCTACAGCTAATACAGCGTTTCATTCTTATTTAAATTCAATTAGCCCACATAGAGTGTATCATTAGTTTCCAATGGAGTGTTTAGTGATTCATCAGTTGCATATAACAGCCAGTGCTCATCACAACACATGCCCTCCTTCATGCCCATCCCCCAGTTACCCCATCCCCCCCTCCAGCAACCCTCAGTTCATTTCCTAGAGTCAAGAGTCTCTCGTGATTCATCTCCCTCTCTGATTTTGTTGCCTTCATCTATGGTCTTCTGCACTATTCCTATGATACCACATAGGAGTGAAACCATATGATAATTGTCTTTCTCTGATTGCCTTACTTCACTCAGCATAATCCCCTCCAGTTCCATCCATGTTGATGCAAATGGTGGGTATTCTTCCTTTTCAGATGGCTGAGTACTACTCCATTGTGTATATGGACCACGTCCTCTTTATCCATTCATGTGATGAAGGACTTCTTGGCTTTTTCAGTTTGGCTGTTGTGGCCATTGCTGCTATGAACATTGGGGTGCAGGTGCCCCTTCTTTTCACTACATCTATACCTTTGGGGCAAATAGTGCAATTGCTGAGATAATACTGTTTTAAAGTTAGTAAAGGGGGTGTCTGGGTGGCTCAGTTTATTAAACGTCTGCCTTCGGCTCAGGTCATGATCCTAGGGTCCTGAGATTGAGACCCATGTTGGGTTCCCTGCTCAGTGGGGAGCCTGCTTCTCCTTCTTCCTCTGCCCCTCCCCCTGCTTGTGTTCTCTCTCTCTCTCTCTCAAATAAATAAATAAAATCTTTAAAAAAAATGAATAAGGGGCACCTGGGTGGCTCAGTGGGTTAAAGCCTCTGCCTTCAGCTTGGGTCATGATCCCCAGGTCATGGGATCGAGCCCCACGTTGGGCTCTCTGCTCGGCGGGGACCCTGCTTCCTCTTCTCTCTCTCTCCCTTCCTCTCTGCCTACTTGTGATCTCTCTCTGTCAAATAAATAAAATCTTTTTTAAAAAATTAAGAAAGTTTGTTCTTTGCCATTAATATGGGTCCTGGGTGAATTGCTTTGAGATGTGCATAAGACATGGTGTTTATTTTTTATTTTCTTTTAAGATTTTATTTATTTTTTTGACATACAGAGATCACAAGTAGGCATAGAGGCAGGCAGAGAGAGGAAGGGAAGCAGGCTCCCTGCTGAGCAGAGAGCTCCATGCTGGGCTCAATCCCAGGACCCTGGGATCATGACCTGAGCCAAAGGCAGAGGCTTTAACTCATTGAGCCACACAGGTGGCTCTACATTACTTCTTTTAAAGTGTATATAATTATCTTGTCAATGTATCATTATGTGCATAAAATGTAAAAATTGCTAGATGAGTTCTGTGATGTTACCTTCTTTAGATTACGCCTCTCACTTAGAAAACCTGGCATGAATAGTCTTTTAGCACCTTTCTGTACATTGACCAATGTGGTCCTTTTGGATAAATTCTACATCTCACAAATGAGGTTAAAACCCAGGCCCTTCTGTTTACTGGATGTTTGACAGAATAGTCTCATAAAAGTTGAAGAATAATATTCTCTTAGATTATTTTTGTGGTTTTATGTGTTAATGATGAAAGCTCTTTGAATAATACCCAGGGAAATATTCAAAAAAGATTGTGATCATATATTAGAATTTATAATTTCTTTGCTCAGCTGGGAACTTGCTTCCCCCTCTCTCTCTGCCTACTTGTAATCTGTCTCTCTTGTCAAATAAATAAAATATTAAAAAAAAAAGGATCTATAATTTCCATAAAACTGTTCTAAATCACACATGACTATTTCGCTCAAGATTTTACTTCTTTGCTATTCAGAAGTGAATCCCTTAGGGGTGCCTGGGTGGCTCAGTCAGTTAAGCATCTGCCTTTGGCTTAGGTCATTATCCTAGAGTCTCAGGATTGAGCTCCACGTAGGCCTCCCTGTGCAGCAAGGAGTCTGCTTCTCCCTCTGACCCTTTCCCCTCTTACACACTCTCTCTAAAATAAATATATTTTCAAGAAAAAAAAATCTTAAAAAAAAAAAAAAGTGTGTCTCTTAGACCAGAGGCAACACGTGGTGAACTTGTTCAAAATGCAGTAACTCGGGGCACCTGGGTGGCTCAGTGGGTTAAGACCTCTGCCTTCACCTCAGGTCATGATCCCAGAGTCCTGGGATTGAGCCCCACATCGGGCTCTCTGCTCAGCAGTGAGCCTGATTCCTCCTCTCTCTCTCTCTCTGCCTGCCTCTCAGCCTACTTGTGATCACTGTCTGTCAAATAAATAAAATGAAATCTTTAAAAAAAAATGCAGAAAGTCAGGTCCCACCCCAGAATGGAATCAGAGCCTGTATTTGAATAAGGTCTCCAGCTTGTGGTTGTATACATTAAATTTTTCAGAAGTGCATTTCTGACTTACCATGACTCCCATTGAGAAAGATACACAACTTACGATGTAAATAGAGAGACCAAACATAACCATGTATGCCTGTGTTGATGCCCTAATACATTTTACCATCCCTGGAAGTAGTATTTATCAGGGTTTTGTTAACCTTATGCTGTCCTCTTTCCTCTGAATTAGGGAAAACGTCAGGGAGCGTTTTTGTGTCTAATCATCTCAGTGTGTAATTCATGCCACTCACCTAAGTCAGTTCTCTGAACTCTCTTAGGTAAAATGACAAACTCTGCACAACGGCCACATAATAAGTGTATTATTTATCTCAGAGATGGTTGACATTCAGGAATGTGGCTGAAGATTTCTCGCAGGAGCTGTGCTAGTGCCTGGACCCTGCTCAGTGGGATTTCAACCAGTGTTTATTGTTAACAATTTTGGGGAAAAAATCAAGTGGTGAGAACTATGGTAATCCTTCACTACTCTAGATTTCAGTAAGTTCCATTGGGTTAAGTGATCGATAAAAGTAATGCAATCTGGGGCGCCTGGATGGCTCAGTGGGTTGGGCCTCTGCTTTTGGCTTGGGTCATGATCTCAGGGTTCTGGGATTGAGCCCTGTATCTGGCTTTCGGCTCAGCAGTGAGGCTGATGCCCCCTCTCTCTGCCTGCCTCTCTGCCTACTTGTGATCTCTTTCTCTGTCAAATAAATAAATAAAATCATTTAAAAAAATGTAGTACAATCTGCCTCTAAAAGTCTGACCCCAATGCTTTTATTTGTGAAGGGCTCTTCTGAGACTTCCCTCTTTCTTCCATGGAAACTCTTCCGTTGTTCCTGTCATGAGTGGGGGTCAGTGTCACTGTTCACCTTCCTGTAAGACATTCATATTGATTTGCATTGAATTATGCCGAGGACTCAACATGGGGACGGAGTCATGCAGATTAAGTCCACTGATTTCTAATGTGAAATATCAGTGTCATGGATACCTTTCACTTGCATCTGTCTGGAAATCCTCAGTGGATGCCTGGCTCATTTTGTCTCTGCTCATAACTGACATATTGGTGCACATGACAGTCCAAAGAGAAGGAAAGAACATGTTTCCCTGGCAGAATGACTTCTTCAGGCTCTGTGAGTGCAAGGAGACCCATGTACCTTCTCACCTGTCAGACCCCTGAGTTTCCTGCCCACTTCATTGCAATGTTGCAGTAGTGGTCTTCAGATATGACAATGCTTGCCAGCATCTGCCTGTAGGGATCCTGGAGAAAGAGTCTTTCTCAAACGTTTCAAAGCTCCTTTGGGAGACAATGAAAGGAAACGTGTAATTGTTTTGTTTGGTTGATTTTTTTTTTTTTTTAATTAGCGACTAGAAAAAGGTTTCTGGAAACTTTCTCCCTACCAGCCTGCACTTTGATTGCCGCTGTGGGAGAAATGATAAGTGCGCTCAGGGGGTTGGTGAGGTTACAGGTTCCTGAACTCATATCTCAGGGTCTGGCTGCCTCTTCTCCTCACCTGTCCTGGCTGTTAGGACCTTCACATCTGCCCACAGTCCTTATAGTGGGAAGTGGCTTCTGTTTCAACTAGAAGGGCAGAGTCTACCTTACCTCTGCGTTTATTAAGATTTCTAGATCTTTATTCATTGTTGACATTGACTATGGGATAAAGCTGTATCTATAAATGGAAACTTTATTTAACATCTCAATTTAATTTTATTTTTTCAATGTTTTAATTTCTTTTTTAAAAGATTTTATTTATTTATTTGACAGACAAGAGATCACAAGCACACAGAGAGGCAGGCAGAGAGAGATGGAGAAGCAGGCTCCCCCCTGAGCAGAGAGCCCAACTTGGGACTCGATCCAAGAACCCTGGATCATGACCTGAGCCGAAGGCAGAGGCCCCAACCCACTGAGCCACCCAGATGCCCAGTATTTTCATTTCTTAAGGAATCGCTACACTGCTTCCCAAAGTGACTACGCCAGCTTGCATTCCCATCAACAGTGTAAGAGGGTTCTTTCGCCACATCCTCTCCAACAGTTGTTGCTTGATATCTTATTAATATTGGCCAATCTAACTGGTGTAAGGTGGTATCTCAATGTAGTTCTCATTTGAATTTCCCTGATGGCTAATGATGATGAACATTTTTTCATGTGTCTTTTAGCCATTTGTATGTCTTCTTTGGAGAAGTGTCTGTTCATGTCTTCTGCCCATTTTGTGATGTAAAATCCTAGAGGAGAATGCAGGCAGTAACCTCTTCAACATCAGCCACAGCAACTTCTTTCAAGATATGTCTCCAAAGGCAAGGAAACAAAATAAAAAATGAACTTTTGGGACTTCATCAGGATAAAAAGCTTCTGGGGGTGCCTGCGTGGCTCAGTGGGTTAAGCCTCTGCCTTTGGATCAGGTCAAGATCTCAGGGTCCTGAGATGGAGCCCTGCCTCAGGCTCTCTGCTGAGTGGGGAGCCTGCTTCCCTTTCTCTCTGCCTGCTGCTCTGCCTACTTGTGATCTCTCTCTGTCAAATAAATAAATAAAAATCTTTTAAAAAAAGATAAAAAGCTTCTGCACAGCAAAGGAAACAGTCAACAAAACAAAGAGGCATCCTAGGGAATGGGAGAAGATATTCGCCAATGACACTGTAGACAAAGGGCTGATATCCAAGATCTATAAAGAACTCCTCAAACTCAACATAAAAATAAATAAATAAATAATAATTTTAAAAACCCCGAAAACAAAAAAAACAACAGATAAACATGGCAACCGGATGCTTTTAAGTGGTTTACAATTCAGTCACCAACACAACTATAAGAAGACTATTTTATTTTCTATAGTTGAAAAAGCACTTACTATTTCCTAGAATGGGTGCAATAAAGAAAAAGGATAACACCAAATTTCAAGGAATGGTGAGGAATTAGAATTTTCATATATTGTTTTTAGGAGAGTAAAAAGTACATTCAGTTTGGATAACTTTGTGGCAGATATTTATGAAAATATACATTTATCTACTTAAATGGGAGCATTTTGTCACCCTAAAATATGTCTCTTTGGTCCAAGGATGAATTGGGGCTGATATTTTTTTAAATATTTTTAAATATTATTATTATTTTTTTTATAGACACCAGATAAAGGAAAAGCTCTGGAACCCTGTATCTGTTTGCTTTTGAAAGAGACATTTGGATTTATAAGAGGAAACTTCATCTGTAAGTTGTCTCCCTCTGTGTTCCTGAAAGAGGGAGAATGTGTCAATCTCCAGAAGCTGTGACCAGTGCAGAAGGCATGGATCTAAATGTGGTCACAACCACAGCCTTGGTTCTCATGCTTAGGCAAAGGTCACCTCCCAAATGCTTCCCAGTAGGATCACATGTGGGATTTCAAAATTATCATGACTGGTGTCCTCCCCCTCAGATTCTGTCAGTTTTTTTGGGTGGAAATAACAGTGCTTTGGTAATTAAGGGCTCCAGGTGATTCTCAGTGAGGCCAGGGGTAATCCCGAGGGCTTCAGGTGCTTTTTATGAGAATGGAGAGGCGGCTTTGGCTCACGGAGAGGTAACAGGGTCTCTTCTATGTGAATCTGGAGGGTCGGGTCCATGCAGCACATGGTTCCTATGCTGTAGTGAATTTGTGGGTTCTAGAAGCAGGAAGGAAAAGTCAGGGATTGGGTATAAAATAGGAAGTCACATTTCCTGAATGGCTCCTGACACAAGGGACGAAGAAGTTGGGACTTCTCTGCATTTCTGGGTCCTGCCTTTGGGTAAATAGTTTACAGGTGAAGAGGTTCTACTGGTGGCTTTATGGGCATTTTCTCATGATGCAGCTGTGATTTCTCCACAAAAAGCTTGTGAGAAACAAATCTAGAGGACAAGGAGAAAGAATGGCCAGTTGTCAGGTAAGCTTGGTGTCCCAGGAAAAGACTGTATCATGCTTTTCTCCTGAAATTGCTTGCATTTAGAAACTGCAAATGTTTCCTCTAGTTCTGATGTTTCTTCTTATATTTTCACCTATTTTTAAAACATTTTAAAACCTTTTCAGAAATGAAACTGAACGCTAGGTCTGCAGAACACTTCTCCCCTATATCCCAGAGACTGTGTCCTGTGTCTTCAACCTGGGTTCCAACATGGTATCAAGAGCTGTCAATTTCAATGAAAACCTGCAACTGTTGAAAATATTCTGTTGGTGACTGATCTAGAGGGGAAGGTGTGAATCCAAGATTCCTATTGTTGCTGAGGTTTGTTCTTGGGATCTCAGCGAAGAAAAACATTTCTCATGTAGGTCCCATGTAGATACTTTATCAGCTCTGTGTAGCCCAGGAATAAGAAAATGCCCAAATCAACATAATAGACATGAAATCAAGAATATCTTGGAAAGTTCTTGGGGAAAAATCATGGAGTGAGTCTTGCTCTTTAGAATGTGAGAAAGATACTCTATTTAAAATATACTAGATGGGAGCCTGCATGGCTCAGTGGGTTAAGTGTCAGACTCTTGATTTCAGAACAGGTCCTGATCTCAGCGTCCTGAAGCCCTGTTTTTGCTCCATGCTCATCAGGGAATCTATTGAGATTCTCTCTGTGCCTCTTCTTCAGCCATTCCCCCTTCTCTCTAAAATATAAATAAATCTTTAAATAAAGTAAAAAAAATATATACTAGCTATTACAGGTCATGGAAACTGGTGTTTCAATGCCTCTGAGAATCAGATGGCGACCCCAAACACGGATCAAAGAATGGGAGGAAGCCAGTCATGTGGGCATTGAGAAGAATGCACCTGAGGGAGAAGAGAGGAGATATAAATTGACTGAACACCCTGCCAGAGAGCTGTAGGCAGGGCACCAGAGGAGAGGCTGGCTGCCAGGAATCAGTGAGTGGGGCTGTATTGAAAGGGGGAAGGTGAGGAGTTGTGGGGACTTAAGGCCCTTTACTCATCACTGTACTTTGTTGTTAGGGCCTATGGCTACCTTGAGGTGGGTTCCCTGTTGGGGCTATTTGGACTCAGCAGAAGGGTCGCTATGGGCACTTTCTCTACTTCTTTACTCAAGCCTCTTTGCCTAAAAGCAGGCTCTACAGAATCTACATGTGATTGAAGTGTATATAAATCCACTGCATTCTCATAATTAGATTTCATTCTGAATTTCTGTTTCCAGACTCTAAGGAAACACCCGTGATGGTGTGTCCTTGGGTGTGCCTTAGGCACTGATAGCAATTTGTTTCTATACACCTGATGTGAACTGCATTTATTCGCTTTGTGTTGACTGCCAGATTCATCCCTTATAATGTTCATATTTTCCCTCTTATTATTTATAAGGAGCTTAGATGTTCTGAGCCAAATGCAGCAACCATCGCCTTCCAGGTGAAAACTTCTTTGTTGTAAGTTTCTCTTGCTTTTAGTTTCTTTTTCTTTTTTAAATTTTACTTATTTATTTATTTGACAGACAGAGATCACAAGTAGGCAGACAGGGAGACAGAGAGAGAGGAGGAAGCAGCTCCCCGCTGAGCAGAGAGCCCAATGCGGACTCGATCCTAGGACCCTGGGACCATGACCTGAGCCAAGCAGAGGCTTTAACACACTGAGCCACCCAGGAACCCCGAGTTTCTTTCTTTTTTTTTTTTTAATATTTTATTTACATTTTGAGAGAGAGTATGAGAATTAGGGGTGGGGAAGAGGTAGAAGCCGATTCCCACTGAGCGGGAGCCCCAGGAAAGTCTCCATTCCAGGACCCTGGGATCACTACCTGAACCAAAGGCCGACCCTTAGCCAACTGAGCCACCTAGGTGCCCCTTGCTTATAGTTTCTGAGGAAGAGAACAAAGTCCTAAGAAGTGTGGATAAATTTCCTTCAACTTGCAGCCCATTGATAAATACTTGAGACAAGCAGGGTATGGCATTCTTCAAGGAATTCACAACTGCCTCAATATTAATGATTTGTTGGAGGTGAAAAGCAGCTTTAGCTTGATGGCAGCCAGACCTCCAGGATCCTCTAAGTCCTCTTTAACATATGAAAATCCTTTTGGAAAATTCCTTTATTTCTACTCCCCAAATACGAGTTGGCCATCATCCTCCAAGCATATGGCCTACTGATAGATATCTGCTGGGTCTCCTGACAAGGTCCCAGGAGTCTAGACTCCAAATTCCTTAGACACTTCCACCATCCCTCACCCTCTCCCCATTTGAAAGTATGTAATCAGTCACTGCTTACAACCCCAGTGCAGCTCGTTGACCAAAAGGTCCTGACCTGTGCTTTAATAAGACCACATTTTTTGCACCAATGATATCTCAATAATTGTTTTATTCATAATTCACTATTGAACCCCAATATTGCACATCAAAAACATCTCAAGAATTCTGTCTTGACAAATGGCTCATATCCAAAATCCATCAGTTTGCACTGCACAAGGAGGGCTCTCACTTCTGTGTAGTTGTATATATGAGTTCTGGGTTGGAGATTCTCATTCAGTCAATCACCATCCCATAGTTTTTCTTCTACTGGACACTCCTATCACAGACTCACTCTTCTATTTACTTCTTTGTGTTTTCAGAAAACAAACAAACAAACCAAGAATCACATAATAAACATTGTTCAGTATCTTAAAATCCTGAGATCTAATACACAAATGATAATTTAATCAAATTTTTCAATGAACTACTATGGTATAGGATCATTGACTACAATGGCCAAGAAAGAGAGAATTCTTGAGAGGATATATGGTGCAAGTTAGTAAGTTTATTTACTTTTTTTAAGATTTTATTTGACAGGCAGAGATGACAAGTAGGCAGAGAGGCAGACAGAGAGAGGAGGAAGCAGGCTCCCCGCTGAGCAGAGAGCCCAATGTGGGGCTCCATCCCAGGACTTTGGGATCATGACCCGAGCAGAAGGCAGAGGCTTTAACCCACTGAGCCACCCAGGCACCCCGAGTAAGTTTATTTCAACAGTACCATATCAATGGGCTGGAAGAGCTGCACTTTGGCTGCATCAAGCTGGTGGTTCTCTGCTTAATGTTTATTGGGAAGGGGCTGTTCAGGGAGTATAAGATCATAAATGTTTCTTTGAATCTGTACTTATAAAACTCCTTTTGCAAGATTCCTTGAGCACTTATTCCACTTGATATTAATATGGGGGAGATGTACAGGTAGTCCCAAGATCCACTGAGAATGTAGCAATTTGCGCTTAGGTGATGCTTCTAGAACTATGCAGGCAGGGTGACTGGGTGGCTCAGTCAGTTAAGGGTGTGCCTTTGGCTCAGGTCATGATCTCAGGGTCCTGGGATTGAGCCCACATCAGACTCTCTGGTCCATGGGGAGTCTGCTTCTCCCTCTCCTTCTGCCCTGCTCACTCTCTCTCTCTCTCTGTCTCTCTCTCTCTCTCAATAAAATCTTAAAACTACAACAACAGAAAAACTATGCCAGCTGTAGGTCAGCCCCCTAGACTACAAGTGAACATTATTTGCTTCTAGTCCTCATCATAGTAGTCTCAGAAATAGAAGTTGTTTTCTTTCTGTCATTCAGTATGTTTGTGTTGATAGTGTAATAAAAGAAAAGCATCATCATCAGGGCACCTGGGTGGCTCAGTCATTTGGCCTTTGCCTTGGGCTCAGGTCATGATCCTGGGGTCCTGGAATGGAGCCCCAGATCCAGCTCCCTGCTCAGTGGAAAGTCTGCTTCTTCCAATGCCCCTGCTTGTGTTCCCTGTCTCACTGACTCTCTCTTTGTCAAGTAAATAAATAAAATCTTTAAAAAAAAAAGGCATCATCAGCAGCAAAAAGATTTATGAATGTCATGTCATTGAAACTGTTTCTTAAATTAGGCAGTATGAAAATTTTCTATTCTATCACTTTTCCTGTGGGTATAAGTATTTTCTAAATATATGGATGTGTGCATGACTGTACAATGGTAGATCAGCATTGGGTGGATCCTTCTTGTTTTCATCATTCTTCTCAGGTTGGGCACCTTCTATGAATACTACTTTAGGGTCTCTCTGTATATTGACCTGAGTGCCATTTTAGATCAACTCTAGGTCAGATAACCTTGGTGAAAGCCTGATCCCTTCCATGTTACTGGATATTTGATAAAATATTCCCATAAAATTAGAAGAATAATGTTTTCTTCTCTAAGATTATTATTCTTCATTTCACCTTAATTTATGAACAATTATTAGATGCTCTCTAGAAACTAGGAAATGGTGAGTAAAGGATTGTTGTTGACTTTCTTGCTATTCCAGTAGAATCTGTCATTGGTATAAAACCTACTCAGAAACACTTGGGTGGCTCAGTCAGTGAACTGTTTGCCTTTGCCTTGGGTCATGGTGCCAGAGACCCGAGATAGAGCCCTGTGCTGGGCTCCCTGCTCAGGGGGCAGTCTGCTTATCTCTCTCCCTCTGCAACCCTCCCCTTACTGCACCCACCCTGGCTCCTGCTGTTTCTTGCTCTCTTACTCTCTGTGTTTGAAATTAAATGAAAATCAGTAATACAAAAGAAAACAAAACAAAAACCAACCATTTCAATTCCAAGTCCTCCAATAATTCATGCCTTGAAGTTTTAGCTCTCATTAAAAATAGAGCTCTTGGGTCATGGGCTATTTTCTCCTTAGAAATGCAGACTCCCATCCCACCCCAGTATTTCTGAACAGAATCTACATTTTTACAAGATCTCCAATGCACTGACTTAAAATTCGAATTCACAATAGAATTTGATAAGTACATTTGTAACCCAGTAAAACATCCCACCTAAGAAGTAGCCACAGCTTATACTCTATGATAGTAACCCAGTACTCAAAACTGTGTGTTCCTTTGTTGAGGACTTCATTTGACAAATTATTTTGGATAAACACACAGTATTTATACTGGTTTTGTGGATCCTATGCCATCCTCTTACCTCAAAGTCACAGAATACATTAGAGCCTATTACTGGGTTAAAAATGATCTTCCTGTACAAAGGAGGATGTTCTCTTAAGGCAGAACCAGTTGTCCTAATAAAACTGGACTAACATGAGTTCACTGCTTGGTGAGTCACAGATAGAAACTACAATAGATGGTGTTATCACAGAATGCAAACTTGATTTGCCTCAAAAAAAAAAAAAAAATCACAGGGAATAACTTGCAACATAGAGACTCCTAGAATAAGGGAGAAGGATTTCCTATTATTTGGGGTTAGGGTGCATATTCAGAAACTGGAGCCTTATCTTCTGTAGAGCTGAGCATTAGGTGGCACAAAAGCCTCAAGAAAACCTTGTCTACATACTTTGTATTTATGTAAATGGGCTTTGTGTACCTTCTTCAGTGGAGATTTTCATATTATCATGAGTTAAAGGGAACTGTAGATCACTCTAATGTTTACTACTTGGCCCATCTGCTTAGGTGTCATGGGGGTGAAGTTCAAATTGGGCCAGCCCAAGCTCTTCCTCAGGGCTGTAAGTGCCCTTAGCTGGATAGTTTCTGTTTTCCTGGGAGCAGACTCTGTCCATGGGTGTTTTGAAAAAAATGAAGATAAGGTGGAAACAAGAGGGTAAGTAAAATGTGGCAGAAAGTTCAGAGGGTACAAGCAGGACCAAGAAAGTTTGGATCGTGGGTTTAGAGGTGAACACTAATTCCCTCTCTCATCTTCAGGACCATCGTGAACTGTGTCAATGGCCACTTGGTGACTGTGGTATTTATTGCAGGGACAACTGACATTCATGGATGTGGCCATAGAATTCTCTGAAGAGGAGTGGGGATGCCTGACCCACACTCAGCGGGAACTGTACAGGGATGTGATGTTGGAGAACTACAGACACTTCTACTTCCTGGATGAGGAACATTCCTTCCAGATTTTCCAAAACCCACTCTGGGTTTTGCTCCTTCCTGTGAAGACTGTTTGTTGGGAGATTCCTGTTTGAATGACTGGATTTCAGATCCAGGCAGAGAGGGCAATAAGTAGGGTTTTGTAGATGGAGAGAAACATCTTCATGATGTTTCCTTCTCAGCTTAGGCTTCCCCTTCCTCAAGGTAACATCATCACTTCTGTAGATTCCTGGCAGTTCTAAACATTGAGTGGCTTAAGTGGTACTGCCCACATCTTCTACACCAATTCTCACTCATTATTCTATCTACTGCTTGGAAGTGGAGGTCAGGGTGTGAACATTGGCAATCCCTCCATCCTGTTGTAAAGGGGATTTTGAGCAATAGCATTTGGGAAACCATTTCCCAAATTTTCTAGATTTCCATTTCCCATTTTCTAGATTCTACAATGTTCTCTCTTCTCTACTGAGCACACCTGTGACTGGAACCTAGAATCTCCAGCAGTACCTGTTTTCCTTTTTTCTAATGAACAGGTCTCATTGGGTCCAAGCCAGACTTGGTGTCCTGTTTGGAACAGAATAAGTTCTGGGATGTGATAAGAAAGGAGACAGTAGCCTTCCATCCAGGTAGGTGAGAAAGAATGAAGCAGATGACAGAGGTGAGATCCAAATGTGAAAGTGGATGGTTGACCTTAAACTGTGTAGCTTCCATGCATTTTCTTGAATGGAAATTAGTTCAAGAAGCCCAGTGTTGTTGGTCTCCCTCTCAGTGAGGGACATCTGCTATCCAAGATGATAAAACTCTTACATTCTTGAAGAATTCTCCTTCAGCTCCAGTGATGGTCCATCATATCCACAGAGAGGGCCTGGAGACTCTCCTTGGATGGGGAGGGCCCCCTAATCTGAGAGTTTCTCCATTGCTGTGAGGGCCCTGGGGTAATCACCCTACTTCTGAGGACTTTCATGTTAAGCCCTTTGTAAGTTCTGTTTTGCCTCCTGTGAGATATGTGTCAGGGTAGTGCTGAGCATGTTGGAGTATGTGTGGAAATTCCAGAAACACTGGAGACAGACATCTCATACTTTCAGGTTTATGCTTTTAAGTGTTATGGGGGATTTAATATGAACTATACAAACCTGAGACTCTGTAACTTCATCAGATCACAAAGTACCTCCCTAAAATGAGAAAATTCACATCCTGTATTTCTCTTTAGAAGTTCACAGTCTGTGTGTTCCATTCTTAAATGGTGAAATAATGTATCTATTTGTTTCCTAGAATTCCTACCTAAATAATGCCATAGGGGAGCTAGGACATTTAGAACTCAATTTATAGCCTCTAATGTAGTCTCAGTTGTTACCTTATTTATTAATAATTGTATCATTTAATAATTTTATCTTATATGAAGTTCTTGTATATTTTTCCATTTTAATTAGTTGTATATGAGACTCGGTTTTGATTTTTTAGATCCAAAGTCCGACGGGACATGGACATGTACTTTACAAGAAGTGAGGGAGCTAATTAGTACAATCCCCATATTTAAGAAAAACTTGCTTATAAATGTAATTTTACTTCAGGGAAAATTTAGTCATTGGATTTTTCTTCTGATTTCCTCAGAATATACCTGAATTCATCCAAATACTTTTTAAAAAATAAAGTCATTGTCCGTATATTTTCCAAAGTTGGTGTTTATTTAGAAAATAAAGGATTTTGGGACGCCTGGGTGGCTCAGTTGGTTGAGCAGCTGCCTTCGGCTCAGGTCATGATCCCAGCGTCCTGGGATCGAGTCCCACATCATGCTCCTTGCTCGGCAGGGAGCCTGCTTCTCCCTCTGCCTCTGCTTGCCTCTCTGTCTGCCTGTGCTCACTCACTCTCCCTCTCTCTCTCTGATAAATAAATAAAATTAAAAAAAAAAAAAAGAAAAGAAAGGATTTTGGTTGCTTGGTTCTACAGAATGAATTATAGCTTTATATTCTACATAAAAGGAGGTGTATATTAACATGATACATTTTTTAATGTCTTTGAAGTGCTTACTAGTAAAATCTTTCATTAGACTTTCTTATGGTTGATATTAATAAATATTCATTACAATTTTACTATCAGTGAAGGCATGCCAACAATTCCAATGTTTGTTTTTCATGGGGTCACAGTCTGTGTTTGAAAATACAGTTACACAGTGATTTTCCTTTTAGATAATTCATCTATTTATTTTATTTTATTTATTTATTTGACAGGCAGAGAGGCAGGCAGAGAGAGAGAGAGGGAAGCAGGCTCCCTGCTGAGCAGAGAGCCCGATGCGGGACTCGATCCCAGGACCTTGAGATCATGACCTGAGCTGAAGGCAGAGGCTTAACCCACTGAGCCACCCAGGTGCCCAATTCATCTATTTTTTTATTGAGAATTTTTTATCTTCAATTTGGTCTTATTCTGCTTATGCAATTCCATAATAATGTACTTCATTTTGTCTGGGACTTTCTACAACATGAAGTAGTTGTACTTTCCTTTTTGCTTGTGTATTTTGCTTGTGTATTTTATTCTTGGGGATGCAAGAGTGGCTTGGTGACTTAAGCATCTGCCTTTGGCTTAGGTCATGATCCTAGGGATCTAGATTCTACAATGTTCTCTCTTCTCTACTGAGCACAACTTTGATTGGAAGCCAGAATCTTGGAAGCTAGAGTCCCAAGTTGGTCTCCTTTGTCAGCAGGGGGCCCACTTCTCCCTCTGCCAGCTGCTTCCCCTCTTTGTACACACATGTTCTCCCTCACAAAAAAAAAAAAAAAAAATCTTTAAAAAGAGGCATTAAAAAAACATTTAAAACTGATATTCTCAATTATTCAAAATTATTCAACTTATCTCCACCCCTGCACCCACTTTGTTACCAGTATCACAAATTCTATATTTTATACTGTGACTTTATTACCTGGGTTAATGATTTAAATGCTTTGATTTAAAAATATTTTGAATCCTAGAGGAGAACATAGGCAGTAATCTCTTTGATATCAGCCACAGCAACTTCTTTCAAGATATGTCTCCAAAGGCAAAGGAAACAAAAGCGAAGATGAACTTTTGGGGCTTCATAAAAATCAAAAGCTTCTGCACAGCAAAGGAAACAGTCAAGAAAACAAAGAGGCAACCCACGGAATGGGAGAAGATATTTGCAAATGACAGTACAGACAAAAGGTTGATATTCAGGATCTATAATGAACTCCTCAAACTGAACACACACAAAACAGACAATCATATCAAAAAATGGGCAGAAGATATGGACAGACACTTCTCCAATAAAGACATACAAATGACTATCAGACACATGAAAAAATGCTCATCATCACTAGCCAACAGGGAGATTCAAATTAAAACTACATTGAGATATCACCTTACACCAGTTAGAATGGCCAAAATTAGCAGGACAGGAAACAACATGTGTTGGAGAAGATGTGGAGAAAGGGGAACCCTCTTACATTGTTGGTCAGAGTGCAAGTTGGTGCAGCCTCTTTGGAGAACAGTGTGGATATTCCTCAAGAAATTATAAATAGAACTTCCCTATGACCCTGCCATTGCACTCCTGCGTATTTACCCCAAAAATACAGATGTCATGAAAAGAAGGGCCATCTGTACCCCAATGTTTATAGCAACAATGGCCACGGTTGCCAAACTGTGGAAAGAACCAAGATGCCCTTCAACGTATGAAAGGTTAAGGAAGATGTGGTCCATATACACTATGGAATATTATGCCTCCATCAGAAAGGAGGAATGTCCAACTTTTGTAACAACATGGACGGGACAGGAAGAGATTATGCTGAGTGAAATAAGTCAAGCAGAGAGAGTCAATTATCATATGGTTTCACTTATTTGTGGAGCATAACAAAAAGCATGGAGGACATGGGGAGTTAGAGAGAAGGGGGTTGGGGTAAATTGGAAAATGAAGTGAATCATGAGAGACTAGGGACTCTGAAAAACAATCTGAGGGGTTTGAAGTGGTGGGGTGGTGGGAGGTCGGGGTACCAGGTGGTGGGTATTATAGAGGGCACGGATTGCATGGAGCACTGGGTGTGGTGAAAAAATAATGATACTGTTATGCTGAAAATAAATAAATTAAAAAAAAAACATTTTGTAGGGGCGTCTGGGTGTCTCAGAGTGTTAAGCCTCTCCTTCAGGTTAGGTCATCATTCAGGGTCCTGGGATCGAGTTCCCCTTTGGGCTCTCTGCTCAGCAGGGAGCCTGCTTCTCTCCACCCCCTCCCACCCCCTCTTGCCTCTCTGCATACTTGTGATCTCTCTCTGTGTGTCAAATAAATAAAATCTATAAAGAATACATTTTGTGGGACACCTGGGTGGCTCAGTGGGTTAAAGCCTCTGCCATCGGCTCAGGTCATGATCCCAGGGTCCTGGGATCGAGCCCCACATCGGGCTCTCTGCTCAGCAGGGAGCCTGCTTCCTCCTCTCTCTCTCTGTCTGCCTCTCCAGCTACTTGTGATCTCTGTCTGTTAAATAAATAAAATCATTAAAAAAAAAAAAAGAATACATTTTGTGGCACAAATAAAAACAACTTGTGCTACCTCATTACAACACTGCAGGTTTCTATAATTGCAAAAATATTTATAATTATCAGAGAGGTTTATATTGTCATATGGTTTTAATTACTGCTTAGAATCATTTTACTTGATCTAGAAGGATTTCCTTTAACGTTTCTTGTAGAACAGCACTAGGAGTAAACTTAACAGGGGTTTCTATGTGGGAAAAGTGTTTATTTCTACCTTTATGGAAAACAGTTTTCCCAGATAGAGGATTCTTGGTGGATATTTTGATCTTTCAGTGCTTGAATACATTGTCCCATGCAGCTCTTCCTACCAGGTCTGCTGTGAATCCCAGTAATAATCTTATGGAGATCTCTTAAAAAGATGAGTTGTTTTTATCACACTGTTTCAAAATTCTCTTTTTTACTGGTGACTTTTCATAGGTTAATTGTAATGTGTCACTGTGTTCATGTCTTGAATTTTATACTACTTTAATTTTCCTGAGCTTCTTGTATTTGTCTCTTCTTTCCACAAACATGGAAATTACAAGCCCTTAGATCTTCATACAAACCTTCTGCCCCATTTACTCTCCCCTACCTTTGGGGTTCCCATAACGTGCCTAGGAGAGCACTTGAGCACATGTCCCATGAGTCCCTACTCTGCTTTTTTCCACATGTTTCTTTGTTCCTCTCAGCAGGTAATTTAAAACCTGGGTTTTTTAGGTTGTCTGCATCTTTCTTCTGTTTGATCAAGTCTGTGACTGACCCCTTTGTGTATTATTAATTTCAGTGATTGTACATTTCAGCTCCCAGCTTTGGTTGATTGTTGTATTTTCTGTGTCTTTGGGTTTACATTTCTGTCATGTATAGTTGTACTGATGGCATTTATTTACCCTCCTACTTTTCTTCTTACTCCATGATAATCTTTATGACAGTTATTTGAATTCTTCCCCAGACAGTAAGTACTACTTTATTAATTCAGGGCCAATTTTAGAGATTTATTTCATTCTTCTGATTAGAACATGTTTTCCTAATTCTTTGCCTCTGATTCTAAATCAGAATATTTATTTTTAGAGAAAAAAACAACTAGATTAATTATATTTTAGTCATGGAAAATGTAGGCATGTGGACTGCCCAACCTCTCCACAATTGGACATCTCTGTGGATCGTTTGTGTCCCCCAAACTGAAAACCGTACCTACTTTTGGATGGAAATATCCTATTTTTGACCAGAACCCTTACCTAGAACATTAACAGTCCATTATTTCATACTTTGCTGGGGTCAATGGTGTATATTGTATTTCTATAATGAATGAAACTTGAGAAAATAAAACATTAAAACAGTCATAATGAAGAGAAAGTGAATTTACAGTAGTGCACTGTATTTGTCAAAAAAAGAAAATTGGGGGGTGCCTGGGTGGATCAGTGGGTTGAGCCTCTGCCTTTGGTACAGGTCATGATCCCAGGGTCCTGGGATTGAACCATGCATCATTTTCTCTGCTCAGCAGGGACCCTGCTTCCCCCCTGTCCTCTGCCTGCCTCTCTGCCTACTTGTGATCTCTGTCAAATAAATAAATAAATTCTAAAAAAAAAAAAAAGAAAGAAAGAAAGAAAGAAAATTGAAGGGCATGTGGGTGGCTCAGTCAGTTGGGTGTCTGCCTTTGGTTCAGGTCATGATCCTGGGGTCCTGAGGTTGAGCCATGTGTTGGGCTCCCTGCTCCGTGGGAAGCCTGCTTCTCCCCCTCCCTCTGTCTGCAGCTCCCCCTGCTTGTGTTCCTTGTTTCTCCCTCTTTGTCACCAGTAAATAGAGGTGACTATTTCTGCTTCAAACAGCCCTCCCAGTTTTTAGGTTAGATGTCCCTATGTTGTTTCACAGCCTGTGCTCTCCTTATACTCCTGACCTGAGTGAAACGTGGGTTTTTATCAGTTGTAGAAGCTGCTAAAATTAAGTTGAGTACCCTGTTATGCTTACATTTAAAATTGGATCAGTTGAAGGATAGGGATGCTGGGTGACTTAGTTAAGCATCTGCCTTTACTCAGAACAGGCTGGTCCTGGGAAGGAGCTCCATAACTGGCTCCCTGCTCAGCCAGATATGTCTCTCTCCCTCTGCCTTCTGTTCCCCATGATTGTACACACACACTGTACATCAAATAAGTGAATTAAATCTTTTAAAAAAAGAAGGATAATAATTCATTATTCAGTATGTGTCATCTTCTGGTCAGCTATACCATGAAAAGGCTGCTGTGTACTTGTAGGAAAGAAGACACACATATTTTGTGTTATGTACACAGTGAGTAGGTAGATGCTCAGGTCTTATAAAATAGCTCAGATACCCTAGATATACTCTGGTTTTTCCATTTCTTCTCTCTAGTGTTGTTTATCTCCAGGCATTGCACTTATTGTTGCCCTTTCTTTGCCCCAGGATACCTGCCTCACCACTAGGCATCAATCCATGTTCCTTGTAGCAAAGGAGACTGTCAATCTGATATGATTTAGGGAATTTGATCTGAATTCTTTATGTTTTCCTTCAGGGAACACCATTTTCCCCAAGGTAGTACTCCCACAATGCCACTGAACACTACTATTCTATGGGCCAGTGTAATATACAAATGTCACACACATGGATGTAGATATTTGAGAACATCTCTTGAACTTCACACAGCATCTGGCACAAAGGCGATCACACTTTGTCCTGAAACTAGCTGTTTCTTTCTTTTCTTTCTTTTTTTTTAAGATTTAAAAAAAAAAGAATTAATTTATTTATTTGACAGAGAGAGAAATATCACAAGTAGGCAGAGCATCAGGCAGAGAGAGAGGGAGAAGCAGGCTTCCTGCTGAACAGAGAGCCCAATGTGGGGCTCCATCCAAGGACCCTGAGATCATGACCTGAGCTGGAGACAGAGGCTTAACCCACTGAGCCATCCAGGTGCCCCAAAACTAGTTGTTTAAAAAAGGCCATAGAATTAACAGCATCCTTAATCTTTTTTTTTTTAAGATTTTATTTATTTGACAGAGAGAGAGAAATCACACGTAGGCAGAGAGGCAGGCAGAGAGAGAGAGGGGAGGAAGCAGGCTCCCTGCAGAGGCAGAGGCTTTAATCCACTGAGCCACCCAGGTGCCCCAACAGTATCCTTAATCCTAATGCCCCGGGATTTTATGCTACATGTAAATGCATAGCTGATGAACAGCTACTTAGACCTTTAATTATTTATGGCCTTATGAGAAAATTGATTAAATACAGATTTAGAGTGAAAATGTTATATCCAATCCATTTAAAATCTGTAACCCATATTAATGTCTTGTATACATTTCTTGACTTATTTGAAAAATATTTAAATAATTTCCAATACATATTTTTTTTAGGAATTATTCACTTAATTTAGAGAAAGTACAAAGGAGTGCAACAGGGTGGGGCAGACTGAGAGGGAGAGAGAATCCCAAGCCAACATCCTGCTGAGCTCAAAGTCTGACCCAGGGCTCCATAATATGATTTTGAGATTATGACCTGATCTGAAACAAAGAGTTCATTGCTTAACAGATTAGCACCCAGGAGCTACACTTTATTATTATTATTTTTTAATATTTAATATTTATTTTAGAGAGAGGGAGAGAGTTAGTAGGGTAACGGGCAGAGAGAAAGGGATTTCTGAAGCTGACTCCCTGCTAAGCAGAGAGCCCAATGCAGGGCTCCACCCCAGGATCCTGAGATCATGACCTGAGCTGAAACCACTTAACCAACTAAGCCACACAGGTACCCCTGTTCCAAATCACTTAAATTTGGATTGCTTTCATTCAAGAACATGAACTAAAGTGCATCTAGGGTCATCTCAGGAAGCTCAAGGAAGTATATTTGAGGTGGGAGCTCAAGGAATGTATAGAGGGAAGAGAGAGATGAAAGAAGTGAAGACTTTGTCAGAGTCAGATACATTAATGAATAAAGAAAATGTGTGTTGTATATTTTGTGTGTCTTTGTGTCCCAACACTAACATGACCACAGGCATAGAGGGTTTGCAAGAGTGACCTATCTATAGATAACTCAGGGATGACCTGTGACTTAGTTCCTGTAGAGGCTGTCCATTTTAGCCTGTGTTAGAATCCACTGGAGCACTTGGAAATCTTGGATTGTTGTGCCTATCCCCATATTACCATATCAGTAGTTCTTAATTTTCTTGTCCTCTAATTTGTCATTTCAACTTTCATGGTTAGTGTTTTTTATTGTTCTTCGGAACTTTTTCTTACACTAAGACCACAGAGATAGAATCCTTTTAGTTTCTGTAAACACATCATTATCCTTAAAATTTCAATCAGAAATGTATTTAAAAATCAATGTATTGTGGGATTTCTGTATTAACTGAAGTTTTCTATTCTTTTTCTAATCCTCCCCAACATAGCTAACAAGTTGAAATGTATTCTGAAAATGTTGTGCTTTCTTTTCATTTGCTTACAGAAGTCATTTCTTGATATGGATTTACATTGCCACAGTCTTGGAGTCAACTTCTCTGTGATTTGTCTCCATCTTTTCCTGCCTCTAGTCCTGCTTAGCAATCACACAGGACCACACAACCCATGTCAGCTGGGATGTCATAAACCTTCCATGGGCCACTCTACTCAGATGAATGATCATTCCTCTTCCCACAGTAGCGTGGCCTCTGGGCTTGGCAATAGCAACAGTCTTCATGTTACAGGCTGTAGCTGGAATCCTGGCAACCTGATGGGTGTTTTATCATTATGTCTTTATTTCACTGGGTGTAGGTGAAGTTATACAGATTTATTGCCAAACACATGAGTATAGGCAATAGGTTTGTCTGGGATAGAGCCAAGAGTGCACTGTGGTGCCCCTGGAGAGAAGGGAGGCAGACAACCTGGAGGAAGACAACATGGAAACAACCATCTGAAGGATGGCACAGAGTGGAAGATTATTCAGTAGTCTAGAAGCGCTATCCTGAGACAAAACTTGCAGTGAGATGCATTTTCAAGAACAAAGAATTTGGATGGCACCATTGCCCTCTCCCACCCTATAGCATAAACATAGAACCCCACTCAGCAGGGACACTGGCTGTCTGCTTTTCTTGCATCAAGCCCCACTTCCCAGTGTTCTGGTGGGACTGCCCTTCTTGGTGAGGCTTGCCTGAGGACCAGAAAGGTGGGCCCCTGCTCACACCACACCTGCTGAGCAGGGAGTTCTGTAGGGCCTCAGCTCTGATGGAGTTGATGTCAGGTCTCCTATCACAGGTAGACCAGAGCTCACCTAGTCACACTGAGGCTAGGGTCCAAATATTTCCCACAGCAAGCAAGGAGAGCCTCTGCAGACCACTAGCCTGAAGGATAGTAGAGGGCACATCAGTGGCTTTTCCAAATACAGAAGAAGGTAGAGACTTAGACAAAATACCAAGATGAAAAAATTTATCTTACGTGAAATGAGATATGGTCATAGCTAGAGATCTAAGGGAAACATAAATGAGTAACTTGCTTGATGTAGAATTTAAGGCAACAATCTTAGGGATATTCCCAGAGATGAGAAAAGAATAATGAGAACCTTAACATAGAGAGCAGGGGAAAAAAATGGGGGCATGTGAGTATCTCACTCCATTAAATATCTGACTCTTCATTTTTGTTCAGGTAGTTATCTCAGGATCCAGCCCCAAGTCAAGTTCCTCATTCACTGTGGTGTCTGCGTGGTATTCTCCCTTCCTCTCCCCTCATGTAGCTCCTACTCATGCTCTCTCTTTCTCTCTCTCTCTCTGTCTCAAATAAATGAATCTTTTAAAAAAATCAAAGAGATTAACAATGCAATCAATCAGTTTGGAAACAGAATTGATGCAATGAACAGGAGGCAGGAAGAAATAGAGGAACAACTTTTCGACCTAGAGGACAATGAATGAATGAATGAGTGAATGAATGAATGAATGCAAAATAATGAATCTGAATCAAAGAGAGTTGTGTCATCTCTCTCAATATTTCATTTAGGGAATAGAGTGACTTCATCAAATATAGTATCATTCCTAGGTCTTGGGCTTTTCTGTGCTGAGACAGTTTTGTTTCCACATTAAACTGTTAAAACTGTTATTAAACGACTAACTGTTGTTAGTCTAAGAAGATTCCCAGTTTCCTTTGTATAAGTTTGATAATGCATTCTTAGTAACTTGTGCATTTTTATGAATTATCTGGGTATTTTACTTTCTAAGTTACCTGATTAGTATGTAATTGTTGATCTAATTAAAGCATTGCCAGTTTTGTTTATTATTTTGGTTAAAAAGGGCATTACACACCTAAACCAAAGAATACATTATATGTTAATAAAAAAGAAATATTTTTTTAAAAAACAACAAAAAAAACAATAAAAAAATAAAAAGAGCATTACATTCAATGTATTGTTATTGTTTATTCTGATTGATTATATTTATTTCACATTTTTGTTATTTTCTTTCTCTACTAAATTTCAGTATTTTTTTTCTTAAAGGAAAACTTATTTTCAGTAGTTTTTCCCTTATTTTATTTTATTATTTTATTTTATTTTATATTTTTAAATACTTTATTTATTTGACAGAGATCCCAAGTAGACAGAGAGAGACAGGCAGAGAGAGAGGGGGAAGCAGGCTCCCTGCTGAGCAGAGCCTGATGTGGGGCTTGATCCCAGAACCCTGAGATCATGACCTGAGCTGAAAGCAAAGGCTAAACCCACTGAGCCACCCAGGCGTCCCAGTTTTTCCCTTCTTTTAGTAGGAAAGTTGTTTATTCCAACTTTTTTCTTTTCTTTCTTTTTTTTTTAAGATTTTATTTATTTTTATGACAGACAGAGATCACAAGTAGGCAGAGAGGCAGGCAGAGAGAGAGGGGGAAGCAGGCTCCCTGCTGAACAGAGAGCCTGATATGGGGCTTGATCCCAGGACCCTGCGATCATGACCCGAGCCAAAGGCAGAGCCTTCAACACACTGAGCCACCCAGGCACTCTAACCCAGGCACTTTTATTGAGTATTTTTAATCATGACATGTCCAGTATGCTCATACTTGCGTTCTGTCTCAATTAATATGATCATGTCTTTTTTGATCTTCATTCTGTTATTGTGGAGACTTCAATTTATAGTTTTCCATACTTCAACAGCCTTAATTCCAGCGAGATTTTTCACTTATGTTGCCAAATGGTAAAATTGGCTTTTGACTTAGTTTGTTCTATTTTATTGTGGCTTTGCATGAATATTCCTCACAGGTAGTAGTTTGTAGACTTCTTTATCTATAGTTTCTTCTCCTGGCTCAGATGACCTAGTAACGCTGGTGCCCTAGAGAGCATGTTCTGCTGATTTCTCTGCTCTTCACTCCTTGGAAATATTTGAGGAGATTTGAAGTCCTTTGTCCTGAAGTGTCTATTTGAATTCTCCAGTGAATTCATCTAGCACAGGACTTTTCCTTGTTGGGAGTTTCTTCACTACACTTTCAGTGTGTGTAGTAGTTTTTGATAAGTTTTAATTTTAAAATATTTCTTCATGATTATTATTTATTTTTTGAAATTTATTGTTGACTTTTGGTATCACTTTCTTGGCACATGATTATACACTGTCTTCTTTTATAATTACTTTTATTTCTATGATATTAGTTCTACTGTGTCTGCTTTTACTTCTTCATTTCTCCTTTTACATGGTCTTTTCTCATTTATTTGCTCTTGATTTAGTTCATGGGCTGTCAATTTTGTTGATCTTTTCTGACAACCAACTCTTCCTATTGTGGATATGTTCCTATTTTTACTGTATTCTATTGGGTTCATTTCAGTTTTATGTTTAAGAACCCACCCTTCCACAATTTTATTCTCATATGACACTTTTGCTGATTATTAGAGATAGAGGAAAATGATGTGTGTTGAAAGATGACAATACCACAGAATTATCTATTAGGATATGTGGTCTGTATGTTGTGTGCAAAGTTCTGTATCCACGGAGGAATGAAGTCCTCATGATTCCTTCTCGGCCATCTTCGTGACATTCTTTGATTGACTTGAAACATGTATATTAGAAGACATTTGTATATTCATCTGAATGTGATAAGTAGAATGACTTTACTTTTCTCTCATTTGATATCTTTCAGAAAAGTTTTCAGTTAGCAATAATTGTGCCTCAGATAAACCTCATTGGCTATGATACTGCCAGTGTGCTAAGCTTCTCTTATTTGATATCTTTTAGCTGTATCTTCACACGACACTCAAAGCTGCCTGCAGAAGCCAAGCATAGAAGCTTCTTTCCAAAAAGTGTCAATGGGTAGATATGAAAATAGTGCTGTTGAAAAAGTATACTTAATGACATACTGGGACAATGATGGAGAGAGTGAAGGGCATCAAAGATACCATGAATTGACATAGCCATTTGGAGACAACTGCTCTTGATAAGGATCAACATGACCAGAATAGCGAAGGATATAAAATATAATTGAAAACCTTACTTTTTGAGTCAACTGTTTCTGCAAAGCAGTGTGTTTCTGTCAGCAAAAACTCCAATCAAATATTCAAACATACATACAGAGAGAAACTTTTCCAATGTAAAGAATGTAGCAAAACCTTTAAATTCAGCTCAACCCTATTTCAGCATCACAGAAATCATACAGTAGAGAAACCATACAAATGTGAGGAATTTAGTAAAACCTTTAAGGACTGTTCATCATTAACTGGACATAGGCAAATCCATACTGGAGATAAATTCTACAAATGTAAAGAATGTGGCAAAGATTTTAAATTTCACTCAACACTTACTCAACATCACAAAATTCATACTGGAGAGAAACCTTACAAGTGTAAAGAATGTGGCAAGGCCTTTAACTGGCACTCAGCCCTTACACAACATCACAGAATTCATACTGGAGAGAAACCTTACCAATGTCCAGAATGTGGCAAGGCCTTTAGCTGGCACTCAGACCTTACACAACATCACAGAATTCATACTGGGGAGATACCTTGCCAATGTCCAGAATGTGGCAAGGCCTTTAACCAGCACGCAGCCCTTACTCAACATCACAGAATTCATACTGGAGAGAAACCTTACCAATGTCCAGAATGTGGCAAGGCCTTTAACTGGCACTCAGCCCTTACTCAACATCACAGAATTCATACTGGTGAGAAACCATACCAATGTCCAGAATGTGGCAAGGCCTTTAACTAGCACTCACACCTGACTCAACATCACAGAATTCACAGTGGAGAGAAACCTTACAAATGTCCAGACTGTGGCAAGGCCTTTAAGAGGCAATCAACCCTTACTGGACATCGCAGAATTCATACTGGAGAGAAACCTTAGAATTGTAAATAATGTGGCAAGGCCATTAGATTGTTCTCAACACTTACTCATCACAGAATTTATCACAGAATTGCATATAAATGTAAAGAAATTGGAAAGAATTTTCAACAGCACTCACACCTTAGTAACCATAATAGAATTCATACTGGATAGAAAGCTTACAAATGTAAAGAATGTGGTAAAAAATGCTTAAGGACTGCTCTAACATACACCACATCAGAGATTTTATTTTGGAGAGTAACTATACAGATATAAAGAATGTGTCTTACCTCTCTCTCCCTGGAGCACACAACTTAACGTCATAGGAAAAAAACTGGAAAATGTGAAAAAAAAGTGGTCAAACATTTAACTGGAATTCAGTCTGTACACAGTTTCAAAAAAATGCATACCCTAGGGGCGCCTGGGTGCCTCAGTGGGTTAAAGCCTGTGTCTTCCACTCAGGTCATGATCCCAGAGTCCTGGGATCGAGCCCCACATCAGGTTCTTTGCTCGACAGGGAGCCTGCTTTCCTCTGTCTCTCTGCCTACTTATGATCTCTGTCTGTCAAATAAATAAAGTGTTTTTAAAAAATGCAAACCCTAGAAATATAATGAATGTGCAAAGACCTTCTTTTCAATATACACTTAAGCAAATACCAGAGAGGACATCAAAGTAAGTAGATTGAAAGATACCAGTGTTTAGAAAACTATTTAATTGATTATCAGATGTCAATAACATTTGACAGATAGCAAGTAGAAAGCCATGCGTCAGTCACGCTATTCAGACAGTACACTGTATCAAAACAGTTATTCCAAGGAAAAAAGACAAAGTTAAAGGAAATAGATATGTTGTTATATGCAAGAGATTTAATGGGTGGACTTTTACATAGATATAATTAATTTCAATGCACTTTTTCATTACATTGATCCTATTTGAGATTTGTGACTAATAATAATGTACCTAATTCTCAAATCACTTCAGAAAATTTATTTATTCCTACTGTGTGTGTGTGAAACCATGTGGCTGATTGTAGGTATATCAAAGATATTCGATGCCCTTCTGCATTAGATGGGACTCATGCATCCCTAATTTTCCATGGAAGATGAAGGACAGGATAATATGCAACAAATGAAGAAAATCTAAATGGAGATGCTGTTTATGGTTATAATATTGATGTAAGTTACCATGAGATAGGTGTTCAGATCATGATTGTTATCCATTTACTAAAACTAAAGAACTTCCTTGAACTAGAAATACAAGGTTTTACTAATTGTTCTTTACAGAAAAAGAGGTGGCAGTCCAGTTCAGTACTAATGTATCTTCATAATAGTGATCTTTAAAGAGTAGGAGTTGCTGTGGTTGAAATGCAGAAATCCTCACAGATAGCAAAAAGAGCCTAGCTCACAGTTCCCTACAATGCCATATCATTGGACACACACATTTGTTAATGATTCTCAGGCCTGAAATATATAGTAATCACTACTTCCACATCATGATACCAGCATTTGAGGGCTTTTTTATGCTTGCATCTTGTATTTTGAACAGGGATAATAGAGTGGATTTGAAATGCATAACATAGTCGGTGTACTTAATACATTTTAACTAATAAAACATAATGGTTTTTAATATATGAATATGGGTGTGTAATGAATGATGTGTTATCCCACCACCAATGTGAAACTATCTCACTCTATTGAAGATTGTAGAGAGCTGATGGTATCTATCCCCTACTTGGTAATGGAGTGGAATAATATTCCTAGGAATCCATTCTCTCAGTTCCTTAAGTTAAAACCATGTGTGATTCCCCCATCCAGTTTATCTATTGTATCATTTTTCTCCTCTTTATGAATACTGTGTTATTATTGTTGACATGTTGCAGATTATATGGAGGTATGGTTGACCTTGTAGTTCATATACTCCATGATACTGCTATTTGGCATCTTCTGTGTGTAACCAGTAGTTTTCCAGGAGCTTTGAACTGACACCTACCCTTTTCACTAGTGTGTTCCCTAGACAACACCCTGAAGAGTCACAAGGCAATGTAACTTCTGATATGACAACAATCCACCTTTGTGAGCAGCCATCTCCTTTTTCCCAAGGCTTCTGCCTATGTCCCTTAGAGAAGATTTCCGCAGAGCTTACCTAAACCTGTTTGAGTTTCAATGGCCTAGTCTGGACTTACTGCTCAGACTCTAAAGCATTGAATCATGGCCCCTAGTAAAGGTATGTTACACTGAGCTGTTGTTTTGATGTGTCTATGAAGTACATATGTGCATATGACCTTGATGTGTGTGTAACAGACATGCCAGAAGTAGAAGCGACCTATTCTATATGGAGTGATATTGTAGCTCAGGTAAGAGATATAAAATATTATAACATGATGAATTAGCATGTGCAGAACAGTGGTCTGGGGTGAACAACAGACTCAGCATTAGAAGAATAATTTCTCCTTGTTTTATTTCCTAGTTATTTCCAAATCTCCAGTTGTATTTTCCTCATTTTTGTTTCCAGTTCCATAGGCATCACAACCATTCTTTTTTGCCTGAATTGTGGCAAGTGTGTTCTCAGTAAACAATTGATATTAGAGAAATGGACAGGCAAAGGGCATTTATTCAGATATTTAGGCCTGGATGTGGGATGCGGATCTCAGTAATATTCGATTAAGGCAACATCCTTAGAGAGAAAGAAAAGACCTATTAAAAGAAAATGTGAAAAACTCTGTTGTGGGGAAGGAACTGGATATGGCTGGCTTTAGTCATTCCAAAGCACAGGCTTGGTGGTGTCATCTGGTGAATACATGTAATGGGGAACATGAATTGGCAAATATGTTAGTTTTAAAGATTTTATTTATTTATTTGACAGACAGAGATCACAAGTAGGCAGAGAGGCAGGAAGAGAGAGAGAGAGAGAGAGGAGGAGGAGGAAACAGGCTCTTTGCTGAGCAGAAAGCCCAATGTGAGGCTCAATCCCAGGACCTCAGGATCATGGCCTGAGCGGAAAGCAGAGTCTTTAACCCACTGAGCCACCCAGGAATCCAAATATGTTAGTTTTAAAGGAGTAGGGAAGACTTTATCTTCATGATTTAACTGAATTCCTGTCTGTAACTGAGGACCAGGTGCTCTTGGATGGCAGTGATGACTGTGATGGCCCAGGTCTAGATCAGTGGCACTGGATGAGATGGGTTTTGGATCATGCAATAATTTATGCTGGGGTCCAGCCTTGGCAGGTCCAGGTGTCCCAAAGGAGGGGCGGTGTTGGCAAAAGGAATGGGAGAGCCACACAGTGAGTTCTGGTCAGTAGTCAGGCATATCCATTTTATTTTATTTTAGAGCTTCTTATATAGGTAGTTTAATTGGGGTAGGGGGTTACATTTGTGCAAAGGACATCAAAGGGCTGAAGCACTCATCCGATAATTTCTCTTTGTTCAGCACAAGTTATTCTAGTGTAAGCTATAGTGGGAACAGACTGGCGGCAGGGATGGGGGACAGGTCTTGCCTCTTGAGTAGTTATGTCCCTCAGAAAGCCATGGGAAGGAGCAGAAATATGTGCTTTTTGGTCTGGAGTCTGAAGGAAAACAGGATATAGTTTAATGGAAAATGAGAAGTTTTCGGGATGAACTAGGTAGTAAGGAATTGCAGGAAAACAGGATATAGGTAAATGGAAAATGGGAAGCTATCTGAAGAAACTAAGTATATAGGAGAGAAGTAGGAATGAGAAGGCTTTACCTTTGCTGGAGGCAGGATGTATTTCAGTGGTTTGGCTTGTGAAAGCCTTGGACAAACATCAACCTAGGGGGTGCCTGGGTGGCTCAGTGGGTTAAGCCACTTCCTTCAGCTCAGGTCATGATCTCAAGGTCCTGGGATCAAGTCCCGCATCGGGCTCTCTGCTCAGCAGGGAGCCTGCTTCCCTCTCTCTCTCTCTCTGCCTGCCTCTCCATCTATTTGTGATCTCTCTCTGTGAAATGAATAAATAAAGTCTTAAAAAAAAAAAAAAGAATCCCTAAGTAGGGATTCCTTTAAAGTTCTCCAGTGTCTTGAGTACAGAATAATTTACCTTCTTGAAGTTGCTCTGGCCAACAAGCACGATAGATGTTTGTGGCAGATTAGCAAGGGGCTCTTTGAGAGAGATACGGGGATCAGAGGAAAAGGCAAGAGACTATCAGACCATGCTTATCTCTGGCGCTATCTGGCCCTCAGCAGAATTAGGCCTGCATCAGTTCAAACCTTAACCTAGTGGGGCTATGCCCTCGAGCAGGCCTCATGGCCCCCAACACATTTAGGTATAACTTTAAAATGTCACAAACGTGGGGAGCAAGAAGCCTCCTGGATAGTGGAATAGGCAGGATTAGGAAGGTGTGTGCTGTGGTTGCACCCAAACCCTTGTTTCCCATGTATACTGATAAGGAAACCCTATGTTCTGAAGTGGCAGCAGGGGAATCCCAGTCCTGGCCCCAGTGCAGCAGGGGAATCCCAGTCCTGGCCCCAGGGCCATCCCAGGCTTTCCCCTAGCCCTACCAGACACAGCTGCAAGAGTGGCACAGATACGGAAATAAAAATGTATAAATACCCCCTTTGTTTGTGCTTGGGGTTTAGACCTTGAGAGAGTACTCTCTTCTGAGTCCGCTGGTGTGAAATCAACCTCTGGTCCTCCAAGGTCTCTGAGTGCCACTTGGTCCTTTGGCCAGGATCCAGTCCACAGTCCATAACAATATAACCGCTGTCAAGGTTAGATCCACTGCAGATGGGAGGAACTTTCAGGGAAGCAGCGGCACTACTGTATGGGGCCTTCCTCTCTAGTCAGTACCATGATGAGTATGCGCTCAGGTTCTGGCTCTGTCCGTCGTGCTGATTTGCTGGAGTAGTAGTTCAGCAGTGAGAGGCAATGAGCCTTTCTGTTTCAAACAGTCCAACCCAATGGGTCATTGACTACTGAATGTATAAATAAGATTTGATATGTATGTACAATGGAATATTAGCATAAAAAGGAATGAAATCTTGCCACTTGCAACAACGTGGATGGTGCTAGGGAGTATTATGCTAAGTGATATCAGTCAGAGAAAGACAAATGCCATATGATTTCACTCATAGGTAGAATTCAACAAATGAAAAAGTGTGCAATGAGAAAGAAAGAAAAAGAAAGGGAGACACAAAGAAAGAAACAGACTCTTACCTATAGAGAGCAAGCCAAGGAAGCCAGCATCCTGGTGGGTAAACAGATGAGTTAAATTAGTTATAGCGATAAAGGAGTACAATTGTGACAAGCACCAGGTTTTATATGGAATTGTATAGTCACTATTGTACTCCTGGAATGATTATTACCTTATATGTTAACTTACTGAAATGTAAACAACAGCCTTAGAAATGATTTGTTTTTACAGAATTAATTTTTTTTTTTTGTCTTAGATTGATTGACTCCTAGCCATTGCAGAAAAAAAATACCTTTGGAAACAAATTAAAACATTTCTCTTTCCTCCCTTCCAGATTCTTCCCAAATTTTAGGAACTCTCAGTGACTATTTTTATTTTATTACAACATATACATTTGCATAATTTCAATAAGACTATATGTGCTTATGACAAGAAACATAAACAAACACTGGCTATGGGGCACCTGGGTGGCTCAGCACATTACCAGGCACCTACCTTGACCTCTGGTCATGATCCAAGCATCCTGGATGGAGCCCAGCATCAGGTCCCTGCTCTGGGGAAGCTGTTTCTTGCTTTCCCTCTGTCCCTTCCCTTGCTCATGCTCATTTTTTCTCTTTCAAAGAAACACATAAAATAAAAAGTATTGGGGCACCTGGGTGGCTCAGTGGGTTAAAGCCTGTGCCTTCAGCTTGGGTCATCGTCCCAAGGTCCTGGGATTGAACCCCACAGTGGACTCTTTGCCTCGCAGGGAGTCTGCTTCCCTTTCTCTCTCTCTGCCTACTTCTGATCTCTCTCTGTCCAATAAATAAATAAAATCTTAAAAAAAATTTAAACAAAAATATTTAACAAATACTGGTTATATTACCAAAGTTTTGACTGGGTGTTGTAGCTGTGAATGAGCTGCATAGACTCAGACATGATGAGACAGCTAAAAGGCAGTAGGATTCACTTTATGCAACCAATGAAGCCCCTTTGGTAATATCAGCCTAACACCTTGCTTAGAGAGTTCCAGCAGCTTTAACAGGTTATTAAGAAGATCACTCTGTAACAGGTGCAGGAACCTAGGGATATTTGGAGGACCTCAAGATAAGAGGAACTCACCCAAATCTATGGGACTCCTGGGCAATGTCTGTTGGGAAGTATTTGGCTTGGCTTCTGGACTGGCGACACTATTGAAATTTCAGTTTAGAGATTCATTATGAAATCGTCAGCAAAGCTGGTTTTAAAGAGGCTGTAAGATGGGGCACCTGGGTGGCTCAGTGGGTTAAGCTGCTACCTTTGGCTGAGTTCATGATCTCAGGGTTCTGGGATCGAGTCCCGCACTGGGCTCTCTGCTTGGTAGGGAGCCTGCTTCCCTCTCTCTCTCTCTGCCTCCCTCTCTGCCTACTTGTGGTCTCTCTCTGTCAAATAAATAAATAAAATCTAAAAAAAAAAAAAAAAAAAAGAGGCTATAAGTCAATCCTTGGTGTGCTTATGTAAATAACCAGGCCAAGTTTTCTTTCTTGAGCTAGACTTCCTTTACAATAAAGTTAGTGTTAATTTGGGTGTGTTTGGTAACAATGAGGTGATTACAGAGAAAAATATGTTGTAATAACGCATGTATATGGATTAAAAATTTTAACAGTGTTCATAATAAAATGTATTGAATCCAGATTTCTTTTAGGGTCATCTAGTGCCCGGCTTCCAATCTCTAAATTAACATTTTGATTCTTCTCCCATGTTTCACACTTGGAACCATTTGAGAACAAAAATGCCTTTTCCCCCCAAAGGACTGCAAACTTAACGTAAAAGACCTGATGTAATAAAATTGTCCTAATAGCTCCCGTATAAAGAGTTTTAGGTCTGTGGCTCCATGAGCCACTGAAAACAAGAGCAGATGCATTTTGAACTATAAACCAGGAAGATCTGTCCGGTGGTCACTACCAGTTCTCTATCTCAAGATACTTCAAGTCTGAATCTGACCAGATGTCTGGTCAACTGCTACCCTTAGAAGACAGAAACTGGCTTAACATTTTCTCTAATCATGAATCACCATTCTCCTTTTATTTTCATGTAATTGCCTCATTAATTACATTGCCTGCAAATGTAATTAATGCAATTAATTACATTTAATTACATTGCATGGCATTAGTAGGCTTCTTCAAGTCCCAAAGGACTGTACCTTGGGATACCTTTTAAGCCACTAGAAACCATGTGGGCTGTAAAATTTAAGAAAGGTACTCCATGCATGGCTTCAGTAGGATCTATCAGTTAGATCTTTTCTGCAGGAAACTGGGAAAATAGACGTAAGTACCCTGGTCCATCCCAGGCCTTCAAGGCTCTAAATCAGGACATGAACCTAAAGGCCTCTTGCAGGATGTGTTTGGACATAAGCAAACCAGTAAACTCCCTCCTGACCTATGGATGGTAATTATTTAAATAGGCCTCCTCCAAACAAACCCAAGTTATGGGAGGAAAGAGGCTGTTGTGGACAAAGGTGTTAGGGTTCTGACTCTCTCTCTCACTGTTCCTGCTACTAATAGATGTGGGGGCTTCTCCCTCACTCATTGCCCATTTTA
Source organism: Mustela erminea (assembly GCF_009829155.1). Taxonomy (NCBI): domain Eukaryota; kingdom Metazoa; phylum Chordata; class Mammalia; order Carnivora; family Mustelidae; genus Mustela; species Mustela erminea. The sequence goes on along the minus strand of NC_045632.1, from coordinate 8,921,849 downwards.
ATGGCTCAGACTGGAGCCAGCTGTGTTTGGTCTCCCTCAGGATGGGACTTTAAGGGGCATTCCCAAGCAGCTGCTGAAACGCCCTTTGTTTCAGGGGAAATTCCCTGTCATCTCTGGCCTGTCATGGACTGCCTAATTCCCCTTGTTGGTGGAAAAAGCATGGTGCTTGATCCTCTGGCCAAGTGGATGACACCCTTTGTCTCCTTTCTGGGAGCACGTCCCCTCCCCCTCCTCCCATTTCTGCATCAGCTTGGGTGGGGCCTGAATTACTGGCTTCTCTACTGGCCTCCCTGCCTCCAGCACCACTGGCTTCTCCTCATCCTACTCACTGTGAGGAACAAAGAAGACCACCCTGTGGACTTAACCACTTCCCAGTTCAGATTTCCCCACCGGTGTTCCAGGTAAAAATTGGCAAAGGGGAGGTACTTTGTTGGTGTAATTAAGATAGACATGTCTTTAATGCTATTGGCATTAAATGTGAAACTTTTATCCTATTGAGGTTTGCTAAAGTTCAAATAAGCTCATGATACCTCTTTTGGGATTTGATAGCAAAAAGATGTCTCAAAGTTTTCATGGAACATTGCTAAGGAAGATTTCAAAGTTTTTTTAAAGTTTTTCTGGGATGACAAATGGGATTGAATTCATTGGACATCTAGTTTTATCTCAAATGAGATAAAATACTAAAGCATTGTTTACTGAATGCAGGTCTGTGCTTTTGACTTCTTATTGCAAAGGAACTAAGGATATTTGAATGTGTGGGTAAACATGCTTTGTGTTTAACTGATTCATAAATTTGCCATCCAAAGATTTCTGGTATAACAGTTCACAGTTGATTACTACTTAGTCTTCACTGGAGACTAAGATTTCAAAGAGTGCAAAATGCTGCTAAATGTAACTAACACTCATAGAAATAAGAAAAGCAACTCTGTGTGTATAAGGAAGATCAAGGAATGGGAATACATTTTTGTTGAAGGTAAAGGAAAGTAGTTTTGTCCTAAATGAGACTTCTTCTTTGGAGAAAAGTGGCATGGGAAAAATCTGAATGCAAGGGGAATTATAGAACATTTTAAAGGGAAATCTTTGGAAAGGAATTTTAGTTGTGGTCAGGATAGACTAAGACTGAAATGAAGGGTTTTAAAGTTTATTGGTGTAAGACTGAGAGTCTCCTTTATTTCTGTAAAAGACAATTTTCTTGAATTTTTGGTCTGCTCTTGACGAGATAATGTGAACACTTGTTTTTCTCTTTCCCTGCCTGGAAAAACCAGTTTCTCTGTTTAGCCTTTTTCTGTAAGGATGCCTAATCCTCTTTAGGCCTGTGGTTAAAAACATTCTTGTTACACCCACCCACCCCCACACACACACACACATAAAATGGGTCTGTGATTAAAGGAGGGAGAATGATATAAAGCAAAGGTCAAGCAAAGCTTTATTTCATGCCAAGCATCGAGAATCAAGCTGACCGGTTGGGGCCTCACCTCTTACAAGAAAGGGCAACACTTCTGTGTTTCACAGACTAGCTTTTAAGGGCAAAGGCCATGCGCTTGGGCCTGGCCTCACACAGGTGGCCAATGAGATTGTAACACACAGAAAAAACTGCAGAGTGACGCTAGGTGACTAATTGAATTACAACTTACCTTAGAGTAGACATTTGAACCAGCCTATCACCTTGGTTAAAATTGGCACCCAAAAGGCTCCCAAAGGGCAGGGCCCATACTCCTTGGTAGCTAGGGAGACAGCATGCATCCCCCCCCCCCAACTGATCGGATGTCTCCACCTGGCCTGACCCACCCCTATATCTGGGCTTTGTTACCTGGGGCTGATTTCCAGGACTTGTTCTTAAGTAAATCCCCTGGGGGAAGGGGAGCAGGGACAGTTTAAGGGCTAAACAACAAGGTTACTATTTAACCTCAATGGAAGCCTCTGGCTAAAATATAAAAATATAAAATAGGTCCTTATGATTCTGAGGTTTTAACAAACTTCCTGAAGACAAATTATAAACAAGGTCTTGTTGACTAACTAGGCTTGTTTGCTAGGTATATTACCTCTGGTATAAGGTCACCATCACTTGATTCTCTGATTATTGATACTCTAATACAGAAATAACAAAATTTCCTTGTGATTTGCATCATAATGAATTCTTGTCAGATCATTAACAGTGTTCATTTCTGAGTTTTTGTCATTTCTAATTGCTGTTATTCTCTTGCAAAATAAGTTTCATCTGCAAAGAGGTTCATATAAAGGACTTTTAGGAAAAATACAGATATTCACTATCTATGAGGTTAAAACTGAAATGGGTAAGAATTTCCAGAACTAACTAAAAAACTGCATTCAAATTAAACAAGAATTAGTAACATAGGACTACATGAACTAAAAAGGTGATTATAGTTTTGTGCCTCTTGACACATGGCTGGTCTCTAATGTTTGCTCTTCCAGATTAAGAAAACTTTCTCTTAAGGTATCTGTGACTTAAAAGAATGGAATGTGATAAAGAATTGATGTGTGAACAAACTGAAGCATTTAGCTTTTCTTTCCACCAGAACCCTCTGAAATTCAAAAGGTCTCAGTAAGTATTCTTTCTTCCATGGCTATCATAGTCACTTACATAAGTTCGATAGAATCTGTTCTTCTAAGGGGACACCATTGGAAACACTAGTTATTTTACCAAGGCTTTGAATGGAATGTCCTATTTGAGAGAGCCACATAGACTCAGGACTATAAATGGTTTTAAAGAACTAAGGTTGACTTTATGAAACCTGGAGCCATAAAGCCCCTTGCTTTCAGATTTCCCAGCAGCCTTACCCAATGAGGAAAGAATGTCACATCCTGGTGATGAGGGAGCACGAGGCTGGCTGAAGACAAAACAAAAGCTGGCGCCTTTTACCACCCCCCCTCCATCTGCTCCCCCTCAGTCCTATGTGTAGCATCCCTCAGGCAGCCCTGACTGCCATGAACAATAAGCAAATAGTTAACTTGAAGAGCTCACAATCCTGCTAGACTGGAGTCTCCCTTGGCTTGCAAATGTCCTAAATCTCACTAACAAAGACGATTGATAGCAGGATTGTGACATCCCACCAAAAAGTCTCCCAACTATCTTAATGTTAATGGCTGGTCTAAAGACAACATTGATCCAGCTGCACTTGGGGCATCCTGGCACCTTGTAGGCCCTCTTTAGCATATGAAAACTCCATTGAAACCTCTCTCCCCTTCACCTTCCCCCAGCAGCAGGGTACATAACCTGCCATCCCTCACAACGCGGGGCAGCAGCTCTTCCTGCCCACGGGTCCTGCCCACGGGTCCTGCCCACGGGTCCTGTCCCCGTGCTTTAATAAACCACCATTTTGCACCAAAGATGTCTCAAGAATTCTTTCTTGGTCATCGGCTCCAGACCTCAGCCCACCAAACCTCACCTAGGTTCTAGAACTTCATCATATGGCGCCCAATGTCGGGCTGTGAGTCTTTACATTTGGACTCTGAGCTTCGGTGCAAAATTGGTGAGTACTTTCTCTCCCTTTACTCTGATTTCAGGGCTTTTCAGGGAGTATGGTCTTATTGGAACACTTGCATGTCAGTTGCTCAGGCGGTAATCCTCGAGCCCGTGGCTTCTCTACGGGGAGGAGAGCGTCTGCCTTTTGGCTGTAAGCTAGTACCCTGGCCGGAATGGCAATAAGACCCAGAAACTTGATGGCCTCTCTTTATTCCTGTTCTTATAGAAAGTTGTCTCTCTTGGGCATGGGATAGCCACCTAAGTCATCAGGACGGCTGCCAATCTTAAGACTCCCGTGTGAGGTTTCCTCCTGATTGATCTAATGTGATCCCCTCCACATCCCTGGTCTAGCCACTTCTGGCCACGAGACCTCCACTGGGAGCCGGCCGAAACCAGTACCCGATTGAATTAAAACACAACCGGGGACCGTTTCCTAGGGAAGTTGGCTGCAAGGACCATATGTGTTGGAATGTTGCATAGACCATGGATTGTCTATGCAACAGTGGATTGCAGTCTTTACTATTTGTCAGTGTCTTCTACAAACTGCCTAAAGCTGTGAAATTGGGTAATTTCCCCTTGCCAAACTTTTCTAGTATTTCCATGGGTTAAAATGGCAAAACAGTATGCAGTCTTCAGGACAGACGATGGCCTGGAATGGCACAGCGTTTTGGTCCATTCACCAGGCACCCATCCGTAGCCTAGGATGCGATGGGGAAGTGGAGGGACGCCGGCACCGCTCCAGGGCCTTTAGGGCAGAAATGCCTTCCCAGGGAAGGCAGGATGGTGATCAATATCGATATCTTGAGGGACGCCTCTGGTCGCTTTTGACACACGGGAACCTCTGACATACCCTGCGTGGGACACCACGCAGGATTCAGGGGATTTGGTAATGGACCTTCTTTACTTTTCTGGAAGCATGGCCTCAGTAGGCTTTTTCAGTTCCTAAGGACTCTACATTGGGGTGCCTTTTAACCCACTGGAAATAATTTGGATTGCAAAACTTAGGAAAGGACTGAGCTCCTGTAACACTGCATGATCTCAGTGGGATCTATCAGTTAGATCTCCTCTGCAGGAAACAGGGCAAATGGACCTACGATACCTTCAGGGCTCATACCTAGGCCTTCATTGCTCTGCACCAGGACCCCAGACTAAGGGGCTTTTGCGGAATGTGTTTGCCCAAATGAGTCAGCTAGTAAACTTCCTCCTGACATATTGGATGATAATTACATAAATAAGCCTTCTTCTAGTAAACCCAGGTTGCTGGGCCATCCTTAGCAAAGGGGACTCTGACCTTATTTCTCTGTTTCTCCTAATATTTGTGGGGGTTTCTCCCTCACTCACTTCCCGTGTTAATAGCTATAACTGGAGCCAACTGGGGTTAGTCTAACTCGAGACAGAGCCCGTAAGGAATATTCCCAAGCAGCTGCTGAAACTCTTTGTTTCGGGGAAGTTTCCCTGTGTTCTCTGGCAGCCTTGGACTGCTTAACCCCTCCCCCCTTGCTGGTGGGAAAGTATGGCGTCTGCTCCTCTGTTGGGGCTTATGAGCTCCAAAACTGGGAATCCTTTCTCCACCTCCTGGCAGCACTTTGTTTCTTCTGTTTCCCCCTACTGTTTTCTGTGCACCAACATGCGTGCAGCCTGCATGACTAGCCTCTAGGTCATGAACCATGGCTCCTCTCTTCACTGTCAAGGAGCAAGAAGAGCAGCCCCTGGACATAACACCCCCCACTCCAGATCTTCCCACCTGTGTCTCAGGTAAACATTCAAAGTGGAGTGGGTCCATTGAAATGTAAATCAGTATTGGAACTAAGTTAAGTTTGTTGGTTTAATTAAGATAAGACGTGGTGACTTTTAAGTTACCAGCAGTAAATGTGAAACTTGGAAGTTTACTGAATGTCAAACAAGTTCATGTTATTTGTTAAAATTTGTTAGTAAAGAAATGACTAAAACTGATGGTTAATTGTCTGTCTCAAAGTTCTAATGGGTAATTGCTGAAGTAACTTTCAAAGTCTTTGGTAACCTGAAAGTTTAAAGTTTTGCTTGGATGACAAATGGAATTGAATTGTGGACATCAATATCTTAACCCAAGAGGATAAAAAGCTACTGGATGTAGGTTTGTGCTTTTGACTTCTTAACTGCAAAGGAATGAAGAGTATTTAAATCTGTTGGTAAACGTATTTTGCACTTTTCATAAATTTACACTGTTTCATAAATTTGTCATCTAAAGAATTCTGTTGTAACAGTTCACAATTGGTTAATACTTAGTCTTCACTAGAGATTAAGGGGTTTCTAAGAGTATCAAATTCTGCTTAGTGTAACTAAGACTGATGGAAATAAGGGAAATGCATTTTATTAAAGATAAAAGGTAATTTTGTCCTAAATGAGATGGTTGTTTGGAAGGAAATGGCTTGGGACAAAACCTGAATGGAAAGGAAAGTTAAAAAAGATTTGTGAAGGGAAATCTTTAGAAAAGGAATTTTAGCTATGGTCAAGATGGACTAAATGAATGGGTTTTAAAGGTACATTGGTACAAGACTGAATTCTCTGTTCAAAGGACACGGTTTTTCTTAGATTAATTGATCTGCTATTAAGAAAATGTAAACGGTTTTTCTCTTTGCCTGCCCAGAAAAACCAATTTCTATGTTTTGCTTTATCACGTGTTTAGCATCCCTAAATATATTTAGGCATTTGCTTTAAAACTTTATAAGATTTTAGCAAATGTTGACAAGATTTAAGTTGTAAATTGAAAGATCCATGGATCCCCTTACCCAAGAATCCAACACTGCCACTGGATGCAAACAGCAAGAGGTTTATTGGGGCGCAGGTACCGGCGGGTGGTCGGCAGCTCCAGCTAACCGAGCACACCGACCGAGGGGAAAGCGGGGTTTTTATAGACAGGTACAAACAAGTTTTGGGTGGGGACGGCGCTGATTGATTGATCCTTTGAACAGGCATACTTGGCAGTCAGTGGATTGGGTCAGGGGACCCCGCGCGAAAAGCAGACAAAGCAATCTTACAGAAGCAGAACTGGCCGGTTAGCCCACGCATACGGAAAAAAAAAGCACTACCAGGATATTGAAGGCCTGGTTACTTATCAAGTAAAGACAATTGGGAGTCTCCTGGTGGAATGTCACACTCCTGCCATCAAGCATCCTTGTTAATGAGATTTAGGTTTAGAAGAAATTCAACTTTATTTACTTTTCCTTCCACCTCCGCCTCCTTCGGTTTTTCTGGAGGGGAGGGTGACGTTAGGGCTATTGATAAGGTAACTTCTTTGTTGTAAATCTCAAGGACATTTGTAAACCAAGGGAGACTCCTACCTTGCAGGACTGTGATCTCTGCAAGTTAACTATTTATCGTTTTATGGCAGTCGGGGTGCCTGAGGAATGTCACACATATTACCAAGGGGAGTGGGTGGAGAGGGGGTGCAAGGCATCAGCCCCTGCTTCATCCTCAGCCAGCCTCCTGCTCCCTCATCATTCCCCCCTGAACAATTTTGACCCTTAAATCTTTAAGGTGGTTGAAGGTGGAAGGTCTCATCTTCTGTAACTTCTTCCTGCTGAATAGGGGCGTAGAGCTGTCCCTACCTACTCAGGTCAACATTGATCAGTGGAGGAATGTATAGGGGAGTTACGAAAGGCGGAGGCAGCTGAATCCAGCGCTGACAGTGAAGAAGTGACTTTGTGCGTGGTAAGGATCATCTGCCGTGGTGAAGTCATTGTAGCAATGGAGTCTCGGCACCAAGTAGAGAAACATGGAACAAAGCAACATATTAAGGTTAATAAGGCGAGGGCGCCTGGGTGGCTCAGTGGGTTAAGCCGCTGCCTTCGGCTCAGGTCATGATCTCGGGGTCCTGGGATCGAGTCCCACATCGGGCTCTCTGCTCAGCAGGGAGCCTGCTTCCCTCTCTCTCTCTCTCTCTCTGCCTGCCTCTCCATCTACTTGTGATTTCTCTCTGTCAAATAAATAAATAAAATCTTTAAAAAAAAATAAATAAATAAGGTTAATAAGGCGATAAGAAGAAGAAGCCCTAGAAGGAGATTCGGCCATAGTCCTCCTTCAAACCAGGAACTTAACCATTCACTGAGAGAGAGAGGGACCTTGTAGAGCCTTAATCTGGGCATTCATATCCTTTATTAGTCCTGTGATAGTCTGGGATGTACACACAACATTCTGTATTGATAATTGCACATGTGCCACCCTGGGCTGCTGTCAGGACATCTAAATCCATCCTATTTATCTCTTAAGGGAGGGGACTCTCCAGGGCAGGGGTCTTTCAAAATCTCTTTAACTCCGGCATTTCATTGTTATGCGAAGTTGCTCATGAAGTACTACTGAACCAGTGACAAACATTGGGTTACATTTGGGAAAATAACTATAACTATTCTAGAAATTCTATGCACTTCTTAAAGTTTTAATGTTTTGAGAGATCCTCGCTTGATATTGTAATTAGGGGAATGTTATGTGTCACAGAAATTGTAACCTGATTTCCTTGCAGCTAAATTGTAAACTCTCCTCATCAACTCTAACCATATCCATTCTGAGTTTTTGTCATATATAGTTGTTTTAATTCTCTTGTAAAATTATCTTCAAGAAGATTCCTATAAAGGACTTTCAGGACAAGTACAGATATTTGATATACTTGAAAATCCTAAAACTGAAATGGGTAAGAATTTCCAAAACTAACTAAAGCTGCATTCACCAGATTTAGTAACATGGGACTAAATGAACTAAAAGATTATAGTGTTGTGTCTCTTAATGTTTTGTTTTTAAACATTGCTGGTTGTCTCTAATGTTTGCTCTTCCAGACTAGGAATACTTTTTCTTAAGTTATCTGTAACTTTACAGAGATGTAAAAGTGCTGATTTGTAAACAAATCAAAGCATTCAACCTTTTCTCTCTGTCTGAACCCTCTGAAACCAAAAGGTCTCAGTAAGTATTCTTTCTTCCATGGCAATCAGTCATTTGCATAAGTTCAATAAGAATCTGTTCTCCTTGTAACAGGACAGCATTGGAAACGGTTATCTTACCAAGGCTTTGACTGGGATGTTATATTTGAAAAGACTCAGATATGACCAGACAGCTTTAAGGAACTAAGGTTGACTTTATGAAACCTGGAGCCATAAAGCCCCTTGGGACTGTTGGCCTGATCGCTTGCTTACAGAGTTCCCAGCAGCCTCACCAGGTGAGTAAAGAATGTCACTCCTTGGTAGGTGCAGTCTCAGGAAGAGAGAGGAATTCGCCCAAAGGTATTGCAGGCATGCCTGATGGCAAGTACAGGGCTTGGCTTCTGGCCCGGAGAGGCTACTAAAAGATCAACCTAGAGATTCCTTATAGGAAGTTCCAGCAAAGCAGATTCTAAAAGATCTATATGATCACACTCAACTGTTCTTGCTGAACTTATGTAAATAATGGGCCAAGTTTGTTAAAACTGGACTTGTTTCACAAGTGAATTAGTCCTGATTTGGCTATCTCTGTAAATGAGGGTTATTTTAGAGAGAAAAATTATGTTTTAGTAACACACCTTTATGGATGTTAAATTCTAGATTTGATTGTCTTTAAATGTTTGTTTACCTAAGCTAAACAATTTGAGGTAAACTTCAGAAAAGTTGCACAATAGCTTCTTTAGTCGATCTTATTATTTTGTGGATATATGAACAAGACCCCATGGCACATGATTAAACAACTGGAAAATGGGATTGTTTCCCCTACAATTGTATAACTTAACTAAAACCTTGTTTGTGGCTGGGATAATGAAATTGCCTAAAAGCCAGCCTATCGCACTCCATAGGATTAACTATGGACTTGTGGAGATAATGGATGACCCCACTTTATGATTGGATTGGATGATGCATGGGGAACTCCCCTTATCTCTTGAAAGTTTTCTCCCACTTGCCAGTGATCCTCTGTAATCAGGATATTGTTAAGGCTAGACCACTCAGGGCTTTTTAATGGTTTCATCCTTTAGTCATATTTATCCTAGAAGCCACCTCTGTTGAGGTGCAATTGCAAACAGATGCTTTAGCTAAGCATAGAACAGCCCTCCTAATAAAAAGAGCCTCAAGCTCACTATGGGACAGTCCTTGACTAATGACTTCACATCAGGTCCAGATTTGTCTTAGAAGCCAAAGGCCATCAATGGATGATGTGGGCCAACTAATTAAATATTGGGCTATACTTACAGATATGCCAGAAATAATACTTAAAACTTGTCCAACTTTAAACCTAGTTACCCATATGCCTGAACCTGATCACTGTACTTCTTTCTCTGTAGAGCAAAAATGTTCAGAGGTTATTGATTTTGCTTACTCTATATGGCCAGATTTAAGAGCCCTTGTTAAAAATACGAATGACAGTTGGTTTTCTGATGACAGTAGTGTTCATAGAAAGAATAAGAAAAGCTAGGTATACTGTAGTGCTCACTAGCACTTTTCAATTGCCAAAGCCTAAAAACATTAACACTGACTCCAAATATGCCTTCCTGGTACTACATGCCCATGGAGCTATTTGGAAGGAAAGGGGATTGCTGTCAAGCCATAACTCCCCAATCAAATATGGGTCTAAATTACAAGACCCTCCATATGGCTATACTAAGGATGGCGTATATCAAATCTAGGATACATATTTGTGTTTCATACCCACACCCATTGGACAGCACACTCAGAAGGCTGTTTTATGCTGGGAACAAAGAAATCGTACGTGTGATACTTGGGCAAATAACGCACGATATCTGGGATGGCTATCACTAGAAATGTGTTCCCAAGTAATAGTACTCCAGGCTACTGACTGGTTTGCTACTGACTGGGCAAGGCGACCTGGCATTAGATGGTCAGCTCTAAACAGAACCTACTGGATATGTGGAACTTAACCTATGGCCCTGCCTTCCTTCAGGATGCTTAGGTTGCTGTACCTTAGGATTTGCCTGGATTCATGGGCACATTACTAAAACCATCACCACCCCAACTAATCTCCCTAATTTAAAACAAAGATAGACACGGTTGGGTTTTAAATGGTATGATCACTTAACATCCATTTTGGCTCCATCTGCGGGACTAGAGGATTTCATGTGGCATGTAGAAGCCCTTAGTAAATAATACTACAAAGGCACTCAGTGATTCACTAAAGAGCCTCTCCCTACTTAATACCAAAGTCTCAGATACACAAGGCAGTCCTACAAAATAGGATGTCCTGACAGCAGCGCAGGGTGGCACACGCACAATTATCAAAGCAGAATGTGGTGTGTACATCCCAGACTACCACAAAACTGTCACAGTACTAATAAAATATATGAATGCCCAGATGAAGGCTTTACAAGATCCTTCTCTCTCAGTGATTGGTTAAGTCCTTGGTTTGGAGGAGGACTATGGCCAACTATTAAATCTCCTTTTTGGACTTCTCATTTTTATCGCCTTATTAATCTTAGTATGTTGCTTTGTTCATTGTTTCTCTACTTGGTGCCGAGACTGACTTCACAGCGACAGATGATCCTGACCACGCAGAGAGACACTTCCTCACTGTCAGCACTGGATTCAGCTGCCTCTGCTTTTCATAACTCCGTTATACATCCCTCCACTCATCAATGTTGACCCCAGTAGGTAGGGACAGCTCTACGCCCCTATTCAGCAGGAAGAAGTTACAGAAGACGAGACCTTCCACCTTCAAACACCTTAAAGATTTTAAGGGTCAAAATTGTTCAGGGGGGAATGATGAGGGAGCACAAGGCTGGCTGAAGACAAAACAAAAGCTGGCGCCCCCTCCATCCACTCCCCCTCAGTCCTACTTGTAGCATCCCTCAGGCAGCCCTGACTGCCATGAACAATAAGCAAATAGTTAACTTGCAGAGCTCACAATCCTCTTAGACAGGAGTCTCCCTTGGCTTGCAAATGTCCTAAATCTCACTAACAAAGACGATTGATAGCAGGATTGTGACATCCCACCAAAAAGTCTCCCAACTATCTTAATGTTAATGGCTGGTTGATCCAGCTGCAAGGGCAAGGCCTCCACTAGGCTTGGGACATCCTGGCACCTTGTAGGCCCTCTTTAGCATATGAAAACTCCATTGAAACCTCTCTTCCCCTCACCTTCCCCCAGCCGCAGGGTACATAACCTGCCATCCCTCACAACCCGGGGCAGCAGCTCTTCCTGCCCAAGGGTCCTGACCCCGTGCTTTAATAAACCACCATTTTGCACCAAAGATGTCTCAAGAATTCTTTCTTGGTCATCGGCTCCGGACCTCAGCCCACCAAACCTCACCTAGGTTCTAGAACTTCATCATTGACAGATGCAGGAACCTCAGGATATATCGGGGACATTGTGAAGAAGGATCTGCCCATATCTACAGGGCCTGCAGGCAGGTCTGATGGCAAGTACCCTAGAGATTCCTTAGAAGTTCCAGCAAATCAGATTCTCAAAGATCTGTATGATCAGTCATTATTCTTGATGAGCTTATGTAGGCCAAGTTTGTGAAAATTGGACGGGTTTTTAAAATGAATTCATCTGCATTTTCCTATCTCTGGGAATAAGTGTGATGTTCAAGAGAAATTGTTTCAGTGACACATCTTTGGAGATGTTAGATCCTAGTCCTGATTATCTTTGAATGTTGTTTGCCTAAGCTAAACAACATGAGGTAAACGTCAGAGAGATTGCCATACTAGTTTGTGTATAGACAGCGTTCTTTTTTTTTAAGAATTTATTTATTTGACAGAGATTACAAGTAGAGAGGCAGACAGAGAGAGGAAGGGAAGCAGGCTCCCCGCTGAGCAGAGAGCCCTACATGGGGCTCGATCCCAGGACCCTGGGATCATGACTCGAGCGGAAGGCAGAGGCTTTAACCCACTGAGCCACCCAGGCGCCCCTAGACAGCGTTCTTACTTGTTGTTCTGTGGGCATAATAACCCCATGAGCATATGATGATTTGAATAGCTGAAAAATGGGATAGATTCCCCAAGAATTGCATATCTGAGCTAGGACTTGGACCAATTCTGAGGCTCAGAAGGACAAAATCACTTCTTAAAAACTGGAGTGTACCCTACTCAATGGGATTAACTAGGACTTGTGGAGATAATGGATAACCCACTTTCTCTATGATTTAGTGGGATGATGCACTGGGAATACCCTTACCTTTTGAGACAAGTTGTCTCCCACTTGTGAATGTATTACATGTAATTAGGATATTATCTCTTTTTAAGATTTTATTAATTTATTTGAGACGGAGAGAATATTTATTTGAGAGGAGAGAGGTCAGTGGGAGAAGCAGATTCCCTGCTAAGCAGGGAGCCATATGTGGGACTCGATCCTGGGATTCCAGGATCATGACTTGAGCCAAAGGCAGTTGCTTAAACAACTGAGCCACCCAGGCACCCTAATTACGATATTCTTAAGGCTAGACCTCAAAGAGGTTTTTTGATGCTTTGTTCCTTAGTAATATATGTCTTAGGAGCTCTTTCTATTTGATGAAGTCTTAGAATATAGATAAGGTTCAATGATGTAGAGTTCAGAGCCGACGGACAGGAAAGAATTCTTGAGACATCTTTGGTGCAAAATGGTGGTTTATTAAAGCACAGGGGCATGACCCATGGGCAGAAAGCTGCTGCCCCAGGATTCTGAGGAGTGGTCCATTATATGCTTGCAAGTTGGGGGGGGGGGTGGGTGTTTAGGGATGATACAAGTCTCTAAGGAATTTTGGAAGCAAGGTTTCCAGAACCTTTAGGGGCTAGCAATTGTTGGGAAAAAGGTTATTTATTACCAGTAATAAGACCTTTTTGTGAGACCCTTTAGATGTATATCTGTAGGCCATATGCTTGGGAATGATTGTCAACACTATCTTGGAGGGTTTAGAGATAAAGTTTCCAAAGGAATTGTTAAAGTAGACTTCCAGGGTCCTGGTTGGGGGAAGATGTCAATCAGGCTAGGATTGTTAGCAAAGCCTTAAGGTGGGGGTAGTTGAGTCCCTAGAGGAATGTCACTCTGCCTGTTTTAAGGGCTTGTCAGTAGATAAGAAAATTTAATAATTTTTCTTCTGCCTCTGTTTCCCACATCATATTGATGTAACACTACAAGTAGAGACTTCAGTCAACCATAAACATCCTTCCTGGTAAAAGGAGTCTCAAATCTCCCAATGGGACAGTGCCTGACTGGAATGACTTCACATCAGGATCAGAGTGTCTTAGAGACCAAAAGCCACCAAGAGATGATGGGAGGCCAATTTATTAAATACTGGGCTGTGCTTATAGAAATGCCTGGAATATACTTAAAACCTATCAAGCTTTAAACTTAGCTACTCTAATGCCTGACCCTGACCATCATACTTCTACAGAGCATAACTGTCTAGAGATTACTGATGTTTTTATTCTAGTCAATGAGAAGCTGGAAATTCCCCTCTCAAAATTTGAGACATCAGTTAGTTTACTGGTGGCAACAGTTTCATGGAAAAGGGAACAGGAAAACTGGGTGTGCTGTAGTACTCACTTGTGCTTTGCAATTGGCCAAGCCTTAAAAATTAATATTTATACTGACTCCAAATATGTGTTCCTATTCCTGCATACTCATGGAGCAATTTGGGAGAAGGGATTATGATCAAGCCATAAATCCCCAATCAAATATGGGCTGAAATTGCAACTCTTCTTAAGGCTGTACACATACCCAAGGAGGTAGCTGTAATTCACTTCAAAAGGACATCCAAAGGACATGACCTTGGAATCTAAAGGGAACAGTGTGGTAGACCATGCAGCCAAGCAAGCAGCACAGAATAAACAAATATGGAGTCTTGTACCAGTCTGAACTCCAAGAAAGTCCATAAGACCAGTCTTTTCAGACTGAGAAATTCACATAGCCCAGGAACAAGGATATTCAAAAATGCACAGCACTGTCTCATTGATAATGAAGGAAAAGATCTTTATACACAAAAATAAGCAGTGGAAGGTAATACTGGGTTTACACCAGGCTGCTGATTTGTGTAGAAAGTCCACGGAGGTAAAGAAAAACAAAAACAAAAACAAAAACAAAAAAGAAAAAAGAAAGAAAAAAAAAAAACAACTTTGCTAAGAAAATTGATTCCTAGATTTGGACTCTCTTGGTCCCTACAAATTGACAGAAGACTGTCTTTTATGACACAAATTCAAAAGATGACCTCCCCAAAACTGAAGAGCCCTTGATACCTTGACTGCAGTTAAAGTGATGAAGTTTTAGAACATAAGGGGAGGTTCAGTGGGGTGAGGTCCAGAGCCGATGACCAAGACAGAATTCTTGAGACATCTTTGGTACAAAATGGTGGTTTATTAAAGCACAGGGACAGGTCCCTTGGGGAGGAAGAGCTACTGCCCTGATATCCTGAGGAGTGACTGATTATATACACAGGAGTTGGGTAGGTGACAGCCCTTATGAACACAAAGAGGGTGTTCAAAGGGGCTGTCATGGTAAATAAGACTGTTAAGATACTGAAGGCATGGTTATTGTCAAACCAAGGCTGTTTTTCCCTCTAATGAGGCACTAACATGAAGACAGTTGAGTGTTTACTGGTGGAATGTGACATTCCTCCTATCACACAATGAGCTTTAGCTTTAGAAGAAATTTAACTTTATTTACATTTCCTTCCACCTCAGCCTCTTTCAGTTTTATGGAGGGGAGGGTGATGTTAGTGCTTTAGGAGCTGCGTTACTTGTCTCCGAAAGTTACGCTGTTGATAAGGAGGACATTTGTAGATGGAGGGAGACTCCTGTCTTGCAGGATTGTGATCTCTACAACTTACCTATTTGTTTTCTTTTAGGGCAGCCAGGAGTGCCTGAGGGATGTCATATGTGTCACCGACGTGGGGGGGGGGGTTGTAAGATGCCAGATTTTCCTTTGTCGTCAGGCAGCCCTCTGCTCCCTCCTCAAAATGAGGCCCCAAATTAGATGGCTGTCTGCTAGGGGGACTCAGTGGCTATGTGGCTCTAATTTGTGTCCATGGCTTCCCTCAGGTTGGAGGGTCCCACTGCGCTCTGGGTTTTGCCTGGATGCACAGATACATTATTAACACCATGACCAACCAGTCAACTTTCTAAGTGTAATTTTATTTTTGTTTCCTTAATTAATTTATTTGACAGAGAGAGCACAGGCAGGGGGAGTTGGAGAGGGGCCTCTCTCTGACATGGGGCTCTATCTCAGGACCCTGAGATCATGACTCAAGCCAAAGGCAGATGCTTAACAACAGAGCCACCCAGGTGTCCCTAACCTTACAAAGTTAAAACTGGTGGACGCATTCTGTGTCTCATTGGTACTACCACTTATTATTATTATTTTTTTTTTTCCTTTGGGACTGGAGGTGGTGGTTTGACACAGGAAAGCTCTTAAGTACACGATCAAAGACCTAAATGACTCTCAGAATACCATTTCTCTACTAAATCCTTAAGTAACAGGAATGCATGAAGCAGTTTTGCTGACTAGAAAGGTGTTAGATGTTGTAACAGCTGCACAAGATAGAACGTGTGCTATCCTGAAAACAAAATGCTGTGCACACAGTTTAGATGACCACAAAAGTATTTCTGGGTTTCTAACAGACATGGACACTCAGATTGGCATGTAACAATCGCTCTTCTACCTTCAATGCTTAGGGAAACTCTTGGAGTCCAGGAGATTTTGTCAACTAACAGAGGACCTTTATTTAGGGTTCTTTTTGTGTTCGTTTTGTCCCAAGTCTCCCCACTCGGTGCTGAGATGCCTTACCTGCCATGACTTCAAGCCCACAGATGATCCTTTCCACCCAAGATGCAGTCCTTTCCACACATGCAGTCTCCCTTGGATTCAGCTGCTTCTGCTTCATAAGTTATGTCTGTATAAGCCCCAGATGACCAATGTTGACCCATAGGTAGGGATATCACTATGTATCTATTAAGCATGTAGAAGTTACAAAAAATGAGAACTTGCACTCTGAGCAACCTTCAAGATTTAAGGGTAGAAACTGTTCGTTGGGGAGGGTGATATGAGAAATAAAGGTGAAGAAAGATTATTATATTTTTCCTCACAATTACAGCCCACTGACAAGTCCTTGGTTTGGGCAGAGTAGCTCTCCCTCCAGGGATCCAACTGCCTCACAGCTTGACATTTTGCCAAGGGCAAAAGGCAATCTTAGCCCAACCCCCAGGATCCTGTAAATCTCCTTTAACATATAAAAACTGCTTTGGTACCGTCCTTTTTCTCTACCCTACAAAATACATGTTGGCAATCATCCGCCAAATTATGACCCACCATCTACATCTGAAGGGTCTCATGCCTGAGATTTTATGAAACAATAATAAATGACCTTCCTAACAATAGCTATCTCCCTCAAGGTGTTGGAAACCTTGTTTCCAAAATATCTGGGAGACTTAAGGTATCCCTACCCTCCTCAGAACATGAAAGTGTATAATAGATCACTTCTCATAATCCCAGGGCAACTCTTTCTGCCCACAGGTCCTGTCCTCCAGCTTTAATAAAACCACATTTATACCAAAGGCCTCTCAAGAATTCTTCATTGGCCACCAGTATTGGAATCCTGATGCCTTTTCTGCCTCATCTATTGGGAAGAGAGATGACGCCAGACATAAACTTTTGAGATCATGAAAAGTTGCCCCAAAGGATTGGCAAACCGTTGTTGGACATGCGTTTCCCATTTCCTGCAAATATATATCCCCTGTTTGAAATTCTCAATCCTCCCTTCCCCTCCTGTCACAGTGGCACGGAAGCTCCAGTAGCCTGTCTCTGAGCCTCATGTCCTTCAGTTTCCCATAATTAAGATTTTTTTTTTTTAGTCTCCTTAAACTGTCTTACATCTTTTTAAATTATTAACAGGCCAAAATGAGGATGGAGCAAGAAAACCAAGTTTTCCTCTCCTAAATTCACTTCTGCTGAATAGCCTGATATCCATGCTTCAGACCCCAAATCTAATGTCAACGCGGAGCTGGGGATCAAGAGGAACAGCAGCTTCATTGCTTCACCCACAAAAGAGGCCTCAGCAGATCGGGCCAGCAAACTGGCAGCATACCTGGAGGAAGGGGCTGGGATTTGTAGGTAAACAGAGGATCTCACCAGTTTCCACAAGAATTGTTCACCGTGTTTTCAGGGCGGAACCAGGTCCTGAAACAAAGAAGGACTGAGAAGGAGAGAGGGGAGTTTTGCAGAGGGGAAGGATTGGAGGGGAGAGGCAAAGGGTCATTTAGTTTGAAATCAAGTCTCCCTGAAGCATTAATGAAGCCATTTTCATTTCTGTTCAGCTTGATGCTCTGAAGTGGTTTCCATTTCAGTCACCAGGACAACTGTAGGAAGACCACTTAATATGTTCCAGTGAGAAACTATTCGGTATTTTCTAGAATGGTTAAAATAATGAAAAAGGCTAAAACACCATATTTCATGGAGAATGTTGAGGAATCCGAATTGTCCTATATTGCTGATGGTATGGTAAAAGTACATTCAGTTTGGAATACTATTTTAGACTACATATGAAAATAAACATTTACCCAATGAGGGGAGCATTTTGTCCGCCTAAAATATGTCTCTGGCCTAAGTATTACATAAGGCTGGTATTTTAAAGAAAGGGTAAAAGAAAAGCTCTGAAACCCAGGTTTCCCTTTGTGAGAGACTTTGCATTGATAAGGGAAAACTTCATTTTAAGGGTGTCTCCTCCTGTGTAGCGGAAAGAGGGAGAAGGTGTCAGTCTCCAGAAACTCTGATCAGTGGAGAAGACGTGGATCTAAATGTGGTCACAGCCACAGCCTTGGTTTCCCTTCTTCTCGGGTTCTTCTACCCAGATGCTTTCCAATAGCATCACCTGTGCGGTTTCAAGAAGGATCTTACCTGCTTCTCCTCCCCCTCAGATTCTACCCATTCATTTGGTGGAAACAACACTGTTGTGTTACTAAGGGTGGCAGGAGATTCTCAGTGGGCCAGAGGTAAGCACGAGGGCTTCTGGTGGTTTTATGGGAGTGGAGAGCAGAGTTTGGCTCACAGAGAGGTAAGGTGGTCTCTGCTGGGTGAGTCTGGGAGGGTCAGGTCCATGCAGTGCACGATCCCTATGCTGAAGCTGAATTTGTGGACATTCAATGGGAGGGGAGCCCACTGCAAGCTGAGAAGAAAAATTCAAAGATTAGTCTGTCAGTAGGTGTGGGGAGCCATGCAGCAAGAGCTGGGAGTCACGTAGATGGATATGCCTGAGGAGGAAGGGCTGTGAATGTTTAACCCAAAGAAAAATGGGTGCGCTCATGGACGACACACGTTCAATGCTTGGAGTCACAAGGAGGGTATATGATTAACCTGCAGTTTTGGGAAAGGGACAAGATCTGTAGAACAATAGAAACCTATGGAGTCACGTAGGTGCTCACGAGCATCTCACATGCTCATGGATAAGGTCACTAGTAGTCCTTCTGATTGGTGTTTAGGTGAATCGCGTGATATGGTGATTGGGCATTTGTAACTACTGATACTATAATAAGGGGCTTAATTTGAGGAGCGGGGTTCCCGAATCAAGATATGTAGAAGACTGACAATAAAGAAGTTTGCCACTCAACCTCGTCTGCGGGTCGTTCTTGCGGGTCGAGAGCGACATCTGGTGCCGAAACCCGGGAACCCGACTCTGGACGTGGACCGAGGATTGGGGTAAGAGCAACGAGAAAGTTTGCCCTAAGGGCCCAAGGGCAACGAGCTAAAGTGCGCGCCTATTTCCTGTCTTTAGACGGGGGTGGATTCTCTGAGGACGAGTTTAAAGTTCCCCAGAAGGGAGAAAAGTCTCCGGGGACGAGCGTAAAAGTTAAAGTTCCCCAGAAGGGAGGAAAGTCTCCGGGGACGAGTTTAAAAGGGCTAAAATAAAGTTCCTCAGAGGGGAGAAAGCTTTCCGGTATGGGAAACGAGCTAGCCCGGTATAAAATGGAAGGTCCATTGAGAGACCTTTTGAAAGCCCATGGCACTCCATTAAAGACTAAAACTGCTCGCGCCTTCTTAAAAGAGGCCGGTGAAATTGCCCCTTGGTTCATAGAGGAAGGGCTTTTAAGTGTACCGCAATGGGAACATCTTGGAGAAGAGTTACGGCGCAGTACTACTGTTACTCCCGAAACTCTTGCGGTATGGTCTTTGGTAAAAGTGTGCTTACAATCGTCACGAGAACGTTTAAAGCAGGTGGTACAGCAAGGGGGGCAAATTTTGGAAAAGTTAAAGGAAGAATCCCTTAGAGGCTCCTCGAGAACCTCTGGTGCAGAAAGCAGCAGTTCTACGGACTCCTCCGATAGTTCACCTCCAGGCACAAAACAAATTGAAAAACCTAAGGAGAGGGTGGTCTTGAAGCCTCCTAGCGGAAAAAAGTCTAATACTGCCCACTTATCAAAGAAGGCCACTGGCCCAACAGCCCCACCGAGTGAGTGGCCGCCGCCTTATCGGCCTGGCTGCTCGAAGGTGTGCCATTGCTCTGATTGTGTGATAGCTAATTGGAGGGAAGTCCTCGGCCCAGAAAAGGGTTTTTTCCCGGTGCTGGAGGACCAACAACGGCAAAGATATCATCAGCCTTTAGATTTTAAGTTGGTAAAGCAGCTTAAGGAAGCAGTTAGTGCATATGGGCCCCAAGCGGCTTTTACAGTGTCCATTGTGGAGTCGCTAGGAGCCCTATTTCTGGTTCCCGAAGATTGGGCTAACCTAGCTAAGGCAGTTTTGAGTGGGGGACAATATCTAGAATGGAAGATCCAAAATCAAGATAACTGCCAGGATACTGCACGCAGAAATGCTGCCGCTGGGTGCCTCAGTGGCCGCTAACAAAAGAAAAGTTACAGGCGGCTAAGAACTTGGTTATGGAACAATTAAAGGCAGGTCACATTCAAGAATCTACTTTGCCTTGGAATACTCCCATATTTGTTGTTAAAAAGAAATCAGGTAAATGGCGATTGTTACATGATCTCCGTCAAATTAATGAGCAAATGCAAATTATGGGCCCTATTCAGTTAGGGCTGCCAATTGTTACTGCATTACCTAAGAATTGGCCTTCTATTGTTATTGATATTCAAGATTGTTTCTTTTCTATTCCACTACATCCTGCGGATACTAAACGGTTTGCTTTCACTCTGCCAGCAATTAATCATAGCGAGCCTGATCAAAGGTTTGAATGGAAGGTGTTACCTCAGGGAATGGCCAATAGCCCCACTTTATGTCAGCTGTATGTAAGTAAAGCTTTAGAGCCGTTGCGAAAAGAATTTCCAGATCTCCTTTGCTATCATTATATGGATGATATCTTGATTTGTGGACCAAATGAGAAAGTTCTTCCTTCGGCTCTCACTTTTTTACAAACACAGTTGGCAGCATGGGGACTGTTTGTATCCCCTGAAAAAATTCAGACAAGCAACCTGCAAAAATATCTTGGTATGCAACTCTCTAAAACAACAGTAAAGCCTCAGCTGGCACAAATTCGTAGAGATTGTTTGCATACTCTAAATGATTTTCAAAAACTTCTGGGGGACATTAATTGGATTCGGCCATATATAAAAGTTACTACTACAGAATTAAAACCTTTGTTTGATATTCTGCCTGGAGACTCTAAATTAGATTCTCCACGAACTCTTACTTCAGCTGCCATTAAATCCTTGCAATTGGTAGAAAATAGATTAGCCTTAACAGCAGCAGATAGATGTGACCCTCAAAAGCCTATATAAGCCATAGTCATCCCATCCCCTGGATCTCCTACAGGAGTCTTATGGCAGGGGGGACCTTTATTTTGGACTTATTTGCCCCATACCCTTACTCGAGTTATCACTCCTTATCCTATAGCGGTGGCTATGGTAGCAAGTAAAGTCCTTAAATCCAGTGTACAAGTCCTTGGTAGATTGCCAGATGTCTGCATAGTTCCATATGACAAAGCCCAGATACTCACATTAACAAATGAAAATGATAGTTGGGCTGTCTTAGTGACTGCCTACCCTGTTACCTTTGATAATCATTACCCTTCTCATCCACTGATTGGATTTCATAAAACTACAGCTCTTATTTGGCCTAAATTTTGTCGATTAGAGCCATTGCCCAATGCCCAAACAATCTTTACGGATGGCAGTAAATCAGGAACGGGTGCCTATGTAATGGGAAATGAAGTGGTTCCAGTTGTAGTGCCATCCACTTCAGCACAGCGAACAGAGCTCTTAGTTATCATGTGTGTCTTACAAAGATTCCAAAATCAACCTATTAACATTATTTCAGATAGTATCTATGCAGTAGCAGCTACCAGAGCTGTTGAAACTGCTATTATTTCAGTCAGCCAATCAGAGATTTCTTCCCTGCTAACTGACCTAAAGGATCTTATACTCTCCCGTGGAGCTCCCTTTTATATTGGACATCTGAGGGCACATTCTGATCTCCCTGGACCCTTGGTGAAAGGGAATCGCATAGCTGATGCTGCTGCACAGTTCCATATTTACTCTGTTTTAGAGGATGCTAAACAGTACCATAAAAAATGGCATGTGAATGCTCGGACATTTAAAAATGCGCTTCAATATTTCCCGAGCTGATGCGCGAGACATAGTAAAATCTTGTAACAATTGTGTGACATATTTACCATCCTCATCTCATGGAGTAAATCCCAAAGGCCTGTTGCCTAACCATCTTTGGCAAATGGATGTAACACATATTCCTTCTTTTGGACAGCAAAAATATGTCCACTTGAGTGTGGACACCTGCTCGGGGGTTATTAGTGCCACCCCCTTGCGGGGGGAAAATGCTAAAAATGTCATATCCCATTGCCTGCGCAGTTTTGCTTGTTGGGGTGTACCTAAACAATTGAAAACAGATAATGCCCCTGCTTATACTTCTGTCAGTTTTGCTAACTTTTTAGCATGCTATAATATTCAACATGTTACCGGTATTCCTTATAATCCTCAAGGCCAAGGCGTTGTGGAACGCGCTCATCTAACCTTTAAAATCACTCTACAAAAAATACAAAAAGGGGGAATTGGAGAGGAGTATCGTACTCCCACTGACCTTACCAATTTGGTCACTTTTATTTTAAATTTTCTCACGGTAGACAAGCATGGTGTCTCGGCTGCGGAGCGCCATTGGGGCCCTCAGAGGACACAACAGATGATGGTGAAATGGAAAGATGTGCTTACAGGGTTATGGAAGGGCCCTGACCCGGTGCTGCGATGGCACCGAGGTTCTCTTTGTGTTTTTCCGCAGGACGCGCCTGCTCCAATCTGGGTACCGGAACGCCTCACCAGGCTGGTCGCGGTAGAACCTGTGGAAGATGCTGCTGCTGATGGTGAGAATGATGATGACTGTTCTGCTGCCTGTCCTCCGGAAGATGGAGCCAATTCCACTGAGGCCGGAACAAGAGATGAATCTTCAAGGATCAAAGAGCCGCCGCTATGGGACCTATTAATAATTCTGGAGCTATACCGGAATCGGGAAGCCTTACTTTTCGTACTTGTGTACCTAAACCATTTTTGCTTGTAATAGGGAGGGGGCAAGTGATTAAGGATAATAGTCTCTATCACATAAGTTGTATTAATTGTAAGCTTTCTAATTGTGTGCCCGTTGATACGTATAACCCCAATGTACCTATTCATGTGTTTTTAGTTATGCAACCACCTTTTTTCTTGTTACCTGTTGAGGTGGAGGGACCGTGGTATGCTAATTATGGTTATCAATTTGCCTTAGAACTAGAAAATGCGCTGTCTAGAAAAAGGCGATTTATTGGAATGCTAATAGCTGGAATAGGCGCTCTTATTACTTTAATAGCTAGTGCTACGGTATCCTCTTTCGCATTGGCACAGACCATACATACTGCTGATCATGTCAACGCGTTATCTCAAAATATTTCATTAGCATTACATATACAACAAGATGTTGATCAGAAATTGTTAGCACGCCTTGATGGAATAGAAGAGGCTGTAGAATATCTAGGCACACAACTCTCTGCTCTAAAAGCGCAAATGTCTTTCATGTGCCATGGTGCCTATCAACATATTTGTGTGACGCCCTTGTCAGCCAATAATATTTCTTGGGAAAAAGTACACAACCATTTGCGGGGAATTTGGCATGATACTAATGTTAGTCTAGATCTTTTACAGTTACAACGAGAAATCACTACCATTGGGCATACGCGATTAGATATATCTAATCCAGCAAAAATGGCTGGTCGTATTTTGACTACTTTAAAAGATGCTTTACAGGGATTTAACCCAGGAAATATTTTACATTATACCTTCTGGATTCTAGTAGGAATTTTGGGAATCATCTTATGTCTATTGCTTATAGGAGGAGGATTTCTAAAGGTCTGGTCCAACTTCAAAAAGAAAACATGTGCTCAGTTACATATGATACAATCAAAGCATAAGAAGAAAAATAATATAAAAGGTGCAGCATGAGGTAAAAGTTATTAGAAGTATTAGAATAACCATGCTGCGATTTGTGCCTTTCCTTCTTTGATCATTAGTATATTAATATTGCTCTATTGCCCTCTGACTCCTGTTCCCTCCTCAGGCTATATGTCTACCACACGCGTGACAATTTTAACTCACGTATGTATGTGGGCTCTGAAGCTGGTACCTCCCCCCAAATATGGCTTAGTATGCTGGATCGGTAGCCAAAGACGGGTAAGACTGATCCCTCACCATAGCAACCTAAGACAGGGGCTCCTCGACCAGGGGGAGTACCCGATGACGGGTAAGCATGCGTGTTGAGGATTGGCAACCTAAGACAGGCACGATCCCTGCCATATAAATAATAAATAAGGGGGAGATGTGGGGAGCCATGCAGCAAGAGCTGGGAGTCACGTAGATGGATATGCCTGAGGAGGAAGGGCTGTGAATGTTTAACCCAAAGAAAAATGGGTGCGCTCATGGACGACGCACGTTCAATGCTTGGAGTCACAAGGAGGGTATATGATTAACCTGCAGTTTTGGGAAAGGGACAAGATCTGTAGAACAATAGAAACCTATGGAGTCACGTAGGTGCTCACGAGCATCTCACATGCTCATGGATAAGGTCACTAGTAGTCCTTCTGATTGGTGTTTAGGTGAATCGCGTGATATGGTGATTGGGCATTTGTAACTACTGATACTATAATAAGGGGCTTAATTTGAGGAGCGGGGTTCCCGAATCAAGATATGTAGAAGACTGACAATAAAGAAGTTTGCCACTCAACCTCGTCTGCGGGTCGTTCTTGCGGGTCGAGAGCGACAAGTAGGAGCTTATTTGAATAGCTCCTGACACAATGGAGTAGGAATTTGAGCCTTTTCTGTGTTTCCCTGTCCTGGTCCAGGGAAGCAGTTTTGGTAAGAGAAATCTGTGTTCTTGGGAGGCTGACCCATCTAGCAGGGAATCCCTGTCTCGGTCCCAGGCCCATTCCGGGTTTCCCCCACTTTCCCGCCATCCATGGCCACAAGAGTGGCACAAATGCAGAAGTAAAATTGTATAAACTCCGCCCTTTGTTTGTGCCCAGGGCTCAGACCCTGGGAGAATGGTCACCCTCCTCTGATCCCACTGGTGTTAAATCAACTCCAATCCCGATGATCTCTCAGGACTGCTCGGTTCTTCTGCAGGAACCAACCCGGTCCCAGAATAGTTTTCAGGTGCACAGGCTCTGTTGGTGGCCTGAAGGGTGTTTTCTTCTGATGCTGCTGTGATTTTTCCACAGATATCTTGTGAGAAAGAAAGCTAGAGGAAGGTGGTGGTCAAAGAAAAAAATGGACAGTTCAGGTAAGCCTGGTGTCCCAGGAGAGTCCATGTCATGCCTTCCTCCTAAAATTCCTCACTTTTAGAAATTGCAAATGTTGGTTCCTGTAATTCTGATGATTCTCCCTTCTGTTTTCACTTATTTTGAAGATCTTTCCAGAAATGATACTCAAGGCCAGGTCTGTAGAACCCTTCTCTGTATCCCAGATCCTTCTCCCCCGTGTCTCCAACCTTCCTTACAATGGGACAGCAGCAGCTGTCACTGGGAGTTAAAGCCCTACAAGCATTGAAAATAGTTTCTGAGTGACAGATGCACAGGGGAAGCCTTGAGTCTGATTCTGCTAGTGCTGAGGTCTGGTCCAGGGCTGTCAGTGAGGGAAAACCTTTTCTCCTTTAGGTCCCATATGCTTGCTTTTCTCAGCACTGTGTGTCCAGGGCTCAGAAAATCAAGAAATGAACTAAATGGATTTGGGTCCAGAATAACTCCAGATGTTCTCTGAGAGAAAAGTGTGGGAAGGGGGGTTCTTGAGACTTGCTCTTTAGAAGGTGAAGTAGGTAATAGATCCCCCAATGATGGGTCTGTGATCAAAGGATGGAGATGGATACAAAGCAAAGGTCAAACAAAGCTTTATTTTGTGCCAAGCATTGAGAATCAAACTGACCGGTCGGGGCCGCCTCTTACAGAGAGAGCGACCCTCCCCAGCCTCACAGACTAACTTTTATAGAGCAAAGGCCAGGTGGTTGAACCTGGCCACATACAGGGGGCCAGTGAGATTGTAAGATGCAGAGAAAGTTGCATAGTTATGCTAGGTCACACACAGGTGGCCAGTTGAATTACAATTTACCCTGTAATAGACATTTGAACTAGCCTATCACCTTGGTCAGAATTGGTGCTCAAAAAGGCATCCAAAAGGTGGGGCCCACACTCCTTGGTAGCTAGGGAGACAGTATGCACCCCCACTGATTGGATGTCTCCACCTGGCATGACTCATCCTGGAATTTGGGCTCTGTTATCTCCACCTGACCTGACCTCCCCTAGTATTTGGGCTCTGTTATCAGGGACTGGTCTACCGTATTTTACTGGTTTCCAGGACTTGCTTTTAAGTAAGCTTTCCTGGGGAGGGGGAGGCAGGGCCAGTGTAAGTTTTACTGCATAAACAACAAAATCACTGTTTAACCGAGATGGAATCACTCTGGCTAAATAGACCCTTATAGTAGGTATTTTATGTAAAATACACTAGTTAAAATACACTAGAGGGGAACCTGGGGGCTCAGTCAGTTAAGCATCAAGACTGTAGATTTCCCCTCGGGCCTTGATCTCTGGATCCTAGGATGAGCTCTTCCTTTGGCTGCAGGCTCTGCTGGGAATCAGCTTGAGATTCTGTCCCTCTCCCTCTCCCTGGCCCTTGCACTAAAGTGTAAATGAATCTGTAATTAAGATTATACTGCCTCATAGGGGACATGGAGACTCTGTTGTCTAAATGTGGTGTCTCTGCCGGTCAGGTGGGGACCCCGAGCCCAGGTCCATGATTGGGTGGAGGAAGTCATGTGGGATTGAAAGTTCACCTGAGGCAGAACCACACTCTTCGCAGTTCACGGAATATCCTGCGGGAGGCAGGAGGCAGGTGGCAGAGGAGAGAGAGGCTCTGTGCAAGGAGCAGTGCATGCGGTGGGGGCTCTTTTTAGTGCGGGAAGGTGAGGAGTTAGGGGGCTCAAAGAAGTTTCCCTCATCTGGGCACTGTCCTTGGCTGTCAGTAGTTCATTGGTTAGTTTGGGCCTGTGGCTCCTTTGAGCTGAGCCCCCTGATGGACCTCTCTGGGTTCAGCAAGGGGGTCACTGTGGGCCATTCTCCATGCCTTTGCTCAAGCCTGCTTGCCTCAAATCAGCCCCTACAGAGACTATAGGTTATTAAGCTGTATATATCCTCTGTTTTCATGAGATTTGTAGTCTGAATTCCTGTTTTCAGATCACACACACACACAAAATAGCAGTGATGGTGTGTCCTTGGGTGTGCCTTGTCACTGAGATCACTTTTCTTTATCTCTTCTCCCCAAAAGCATGTTGGCCATCATCCTCCATGCATGTCCTCCACTGATAAAGATCTGCAGGGTCTTCTGTCCAAGGTTTCACTCAATAGTAGTAAGTGAGCTCATCATCACACCAGCCGGGCCCTCAAGGTCCTGGGAACCTTGCTTTCAGCTTCCTCAGTGATGGCTGCGCTCCTGAGCCACTCACCATTATAGTGCAGAATGACTTCCTGCTCACACCGCAGTGCAGCACCTCTGACCCGTAGGACCTGTGCATACCAGAAAGACCACAGCTTTTGCACCAAAGACATCTCAGTAATTGTTTCTTCATCATCCACTCCCATGCCCCAAAATTTCACATCAGAAACATGTCAAGAATTCTTTCTTGACCATTGGCTCCTCTCCTGCATGCCAACAGTTTGCAGTAGACAAAGAAGGCCATGACGTCTGTGTAGTTGATAGAGTTAACTTCTGGGAATGAAAGGAGTGAATATTCTCAACTAGCAGCCCTCTGCCCAATAGGCTTTTCTTTTACTCCACACCCATGTCAGGGAGAAGGAAAGGTAAGGTCTGGCGCTACGTAGTGACACTAACTTCCTCTTCCATCTTAGGGACCATCGTGAACTCTGACAGTGGCCACTTGATGACTGTGGTATTTATTTCAGGAACTGCTGACATTCATGGAATTCTCTCAGGAGGAGTGGGGACACCTGACCCACACTCAGCGGGAACTGTACAGGGATGTGATGCTGGAGAACTACGGACACCTCCTCTTCTTGGGTGAGGAAGTCTCCTTCCAGATTTCCCAAACCAGACTGAGGGTTTTGTTCCTTCCTGTGAAGACTGCCTCTTGGGAGACTTCTCTCTGAATGACTGGAATTTGGATCCAAGCAGAAAGGGAAATAAGTAGGGGTTTGTAGATGGAGAGAAAAATCTTTTCTTTTCAGCCTTGGCTTCTCCTTCCTCAAGGTAACATCCCTGTTGTAGATGAGTGGCAGTTCTTAACATCTAGTGACGCAGAATGGTGCTGCTCACATCTTAAACTGAAATTTGCCCTGCTTATTACCATGTCTACTACTTGGAAGTGGAGGTCAGGATGTGAACACTGGAAATGCCTCCAGTGTGTTCTAAAGGGACTGTTGGACAACAGCTTTTGGGAAACCATTTTCTAGAATTCTACAGTGTTCCTTCTTCTCTGCTGAACACAAGCCTGATGGGAAGTTAGAATCCGCAGCAATACTCACTTTTTATTTTTACTCATAAATGGGTCTCACTGTGTCAAAGCCAGACCAGATTATGTTTTTGGAACAAGGGAAGCAGCTCTGGGATGTGAAGAGAAAGGAAACCATCCTTTCTTCAGTCTAGGTCGGTGGGAATGAATAGACAGATGACAGAGGGGAGGTCCAAGTCTGATGGAAGAAGCTAAACCTTAAGCTGTGGTTTGAATCTCTCTCCTTGAATGAAGATTAGTTGGAGACATGCCCAGTTTCTTTTTTCTCTCTCTCCCAGAGAGACATATGCTCTCCGACATTATCAAGCTCTTAGATTTCTCTAGGGATTCTCCTTCAGTTCCAGTAATGGTCTGTCATGTCCAGCAGGAGGGTCAGGAGACTGCTTGGAGGGAGAGTGCTCCCTAAACTGAGAGCTTCTCTTGGTGGGTCAGATGGTTGGACATTTGCCTTTGGCATTGGTCATGATCCAGGGTCCTGGGATCAGGCCCTGCATGGGGTCCCTTCTTGGCAGAATCCTGATTCTCCGTCTCCCACTCCCCTGTTTGTGTTCCCTCTCTCGCTGACTCTCTCTGTTATACTAATAAATTAAAAAAAAAAAAAACTGAGACTCAGGAACTTCATCATATAACAAAGCACCTTCCAAAAATGGACAGTGTGTAGTTTTATTTCCCTTCAAAAGTTCTTTTTTTTTTTTTAATATTAACTAATAGAGGGGTGCCTGGGTTGCTCAGTGGGTTAAGCCACTGCCTTTGGCTCAGGTCATGATTCCAGGGTCCTGGGATCGAGTCCTGCATCAGGCTCCGCGCTCAGCAGGGAGTCTGCTTCTCTGTCTGCCTCTCCCTGGCACTCTTCCTGCATGTGCATTCTGTGTCTCTGACAAATAAATAAATAAAATCTTTAAACAAAATAAAATATTAACTAATACAGAAACTTCTACTCTCTGTGTTCTATTCCTCAGTGGTGGAACAATATAATGTCTGCATTCGTTTCCTAGTCTTCCCACATAAATAATGCTATTGGGGAAATAGAGTATTTAGAACTGAGATCTTGTAGCCTTTAATAAAGCCCCAGTCATTACCTAACTCAAAAAATGAATGAGTTTTAGGCTTTTTGTCAATAAAGTTATGTGTATATTTGTATGTATTTTGGATATCATACATACATACTCTGTGATTACTACTGCTTAATTTTCTTTCCTTGGTGAGTGGTCAGTGAATGTTGAACTCTGTCTAGATGAGTTGTCATCAACAGAGAATTAATTTCATCAGGATTTGTGGGCAAATTTGATTCTCTCTGAATGAGAGAAAAGACTCTCTAGAATTGAAAGTAATTTTGAAACATTTTATAGCTCTGTACCATGTTTTGGTATTAAATAAGAAAGATATATTTTATCTTTTTTTAGTATTTATTTATTTGACAGACAGAGATCACAAGTAGGCAAAGAGGCAGGCAGAGAGAGAGGAGGAAGCAGGCTTCCTACAGAGCAGAGAGTCCAATGTGGGGCCTGATCCCAGGACCCTGGGATCATGATCTGAGCTGAAGGCAGAGGCTTTAACCCACTGAGCCACCTAGTCACCCCTATTTTATCTTTAATTGTAGTATTATATACCATGATATGCCTTGGTACCTTCCTCATTAACTTTTGTGTCTTCTGTGAGTATTTTCATTGTGGTTACCTTACAGATTGCTTAAAACAACTTAGAGGTTAAAAAAAAAAAGGATTTTAAATCTCATATCATCAATTGCACAGAAAATTCTTCATCCCGTCTCCACCCTTGCACCCACTTTGTTACCGATATCACAGATTCTGTCTTTAGGTCGTGTGCCTTACTACCTACATCAAATATTTTTATACTCTCTTAAAAATAAAATTCTGTAGCAGAAATAAACGTCAGGGATACCTAATTACAACACTTACAACACTACAGGTTTGTGTAATTATCTAAATATTTATGTTTAGAAGACAGCTTTGTGTCCTCGTGTGGTTGCAGTTTGCAGTTTCTGTGTAGAATCCTTTTCATTTCATTGAGAGCATGTTCCTTTTACGTGTCTCAGAGGACAGGTCTACTGGTAAACTTAGAGCATTTTTACTTGGGAATGTCTTCATTTCTACATCTGTGGGAAAGAGTTTTGCCCAATAAAGTATGCCTAGTGGCCATTATTTATCTTGCAGTACCTGAGTACTCGATGCCAGCCCCAGTCCTGTGGTACCCGCTGAGAATCATAGAGGAGAAGCTGGCAGTCTTTCCCTGTGGAATAGGTTCGATTTCAGCTTTTCACACATCTATGGTATTCATTAGGTTGAGGGGTTTCCTTCTCTCTCTCCGTTGAGAGTTTCTAATGTAACATGTTGTTACATGTAACATGTTACATGTTTTAATGTAACATGTGCCCATATTTGTATTCTGTCTCCCTCAATATGATCATGTCATTTTTGATCTTCATTCTGCTAATGTGGGGTCTTCAAGTTATGGTTCTCTATATGTTGGAGCGCTCTTAATTTCTGGACTGTTTCCTACTTGATGATCTTGTAAAAAGGGAAAATGTGCTGTTGATTCAGATTGCTATTTTTTGTGGACTTTGAGTGACTATTCCTCACAGGTAGAGTTTTGCAAACTTGGTCATTTGTAGTGTCTTTGTCTAGCTTGCATGAGCTGGTAACGCTGGTGCCACAGACAGAGTGTTCTGCTAGTTTCCCTGATCATCACTCCTTGAAAATATTTGAGGAGATTTGCAGTCCTTTCTTCTTTAGTGTCTTTCTGTGTATAAACCGAATTCATCCAGCACACAATTTTTGTTTATTGGGAATATTTTTCTTTTATTCATCCTTCATTCTGTTTTGTGCTTATACATCAGTTATTTATTAATTTTTTTTTGAATGATGGAGTCTAAATTGGTTATACTTTTTTTTTTTTGAAATTCATCTTTTGGTATGAATCAGTGGGCACTGATTATCCATTGTTTTCTTTCTTTTTTTTTTTAAAGATTTTATTTATTAATTTGACAGAGAGAGATCACAAGTAGGCAGAGAGGCAGGCAGAGAGAGAGGAAGGGAAGCAGGCTCCCTGCTGAGCAGAGACCCCGATGTGGGACTCAATCCCAGGACCCTGAGATCATGACCTGAGCCGAAGGCAGCAGCTTAACTCACTGAGCCACCCAGGTGCCCCCCCATTGTTTTCTTTATAAGTACTTTTATTCCTACAGTCTTTTATACTGTATCAACTTTTACTTCTTCACCTCTCAGTTTAGTCAGTCTTTTCTCTATTATTCTTCATTTAGTTCACGGGTTGTCAATGATGTTGATCTTTTCTGACAAATGACTCTTCCTATGGTTGATATATTCCCATTTTTTTGTACTCTGTTTGGTTCATTCGAGTTTTCTGTTTTCCATCATTCTCCTAATTTTACACTCATGCAACCCTTTTCCTGATGGTTAGAGATAAAGGAAATTGATTTTTGAGACAGCAAATATGTGTGACCATACCACAGAATTATATATTAGGATATATGGTCAGTATGTTATGTGCCATGTTACATTTCCATGGAGAAATGAAGTCCTGATGAGTCCTTCTCAGCCATCTTTCTGACATGGTCTGATTGACTTGATGCTTCTATATTAGCATTCAAGGGTATATTCTTCTGAATGTAGTAAGTGCAATGATTTTATTTTATTTGAAATCTTTCAACTATATCTTCATCTGACATGCAGAGTTTTCCCCTACAGTGCAGCATAGAAGGTTCTTTCCAGAACGGACCAATGCACAGACACAAACATAGTGCTGTTGAGATTTTACACTTACGCACAGACTGGGGCAATGATGGGGACAGTGAAGGGCATCAATGAAATCCTGGACGATACACCCATATGATGGCAATTGCACTTAATGAGAATCTCACTGCCCCAAATGGTGAAGGATATAAACTGCTGTGGAAAACCTCGCTTTTTAAGTCAACTGTTCCACAGAGCAGTGGGTCTCTGTCAGCCCAAGCTCCAATCAGATAGTCAAACATACCTATTTGTGGACAGACCATTTGGAACATCTGAAAAGTAACCTAGTCCAGGCTGAGAATAATGATTTGAGCCATTTGGAAGATAGGATTGGCCTGGCCTTTCAGCCAGATGTTTCTGATCATCAGAGATTTAGAAATGAAGAACAAAGTGTTCAATGGGATCCATTCAAGAGGGGCTTCACTGAGGAGTCGACCCTCCAGGATGACCAGAGGCTTCTCACTGGAGACAGACTTGCTCAGTGCACTGAATCTGAAAAAAAACATTGAACCAGAGCTCCAGTGTTCACAGATGTGTCAGGGCTAGATTTGCAGAGAACCATTAGGAATGTGATAAATGTGGAGAAGGCTTTCATCCAAGCTCTAACCTCAGTTTACATAATGGTCACTGTTCGAGACATGCCTCATAACTATAATGAATGTGGGAAAGCTCGTAACCAGTCTTCCAGTGTTGGTGATCATCAGAGAATTCACGAGGGAAAAAACCCATTCAGATGTAATAAACCAGGGACCATGATTAGTCAGTCATCAAGCCTAATATCAATAAGATAATCCTTAGAGTAAATGACACTTACATTTTTAAGGAAAGTGGTAAATCTTTGGACTGCCACTCAACACTACCTCAACATTAGCAAATGCATACTGGAGAAAAAATGAAATATGAAGAAGGTGGTTAAACCTTTAAGGACTGGTCATCAGTAAATGGACATAAGCAAATCTGTACTGGAGGGAAACTTTACTAATGTCAAGAATTTGGAAAGTCACTTAACCACAGCTCAAAGCTTATGAAACATTGTAGAATTCATACTGGAGAGAAACCTTACCAATGTGAAGAATGTGGGAAGGCCTTTAAACAGAGCTCAGGGCTGACCCAACATCAGAAAATTCATACTGGAGAGAAACCTTACAAATATCAAGAATGTGGCAAGGCCTTTAGGTGGCCCTCAAACCTTACTCAACATCTAATTCATCCTGGAGAAAAACCTTACAAATGTCCAGAATGTAGCAAGACCTTTAACTGGTCTTCAGACCTTACTCAACATCACCAAACTGATCGTGGAGAGAAACCTTACCAAAGTCAAGAATGTGGTATGGCCTTTAGCCGGGCTTCAGCCCTTAGTCATCATCATAGAATTCATAGTGGAGGGAAACCTTACCAATGTCAAGAATGTGGCAAGTCCTTTAAACAGAGCTCAGCGCTTACCCAACATCACATAATCTATACTGGAGAAAAACCTTACAAATGTCAAGAATATGCCAAGGCCTTTAAGTCACCCTCAGAACTTATTAAACATCAAATAATTCATATTGGAGAGAAAGCTTACCAATTTAAAGACTGTGGGAAGGCCTTTACATGGCTCTCATCACTTACTAAACATCACTGAATTCACACTGGAGAGAAACCTTATGTGCCAAGGCCTTTGTCCAGCAGGCACACCTTACTAAACATAGAATTCATACTGGAAAGAAACCTGACAAATGGATTTAATGTGGCAGAGCTTTTAACATTCAAACAACCCTCACTGGATGTGAGAAAATTCATACTGGAGAGAAACCTACAAAGGTAATGTATATGAGAAAACGCCCAAGGACTGCTCCTCCCTTACTTCATATCCGATTTTATATAGGAGAATAACTGTACACAGAGAGAGCATGTGTCTGACCTCTCAGATAAACTGCCAACTTACTTAACATCCTAGTAACCATATAGGAGTAAAACTGCAAGACGTAAAGAAAATGGACAAGCCTTTTTTGGATTTCAGTCCTTAGTCTCACAAAGTGCATACGAGTTCCAAACCCTTGTAACATAATGTGGGTAGATGTTCATTTTAATAGACACTGGCTATTATGCACCAGAGAGTGCATTCAGGAATGTAACTTGAATGGCATAAATATTTAGAAGACTATTTAATTTCACCTTAAATTCCAATAAGTGTAACATAAATCAAGTAAATGGAATACTTTATTTCACTCTATTCAGACATTACTCTGTATGAAAATAGTGATTATAAGGAAAATTCAAACATTTAGAACGTGTATATGGTATTCTGCTTCAACAAATTTAGTGAATGGACTTTTACATATGTATAAGGGATTCAATATTTTTATGTTTTACATTGATCCTATGTGACTTTTGTGACTAACAATATTCATGTATTTTACTCTGAAATCTCTCCTGAGAATCCCTTTACTCCTGCTGAATATGGAAGAGCATGTGGCAGATTGTTGCTCCATCAAAGATACCAGATGCCCTGCTACATTAAGTGGATGCATGCGTGCTTAATTTTCTATGGAAGATGTAGGACCATATAATATACAACGTACGAGGAAAATGTCTATGGAGATGCCTATGGTTAAAACATTGATGTAAGCTACCATGAAGTAGGTAGATGTAAGCTACATGATGTAAGCTACCATGAAGTAGAGCACCTACTACTCCATGTTTTAAACTAAAGAACTTCCTCAATATTAGAAATAGAAGGTTTTACTAATTGTTCTTTAAGAAAAGGAGGTGGCAGGCAGTACACTACCGAGGCATCTTTGTAAGCACCATCGATTCTTAGTATGACTTGATGTGGTTAAATGAGGAAATCCTGACAGATGAGAAGCAGGGTAGCTAAGCCTTCCCTACAATGCCATACCATTGAGCATGCACATTTCTTAGGAATGTACCTCAGTCCTGAAATTTTGGAAGTAGGGAATCCCACATCCTTCTGACAATGTGCGAATGCTTCTGCACATGTGTATTCTGTATTTCGAATTGTGACGATAGACTGGATTTGAAATGCATAACTTAGTGTATGTGTGAACTTAATATATTTTCATTAATAAAACCTAGTGTGTTTTAACATATGGATATGTGTGTGTCATGAATGATGTGTTATCCTACCTCCACTATTAATCTTTCTCATTGAAGGTTGCAGGTTAATGATGAATCAATCACCCGTTTGGTACTGGAGTAAAATAATATACCTAGTAATCCATTTTCCCAGTAGTCTGAAGGTTTCAGAGGTATGTGACTGTTTTACCCCTAGTCTATGCTATGATTCTCTCCTCTTTGTGAATACGGTGATATTACCATGGGTGTATTACCAAGGTCTGTAACATAGAAATATTGTTGGTGTTTTAGCTCACATACTCCATGATGCTGCTACTTGGCATTGATTTTGTGTAGCTAGTAGCTTTGTCGGGGCCTTACACTGACAGGAGCTCTTCTCAGTAGTGCATTCATACTGCAGGGTCACAAGTTAGTGGAAGATCTGATAGGACATTTGTACCCTGTCCTTAGGAACCACCATCTCTCCTTTCTTTTTTTTTATGATTTTATTTATTTATTTGACAGAGAGAAATCAAAAGTAGGCAGAGAGGCCGGCAGAGAGAGAGGAGGAAGCAGGCTCCCTGCTGAGCAGAGAGCCCAATGTGGGACTCGATCCCAGGACTCTGAGATCATGACCTGAGCTGAAGGCAGTGGCTTAACCCACTGAGCCACCGAGGCGCCCCCATCTCTCCTATCTTATAATGCTTTCCCTCCCATGTCCCTCAGAGAACCCTCCCCCTCCCCCAGGTCTTCCCTAAGTCTGTTTTAGTCAGAATGGCATATTCTTCACTTAGACTTGGGATTCTATAGTTCTGCACCATGGCCCCAAATGAAATAATGTGTCCCCTGTTCTACACTGAGTGTTGTTTTGATGTGTCTATGAAGTACACATATGCCTATGACCATGCTATGTGTGTCATAGATACCCCTTAATAAAGAGAAATCTATCCTGATAGAAGTGATGTTGTAGGTCAGGGAAGAGATAGAATGTATTTAAGATGATGAATTAGCATGTAGAGGAGGAGAAGTGTCCCAAGTTACCCAAGTGACTCCTTAGATGTAGAACAATAATTTCTACTTGTTTTAGGTCCTACTTATCCCTAGATCTCTGGTTGTATTCCCCCTTATTTTTCTTTCCATGTACATAGGCACCAAAGCCATTATATTTGCCTGTGCTACAGAGACAGTTTCCTCAGATAATGCTTCATTGAGATTACATAGATGGAAAGCCAATGGGTATGAATTCAGACATTTAGCAAGATGATGTGGGATGTGAATCTCAGTA
Organism: Mustela erminea; assembly: GCF_009829155.1. Lineage (NCBI taxonomy): Eukaryota > Metazoa > Chordata > Mammalia > Carnivora > Mustelidae > Mustela > Mustela erminea. The sequence goes on along the minus strand of NC_045632.1, from coordinate 8,885,347 downwards.
AAATTTGAGGAAGGAACCACCCTTATAAAGAATGACAAGACCTATTAATAGGAAATGTGAGGAACTCTTTATAGTGTGGGGAGGGAATAGGAGGTGGCTCCCTTTAGTCACTGTAAAGGCGGAGGCAGCTCTTGCTGGTGTCATCTGATGAATACATGTAATGGGGAAACAAAAGCCATTTTTGCCAAATGTAGATTTCTCTGGCTAGGGAAGTCTTGTTTTATCTTGATGATTTGATTGACCTCCTGTGTCTTCCTGAGGACTAATGCTGTTGGATGTGGGTGATTACTGTATTTCCCCTGGCTAGATCCGTGACAAGAAATGGAGGAGGCGTTGGAGGATGCAATCATGTGGGCAGCTTTAAGATGTCACACAGTAGAATATATGTTTGAGATGAAGAAGCCTTCTGGGCAGTGGAATATGCAAGATTGGCAAGGCATATGCTATGGTTGCTTCCAAGGCCTGTTTCCCAGGTACATAACCCCAGTCAAGGTAATAAGATCCACTGTGGTTGGGTGATCCTTGAGCGAAGCTCCTTCCTTCTGTGCGGGACCTTCTACCCTTTCCTCGATGCCATAGTGTCATTCTATGGCACCTGGATGTCTCAGTTATTAAGTGTCTGCCTTGGGCTCAGGTCATGAGCCCTGTATCTGGCTTCCTGTTTAGAGGGAAGCCTACTTCTCTCTATCCTCCTGCTGCTGCTTGTGTTCCCTTTCTCACTGTGTCTGTCTCTGTCAAATAAATAAAATCTTAAAAGTATAAAATTTTTATTAGGGGTTAGGAAAAGAATAAATGAAACAAGATGGGATCAGGAGGGAGAGAAACCATAAGAAATTCTTAATCTCACAAAACAAACTGAGGGTTGCCGGGGGAATGAGGGTAGGGAGAGGGTGGTGTGGTTAAGGACATTGGGGAACGTATGTGCTATGACGTGTGTAAACCTGGTGATTCACAGACCTGTACCTCTGGGGCTAATAATACATTATCTGTTAATAAAAAAAAAATTAAAGAACTAAAATTTTTAAAAAGGGGGAGAAAAAATAATATTTTTAAAGATATAAAGAAACTGGTGGAATCATTTATAATCTACTTCTGTCTGCAAGATCCCACCCCCTTAAGCGCTAAGCATGCAACCACCTCCTTCAGACATTAAAAGTATAGGTCTTAGGGGCTCTGGGGGGAGTCAGTTAAGGGTCTCACTTTGGCTCAGGTCATGATGTGAGGTTCCCAGCACATAGCCCTGCAGTGGGCTCCCTGCCCAGTGGTAAGTTGGTTTGTCTCTCTTCCTCTGCCCATCACCATTCACCAGCAGGAGGGCATCTCTCTCAAAGAAAAAAAAAAAAAAAGTGTAGATCTTTCTGAGCACAAGTCCCACCCACATGCTACTTCAATAAACTTACTAAGTTGGACCATAATGCCTCCCAGAAGTTCTTCCTGACCACGTTGCTGAAGGATCTGATAATTTTATTATCCAGAAACCCAAGCTGGCTGCCATTCCATTGAAAAGCCAATGCATAAAGCATGAGTTTTGATTGGAATGGAATATCAGCATTATTCAGAAGGCGAGCCACTTGGAAAGAAGACTCATGATCAAAAATCAACTCCAAGGAATTTACCAGGCCTTCAGAGTTTTGAAGGAGCTTGAGGACAGTGAATCAGGAGGAGGGAAGCAGGACAGTCTGACACAGTTCTTGATGGCCTGCGCGCTCACTGTGCCTCCTATGGACATTACAGAGGTGCTTGCAGTATGTGTATGTGTCCCCAGGCGTGGTTGTGCCAGGGGGTGGGATTACTAGTCCTTCTTGGAGACAATGTGTGATATATAGACGTACAGAGAAGGGTTTACTCTATCATTCATGGAAAGAAATTTAAAGGCTTTTAAGTTGGCCCAAGAGGCCAAGGGAGGGTTTCAACTTAAGTTAAAAACCTGTCTTGGGGCACCTGGGTGGCTCAGTGGGTTAAAGCCACTGCCTTTGGCTCAGATCATGATCCCAGGGTCCTGGGATTAAGCTCCACGTCAGGCTATCTGCCCAGCGGGGAGCCTAATTCCCCTCCTCTCTCTGCCTGCCTCTCTGCCTATTTGTGATCTCTGTCAAATAAATAAATAAAATCTTAAAAATAAAAAGTTAGAAAACTGTCTTCAAGGTTTCTCCTGTGATATAAATGGCATTATTGCCTTCTGCTACACTGCTGATGTGTGTGTGTGTGTGTCTTCAAGAATCAATTAGATGGAGGACCTTTATTAGGAAGAGAGCTGGTTATGATGTTGGAAACAAAGTCAGAAGAAAACAAACTAATATGCTTATACCTACAGGTCATTAACATATCTTTGAAATAGGCAGATTGACATTCCTCCAAGGACTCAATTGCCATGATGTTAATACGTTGCTAATTGGAAAAGACAATCCTTACCTGAACTCTCCAACCCCCAGCAGGATCCTGTAAGTCTACTTTAATATAAAACATTTCCTTTGAAAACTTTCCTTTTCTCTCAAACACCCTAGTTTCCTATTGGTAAACATCCTCCAAGCAGATGGCCCATGGATAAACATCAGAAGGATCGCATGACTAAGGATTTTTGGTTGGTAATAAATGACCTTTTCCCAAGAACTGATAGCCCCCTCAAGGTCCTGGATAGCTTGCTTCCAAAATTCCTTAGATACTTGTGCTATATCAAACCCCCTTCAACTTGAAAGTTTATAGTGGACCACGCCTCATGACAGAGTGTGGTCTTTCTTCCCCTGGGTCCTGTCCCCATGCTTTCATAAAATCACCTTTTGCACCATAGACATCTTGGGAATTATTTCCTTGCCATGGTTATCACACCATAACATTCTTTCCTGCATGGATACCAGAGATTAACAGTTTATATCACAAACAGTTGGCTACCTATAACAGATACATGAAAAAATGTTCAACATCATTAGCCATCAGGGAGATCCAACTCAAAACCACATTGAGATACCACCTTACACCAGTTAGAATGGCCAAAATTACAAGACAGCAAGCAAGTGTTGCAGAGGATGTGGAGAAAGGGGTACCCTCTAACACTATTGGTGGGAATGCAAGTTGGTGCAGTCACATTGAAAAACAGTGTGCAGATTCCTTGAGAAATTAAAAATAGAGCTTCCCTATGACCCTGCAATTGCATTCCTGGGTATTTATCCCAAAGATACAGATGTAGTGAAAAGAAGGGCCATTGGTACACCAATGTTCATAGCAGTAATGGCCACAGTCACCAAAGTGTGTAAAGAGCCAAGATGACCTTCAACACCTGAATGGATAAAGAAGCTCTGGTCCATATACACAATGGAATATTATGCCTTCATCAGAAAGGATGAATACCCAACTTTTGTATCAACATGGATGGGACTAGAGGAGATTATGCTGAGTGAAATAAATCAAGCAGAGAGAATCAATCATCATATGGTTTCACTTACTTGTGGAGCATAAGGAATAGCATGGAGGACAATAGCATGGAGGAAAAGAAGAGGAGAAGTAAGTTGGGGGAAATAAGAGGGGGAGATGAAGTGTGAGAGACTGTTGACTTTGAAAAAGAAACTGAGGGTTATGGAGGGAATGGGGTCGGGGGTTGGGTGAGCTTGGTGGTGGGTATTAAGGAGGGCATGTATTGCATGGACTACTGGGTGTGGTGCATAAACAATGTTGGAACATTGGAAAAAGATAAAACTGCAAAAAGAAGAAGAGGAGGAAGAGGAGGAGAGTTGCCTACCTGGAGGACAAACCATTGTTTAACAAATATTTCATCTTTCCTTTCTCTTCTGAATATAATGCCCTCTTCGGAAATTCAAAATCCTACCTCCTCCTTCTTAAGTCACCATGACACAAAAGCTTTACTCATCTGTAAGGACCTATTTAGTAAGAGGCTTTCAATAAATTTAACCTGTCCCTGCTCCCCTTCCCCAATGGGATTGACTTAAAAACAAGTCCTGGAAACCAGCTCCACTATAATAAAGCCCAGATCAAGGGTGGGTCTGGCCAGGTGGAGACATAGTATCAGAGGGGGGTTGCATACTGTTTCCCTAGCTACCAAGCAGTCTGGCCCCACCCTTTGGGCAAATTCTGACCAAGGTGATAGGTTGCTTCAAATGTCTACTAGGGTAAACTGCAATTAAATAGGTCTTAGCATCACTGTGGAGTTCCCTGTGTGTGTGACAATCTCATTGGCCACCTGTGCGTGGCCAGGCCCAACCCCATGGCCTTTGCCCTTAAAAGCTAGTCTGTGAAAGGAAAAGTGTCGTCTTCTATTGTAAGAGGTGCATCCCTGAAGGTTCAGTTAGATTCTTGATGCTTGGTGCGAAATAAGTCTTTGCTTGACCTTCGCTTTATATCAGTCTCACTCCTTTAATCTCGGACCCATTATTAGGGCATAACTATCCTCTCTTTGAGCCTCATGTCTTTCTTGTTCCCATAATTAAGAACTTCATTGTTTTCTCTACTGAAAATGTCTTACATAATTTTAAGTCTTAGACCAGCCGAAGAATTGAGAACAGCGCAGGAAAAACAAACTTTCCTCTCCTCACATTGATTCTGTTGTGTGAACTGACCTCCATGCTTCAGACCCGGAACAGAATGTGCAGACAGAGCTGGGGATCAAGGGCAGCCGGAGCTTCATTGCTTTGCCAGTCAAGGAGGCCTCAGCGGGTTGGGGCCTTCAAACCTGCATCCCACCTGGGGAAAGAGACCAAGGGTTTGCTGGGAGATGCTGGATAATGGCCAATTTCCAGAGGAATTTGTCTGTGCCACCAGCCCTGTTCATCATGCTGTCAAGATGGAACCAGCTTCCTGAAACAAAGGGCTGAGAAGTAAGAAGAGGTCTGTGGGGAAGAGAAAGGTTACTTTTTTGGAAATGGAGTCCCACTGAAGCCTTAATTTCTTTTTTCTTTGTTCAACTTGATGTCTTTCAAGTGGTTTTCATTTACAGTCACCAAGATAGTTGTTGTCAGAAGACTGCATACTTTACACTGAGAAACCACTCAGTGTTTTTTGAAATGGCTAAAAAAAGAAAAAGGATAATATCCAATTTTCCTGAGAAGGCTGAGAATTAGATTTCTCGTAAATTGCTGACGGGAGGGTAAAAAAAAAAAATGCAGTGTGGAAAACTGTGTGGCAGGTCCTTATGAACAGAAACATTGAAAGGGAATATTTTGTCACCCTAAAATATGTATTTTTGGCCTGAGCATTATTTTCAGCTGGTTATTTTGAATCAAAGGCAGATAAATAAAGAGCTCTGAAATCCTGTGTTTACTTTGAAAGAGACATTTGCATTTATACTGGAAAGTTCAGTCTGTCAGTGGTCTCCCTCTTGTAGCAGAAAGAGGGAGAAAGTGGCAGTCTCCTGAAATTCTGATGGTGGAGAAGGCAGGGCTTGAAGTCTGCTCCCAGCCCCAGCCTTGGTTCCCCTGCTTGGCCTGGTCACTCCCCAGTTCCTTCCCAGCAGGGTTACCTGTGGAGTTTCAGGAAGGATCTTCTCTGCAGGCCTCCCCTTCAGATTCTGTCAGTTGGTTTGGGCGAAAACAACACTGTTGTGTTAATTAAGGGCTCCAGGATATTCTCAGCGAGGCCAGGGAGGAGCCTGAGGGCTTTCGGTGGGTTTCTGAGAGTGGATTTGCTGCTTTGGTCCAGGAGAGGTGACAGGGTCTCTGCTCCGTGAGTCTGGGAGGGTCGGGTCCCTGCAGCCCGCGGTTCCGATGCTGACGCTGAAGTTGTGAGTGGCGGTGGCAGGGGACCCCCTCCCCCCCCCACAAAGCAGGTGAGGAAAATGCAGGGATGGGTGTCCTCACGGGAGCTTACAGTTTCTAAGCTGCTCCTGACACAAAGGACTGGGAAGTTGGGCCTTTTCTGCATCTCCAAGTCCTGCCCGCGGGCGAGCGGTGTGAGGAGAAGGAGCTCTTGTGCTGGATTTCAGGGCGTGTTCTCCTGATGCAGCTGTGATTTCCCACAGATCCCTCGTGAGGACGGAATCTAGAGGTGGAGGCGAAGGCAGAAATGGCTGGTTCTCAGGTGAGCCTGGTGTCCCCGCAGAGCCGTGTCCTCTGTTTCTTCGCAGACCTTCACGTTTGGAAGCTGCAGATGCGGATGCTTCAAGTTCGGATTCTTCTCGCCTCCACGTTCACCTCTTTTTAAGACCTGGTCAGGGGGCGCCTGGGTGGCTCGGTGGGTTAAGCTGCTGCCTTCGGCTCAGGTCATGATCTCGGGGTCCTAGATTCGAGTCCTGCATCGAGCTCTCTGCTCGGCAGGGAGCCTGCTTCCTCCTCCTCCTCTCTCTCTCTCTCTCTGCCTGCCTCTCTGCCTACTTGTGATCTCTGTCTGTCAAATAAATAAATAAAATCTTAAAAAAAAAAAAAAAGACCTGGTCAGAAGTGATACTCAGGGTTAGGTCTTTAGAATGCTTCTCTATTTCCCAGAGCCTTCTGTCCTGTCCCCAACCTGACTTCTATAGTGCATCAGCCATTGTCACTTTGGCTTAAAGTTCCCCAAGGAGTGACAATATTCTGGTGATGGCAGATCCAGAGGGGAAGGTGTCGATTCTGAAATTCCTGTGGCTGATGAGGTCTGGTCCTGGTATGTCAGGGACGGAAAGCATTTCTCGTTTGGCCTCATCTGGATTCTCAATCAGCTGTGTGCAGCCGGGCACAAAGGAAATGCGGACAGAAGCTTGGTGGGTATGAGTCCAGAAAAACTTGGAAATTTCTCATTCTAAGAAAGGGGGTGTGTGTGTCTCCATCTTTAACACGTGAAAGAGATATTCTGCTGAAAATCCACTGGAAGAGGGTGCCTGGGGGCTCTGTCAGCTAAGGTTGGACTTTTGGTTGCAGCTCAGGTCGGGATCTGAGGGTCCAGGACTGGTATCCCTATTGTGGTTCTGTGCCCTGAGGGGAGTCCTCTTGACAGTCTCTTTCTCCCTCTTCTGCACTTCCCCACCTCCTCTAAAATATAAATCAATCTTGGGGACCAAGGGTGGTTCTGTTGGCTAAGAGTCTGCTTTCTGCCTTCAGCTCAGGTCATGATCCCAGGGACCTGAGATCCAGCCCCACATCAGGCTCCCAGTTTCCCAGGTGATGAAGTTCTAGAATATAGATGAGGTTCGGTGGGGTGAGGTCCTGAGCCGATGACCAAGAAAGAATTCTTGAGACATCTTTGGTGCAAAATGGTGGTTTATTAAAGCACAGGGACCGGACCGTGGGCAGGAAGAGCTGCTGCCCCACTATCCTGAGGAGTGGCTGATTATATACTCAGGAGTTGGGTAAGTGAGGACAAAGGGGCTGTTCAGAAGGACTATCAGGGTAAAGAAGACTGTCAGGGTATGGAAAGTCTGGTTATTGTCAAGCCAAGGCCTTTTTCCCCTCTAATGAGGCACTAACAAGACAATTGGGAGTTTCCTGGGGAGTGTCACATTCCTCCTATCAAACATCCTTGCTACTGAGATTTAGGTTTAGAAGAAATTTAGCTTTATTTACATTACCTTCTACCTCAGCCTTCTTCAGTTTTTATGGAGGGGAGGGCGACATTAGGGCTTGAGGAACTGAGTTATTTGCCGCTGGAAATTGGGCTATTGGTAAGATAGCTTCTCTGTTATAAATCACTAGGACATTTGTAGATGGAGGGAGACTCCTGTCTTGCAGGATTGTGATCTCGGCAAGTTAACTCTTTGTTTTCCTTTTAGGGCAGCCAGGGGTGCCTGAGGAAAGTTACACATACTACAGAGGGTAGCAGGCGGAGAGGGGCTGCAAGGTGCCAGCTTTTGCTTTGTCCTCAGCCAGCCTCCTGCTCCCTCATCATTCCCCCCTGAACAATTTTGACCCTTAAATCTTTAAGGTAATTGAACATGGAAAATTTCATCTTCTGTAACTTCATCCTGCTGAATAGGGGTGTAGAACTGTCCCTACCTAGTTGGGTCAGCATTGATCAGTTGAGGAATGTGGAGGGTAGTTACAGAAGATGGAGGCAGCTGAATCCAGGGCTGACAGTGAAGAAGTGTCTCTGTGTGTGGTAAGGATCATCGTGAAGTCATTGCAGCAAAGGAGTCTTGGCACCAAGTAGAGGAACAATGAACAAGGCAACACATAAAGATTAATAAGGCTATAGAATGAGAAGCCCGAAAAGGAGATTTTTAATTTTTGGCCATAGTCCTCCTTTAAACCAGGAACTTAACCAATCACTGAGGGGGAGAGAAGGATCTTGTAGAGCCTTATTCTGGGTATTCATATCTTGTATTAGTCCTGTGACATTTTTGTGATAGTCTGGGATGAACATGCAACATTCTGTTTTGATAATTGCTCATGTGCCATCCTGTGCTGCTGTCAGGACATCTAAGGCCATTCTATTTTGTAGGACTGCCTTGTGTATCTGTGAGACTTTGATACTAAGTAAGGAGATGCTATTTAGTGAATCACTGAGTGCCTTTGTAGTATATGTATTAAGGGCTTCGACATGCCAAATGACACCCTCTAGTCCCACAGATGGAGCCAAAATGGATGTTAAGTGACCGTACCATTTAAAAACAGATCGTGTCCATCTTTGCTTTAAATGGGGGAGATTAGCTGGAGTGGCTATGGTTTTAGTAATGCGCCCATGAATCCAGGCAAATCCTAAGGTATAGGGACCTGTACATTCTGGAGGAAGGCAGGGCCACAGGTTAGTTCCACAGATCCAGTGGGTTCCGTTTGGAGCTGGCTATCTAATGGCAGGTCGCCATACCCAAACAGTAGCAAACCAGTCAGTAGCTTGGAGTAGTATTATTTGGGGACACATTTCTTTCTTTTTTTTTTTTTAAGAATTTATTTATTTGTCAGAGAGAGGGAGAGAGCAAGCACAAGCAGACAGAGTGGCAGGCAGAGGCAGAGGGAGAAGCAGGCTCCCTGCCGATCAAGGAGACCAATGTGGGACTCAATTCCAGGACGCTGGGATCATGACCTGAGCCAAAAGCAGCGGCTTAACCAACTGAGCCACCCAGGCGTCCCACTGGGAACACATTTCTAATGATAGCCATCCCAGATGTTGTGTGTTATTTACCCAAGTATCATATGTATGATTTCTTTGTTCCCGGCATTAAAGTGCCTTTTGATTGAGCTGTGCAATAGTGGGTGTGAGCCACAAATATGTATCCCAGATTTGACATATGCCATCCTCAGTATAGCGATAAGGAGGGTTTTGTAACTTAGGCCCAGATTTGATTGGGGAGTTATGGCTTGACAGCAATCCCCTTTCCTTCCAAATAGCTCCATGGGCATGTAGTACCAGGAAGGCATATTTGGAGTCAATATTAATGTTTATTTGTAAGGCTTTGGCAATTGCAAAGTGCTAGTGAGCACTATGGCACACTTAGCTTTTCTTATTCTTTTTATGAAAAGTATTGTCATCAGTAAATCAGCTGTCATTTGTATTTTTAACAGGGACATCTTAAATCTGGCCAAACAGTGTAAGCAAGATCAATAACGTCTGAACATTTTTGCTCTACAGAGAAAGAAGTACAGTGATCAGGTTCAGGCATATGGGTAACTAGGTTTAAAGTTGGACAAGTTTTAAGTATTATTTCTGGCATATCTGTAAGTGTAGCCCAGTATTTAATAAGTCGGCCCCCATCATCCATTGGTGCCTTTGGCTTCTAAGACAAATCTGGACCTGATGTGAAGTCATTACAGTCAGGGACTGTGCCATAGTGAGCTTTGAGGCTCTTTTTATGAGGAGGGCTGTTCTATGCTTAGCTAAAGCATCTGTTTGCAACTGCACCTCAGGTGGCTTCTAGGATAAATATGACTAAGGGATGAAACCATTAAGAAGCCCTTTGAGTGTTCCAGCCTTAACGATATCCTGATTACAGAGGATCATTGGCAAGTGGGAGAAAACTTGTCACGAGATAAGGGGAGTCCCCCAATCATCATCCAATCCAGTCATAAAATGGGGTCATACATTATCTCCACAAGTCCGTAGTTGATGCTATTGAGTGCAGTATGCTGGCTTTTAGGCAATTTCATTATTCCATCCACACACAAGGTGAAATTTAAGTTATGTAATTTTGGGGAAATCAATTTTATTTTTCCATTTGTTTAAATATTTAAGCTATGTTCCCAATGGGTTCTGTTACTATTTCTTCAGAATATTAGGCAAGATCATGTAATCGAGCTATTGTGTAACTTCTCTGAAGTTTACCTCGAGTTGTCTACCTTAGGTAAACAAACATTTTAAAGACAATCAAATCTAGAATTTAACATCCATAAAGGTGTGTTATTAAAAAAAAATTCTCTCTAAAATAACCCTCATTTCCAGAGATAGACATATTGGGACTAATTTATTTGAAAAACAAGTCCAGTTTTAACAAACTTGGCCTAATTATTTACACAAGCTCAGTAAGAACTGAGTGATTATATAGATCTTTTAGAATCTGCTTTGCTGGAACTTCTTATAAGGAATCTCTAGGTTGAACTTTTAGTGGCCTCTTCAGGCCAGAAGCCAAGCCACATAGTTGCCATCAGACATGCCTGCAATACCTGTCAATTTGGGCAAAGTCACTGCTCACGTTCCTCTCTCCTTGTGTTAGGACCACAGTTGTTGTACCACGGGTATCTCAACAATCCTTTCTTCATAATTTACTACAGAACCCCAATATTTCACATCAGAAACATGTCTAGAATATCTTGACCATTGGTTCCTCTCACATCCCAACACTTTGCGCTGGATAAGGAGGGCTGTCACCGCTTTGTTGTGGATAGAGTTGATTTCTGGGAGTGAAAGGAGTGAAAGTTCTCAACCAGGCAGCCCCCTGCCCCATAGGTGCTTATTTTTTTTAAGATTTTTATTATTATTATTTATTTGACAACAGAGATCACAAGTAGGCCGAGAGAGAGAGAGGAGAAGCAGGCTCCCCACTGACCAAATTTTATCTTAGGAAACATGAACTGTGTCAGTGGACACTTGGTGACTGTGGTATTTATTGCAGGGACAGCTGACCTTCAGGGATGTGGCCATACAATTCTCTGAGGAGGAGTGGGGACATCTGACCCACTCTCAGCAGCAACTGTACAGGGATGTGATGTTGGAGAACTACGGACACCTCCTCTTCTTGGGTGAGGAAGGCTCCTTCCAGATTTCCCTAACCACACTCAGGGTTTTATTACTTCCTGTGAAGACTGTATTTTGGGGGATTTCTCTTGTAATAACTAGAATTCAGATCCAGGCAGAAAGGGAAATAAGTAGATGGAGAGAAAAATTTTCATAATGTTTTTTTCTCAGCCTTAGCTTCTCCTTCCTCAAGGAAACATCATTGCTTGTGTAGATGAGTGGCAGTTCTCAACCTTTAGTGACATAGAATGTTGGTGCTCACATCTTTTTTTTTTTTTTAAGATTTTTTTTTTTATTTGACAGACAGATCACAAGTAGGCAGAGTGGCAGGCAGAGAGAGAGAGAGGAGGAGGAAGCAGGCTGAGCAGAGAGCCTGACGTGAGGCTTGATCCCAGGACCCTGGGATCATGACCTGAGCCGAAGGCAGAGCCCCCAACCACTGAGCCACTCAGGCACCCCTGCTGCTCACATCTTAAACTGAAGTTTCCTCTGCTGATTATCATGTGAACATTGCAAATTCCTCCTGTGAGTTCTTTTTTTTTTTTTTTAAGACTTTGTTTACATATTTGACAGAGAAAGATGACAAGTCGGCAGAGAGTCAGGCAGAGAAAGGGGGGAAAGCAGGCTCCCTGCCAAGCAGAGAGCCTGATGTGGGGCTCAATCCCAGGACCCTGAGATCATGACCTAAGGTGAAGGAAGAGGCTTACCCCTGAGCCACCCAGGTGCCCCACCTCCTGTGTGTTCTGAAGGGACTGTTGGGGAACAGTTTTTGGGAAACCACTTTCTAGGATTGTACAATATCATCTCTTCTCTCCTGAACACAAGCCTGATGGAAAGTTAGAATTGGCAGCAATAGTCGTTTTCCTTTTTCCTCATAAACAGGTCTCACTGTGTCAAAGCCAGACCTGATCATGTTTTTGGAGCAAGACAACCGGCTCTGGGATATGAAGAGAAAGGAGACCGGAGGCTTCCATCCGGGTAGGTGGGAATGAATGAGGCAGATGACAGAGGGGAGGTCCAAGTCTGAAGGAGGAAGGTATACCTTATGCAGTGGTTTGAGTAGCTCTCCTTGAATGAAGATTAGTTGGAGACATGCCCAGTTACTTTTTTTTCTCTCTCCCAGAGGAACATCTGCTCTCCAATATGATCAAGTTCTTAGATTTCTCTAGGGATTCTCCTTCAGCTCCAGTGATGGTCCATCACATCAATAGGGAGAGCCAGGAGACTCTCCTTCAAAATAAATCTGAGAGCTTTTTATTGTTTTGAGGTCCCTGAGGAAGGCATCCTATTGCTGAGGACCTGTACGCTATGGCCTTTGTACATTCCGGTTTTCATTATGGGACAAGTAGGTCAGGGTAGTTGTATGCACACTGGGGTTTGGTGGGGAAATTCCCGGAACACTGGAGACAGATTTTTAACGTGTTCTGGCTTATGCTTTCTAAGGTATGGAGGCTAAAATCTTAGTCTTACAAAATTCAGTTTCAATAACTTCATCAGATAACAAAGCAATGCCCTAAAATGAGAAAATGTATTGCTTTATTTCCCTTCGAATGGTCTTTTTTCTTTTTCTTTCTTTCCTTTTTTTCCCCGTATAGAAATCTCTGCTCTATGAGTTCCATTCCTAAGTGGTGAAACACTGTAATGTCTCTATTTGTGTATTAGAATTCCGACATAACAAATGATATTGGGGAACTAGCACATTAGAACTTGAACTTGTAGCCTTTAAGAAATTCTCATCTATTACCTTATTTTTTAAAAATTGCATCATTGTATGATTCTTCCATGAACTTCTTGTAACTTTGTCCTGTGTGTTTTCACTTTCTATTTAGTTCTATATGAGATTTATCTTTGAATTTTTTACATCAAATGTCCTGATACGACATGGACATGTGCTTTATAAGAAGTGAGTTAGAGGGATGCCTGGGTGGCTCAGTTGGTTGAGCAGCTGCATTCGGCTCGGGTCATGGTCCCAGCGTCCTCGGATCGAGTCCCACATCGGGCTCCTTGCCCGGCAGGGAGCCTGCTTCTCCCTCTGCCTTTGCCTGCCACTCTGTCTGCCTGTGCTCACTCACTCTCTCTCCCTCTGTCTTTTCAAATAAATAAATAAAATCATAAAAAAAAGAAGTGAGTTAGACAATTAGTAATACTCCCATATATTCTTTTTAAGATTTTTATTTATTTATTTGACAGAGAGAGAGATCACAAGTAGGCAGAGAGGTAGGCAGAGAGAGGAAGGGAAGCAGGCTCCCTGCTGAGCAGAGAGCCCAGATGCGGGGCTCAATCCCAGGACCCTGGGATCATGACCTGAGCTGAAGGCAGAGGCTTTAACCCACTGAGCCACCCAGGCGCCCCACTCCCATATAGTTTGATTAAAAATTTTATTTCTTTGAGACAGAGAGAGAGAGAGAGAGAGAGAATGAGTATGGAGGGGAAGGGCAAAAGGAGAGGGAGATGCCCAGTCCCTGCTGAGCAGGGAGCCCAGTGTGGGGCTGGATCCCAGAACCCTGAGATCATGACCTGAATGGAAGGAAGATGCTTCACTGACTGAGCCCCCAGGTACCCTAAACCTCCATGTGTGGAAAAATCCTTGTGTTCAGTAATTCAGTGTTGCTTCATGGGAAATTAATCATGAGCTTTTTCTTCTTCTTTCCTCAGAATGCATCAGAATTTAGCTCCAAATATTAATATAATATACAGTGTGTCTCAGCATATTTTCACCATCTATGCTGTTTATTTATTCAGAAATGAAGATGTTGTTTCTTTTCTCTGTCGTAACGGAATGGACTATAGGGTTACATTCTGTGGAGGAGAACAAATATATTAATACCATAATGCACGTCTTTCAAGCTTTTTAAGTGTTCCTAAAATTCTCATTTACACCTCTTTATGATTGACTTCAATGAGAATTCTTCACAATATTATAGTCCATGAAGACATGCTACTCAATTGCTTGATTTTCATGGGTACGTGGACACAGTTCAAAATTATGGTAATATAGAAGTTTTCCTTCTCTGTTATACATCAGTGTTTTATTTAGAATTTCGTGGGTTGAGTTTTCTCTTACTCTCTTACTCTCTTACTCTTGGTAATTTCCTAAGAATGTGCTTCCTTGTCTGGCTCATTCACGACATTAGCTAGGTGTGGGTTGGGTTTTATCTGTGCAGGTTGTTAGAAGAAGAGAATTTTCAGCTCAGTATATTTCAGCATATTTCAAGACCATGTGAGTATAACTCAAAAAAGAATGAGCTTTATGCTTTTTGCTGGAAAATTCTGTGTGTTTTTGTCTTGTGTTTGTATGTCACACATATATACTGTGTTACCCCTACTTTCTGTCTCCTTGGTGAGTGGGCAGTGAATGTCGTTCCATGTCTAGGTGAGTTGTCATCCACATGGAATTGATTTCATCATGTATTTGTGGGTGAATTTTTATTCTCTGCATGAGAGAAATACTTTTATTGAATTCAGAGTAGTTTTCAACATTTAATACTTCTGTATATACTTCTGTTTTGGTATGAAATACAAAAGATATACTTTATCTAATTAATTGTAGGATTAATACCCATGATATGTATTGGTACCTTTGTCATTGAGTTATGCATCTTCTATGAGTACTTTCATTGTGGTAACCTTAGAGATTCATTAAAACAACTTAGCTGTAAAATGAACCTTTTATATATTTTTTATTTTAAAAATATTTTATTTATTTATTTGACAGAGAGATAGATCACAAGTAGGCAGAGAGGTAGGCAGGGAGAGAGAGGAAAGCAGGCTCCCCGCTGAGCAGAGAGCCCGGGGTGGGTCTTGATCCCAGGACCCTGAGATCCTGAACTGAACTGAAGGCAGAGGCTCAACTGACTGAGCCACCCAGGCACCCCTAAAACAGAAATAGAAATAGAAAATTTTCTATTTCTAAGTAGAAATAGAAAATTCTTCTTCCTGTCTCCACACCTGCACACCCTCCCGACATTGTTACCAACATCACAAATCCTTTTATGTTGGATCCATTATTACCCACATTTGTGATTTTTATTCTTCTTTTTTTTTCCCCCAAAAGCAAACTCTGTAGCAGAAATAAATGTGACTGGGTATCTCATTTGAACACAGCACGTTTGTGTAATTGTCTACGTATTTACGTTCAGCGGAGAGCTCTGTGTTCTCGTGTGGTTGCAGTTTCTGGGTAGAATCCTTTTATTTCATCTAGAAAGACTTCCTTTAATGGTTCTTGTGGGATAGATCTACTGGTAAGATTAGAGGGGTTTTTACGTGGGAGTGTCCTCGTTTCTGCCTCCGTGGGAAATAATTTTGCTCGGTAACGTATTGTTGGTGGCTATTTTTCAATCTTTGAGTACCTGAGTACGTTATGCCAGGCCCCATTGCTCTTCGGACTGCTGAGAATCCTCCTAGTGATATTCTAGGGGCTCTTGCACAAGATGAAGTGGATTTGCCATTGTGTTTCTTTTTAGATTTATTTGTTTGTTTGTTTGTTTGTTTGTTTATTTGACAGAGAGAGGTTATAAGTAGGCGAAGAGGCAGGTAGAGAGGGAGAAGCAGGCTCTTTGCTGAACAGAGAGCTGGATGGGGGGCTCAATCCCAGGACCCTGAGAACATGACCTGAGCCAAAGGCAGAGGCTTAACCCACTGAGCCATCTAGGTGCCCCTGCCATTGTGTTTCAAAAGTCTCTCTTCATCTGTGGTGTTGGGTGGGTTAATTACAACATGTCATGAGTTGTCCCATTCTTTGTATGTGGTCTGCTGTATATACCATAGTTTTATAAGGAAGTAATTTGAAGAAATAAAATATGAAGGCAATCATAGTGAAAATACATTTACCGTTGTGCACTTGATTATCAAGCAAACTTCTCTGTGTCTAAGTGGACCACTGTTGATGAAAAGCATATTATTCAATTGTTAACTGTATTAGTTAGCAGACCTGAAAGGATTCAGGGGCAGATGGATCTTTAGAGAGGGACAATTACTTTCAGTGTGATTCATTTTTCCTCTTGACTCTCTTTTGTACTTGTATATGGATGTCCAAAGAAAGCCAGAGTAGCAGAAATTTCATCAGATAAACTAGCCTTTTATCTTTTGTTTATACTGCTTTGATACCAGGGTACTGCTGATCTCACAGAATGGTTTTGAGTGTATTTCTCTATTTCAAAATTATAAGATTTCTTTTTATTGCTAAGATTTTGATAAGGATTGTTGGGAATGATTTTTGTAAATGTTAGTTTCTTTCTCTTGTCCTGAACCATGGCTCACCATCTAAGACCCACGGGTTCTCCCCAATGATTGCTAATTGAACAAAGTCACTCCCAAATAATGATAAGCCATAGCTACACAATTCTCAAGGGCTATCAATCAAATGTTACCCTGCATATTTCTCCTGTTGTTTTGTGAGGATAGAGAACACAAGCAGAGATTTAGGGTTTTGATCTGCACAGAATGCAATGTGTCATATATTTTTTTTAAGATTTTATTTATTTACTTGACAGAGATCACAAGTAGGCAGAGAGGCTGAGAGAGAGGAGGAAGCAGGCTCCCTGCTGAGCAGAGAGCCCGATGTGGGGCTCAATCCCAGGACCCTGGGATCATGACCTGAACTGAAAGCAGAGGCTTTAACCCACTGAGCCACCCAGGCGTCCCTTCAATGTGCCATATTAAGCTAAAGACAGATTTTGAAGTCCCAGAACTAAGTAGGAAGAAGCACATGTACATACATATGTGTGTGTACCTATATCTTCAGAAGGAAAAGGAATCTTGGATCAAACCAGGTCATTTCCAAGTTTGAAAAGTATGATTTCTTAGCAAGCAAAGAGGTTCTAGATTTATAATAGAAATAGTTTTCTTCTCTGTATTGTATTGAATTTATGCTTCCTTCATCTGGTGTATCTTAGTTTGAGAATCTCCTCATGCAAATTGTCTCTTACATAACTGGGTTTTATTCCTATAGGATCTACTCTGTTTTCCTTATTCCTGTGTCAACCTGTTACTTAGCTACCTCAATAGAGATTTTAACAAGAGTTTCCATGGAGTGACATGGTATTCTAAGTTTAATTTAAATGTGAGAGTAATTCTCCAGGGAGCATTATAAATTCCATGTAGTTAAATTGATAGACTTCATTCCTGCCTTTGCCATTGGAAAAGGAAGAGTTCCTTAGTTACTCTTCTTTTCCCTTCTAGGAAGTGATGTCATCCATGTTGGTCACTTCAGTGTCAGCATTTGATTAGGTGAAAACATGGAGATTTCACAAATCCTGTTTTGTTTTGTTTTTTAACACTTACTTGAAGGAAACAAAGATGGGATAGGGCTGGGTGCTGAGTAGATGTTCTAACTTAAACAGAAGACAGTGTTTTGTTAGGAGTGATGGAGCAGCCCAATGGAAGAGATGAAACAGATCTAGGCTGAAACATTGGCCTGCATTCTTCATCTGTGGAGAGGACCCCGTCCAAGACTACACTACTGACTCTGAGTCTAGAAAGAAAAATTGTACTTTCTTTCTTCCCAAATCCTGTCCAGTTCTTCTGTCCCATCTCTATTTCAGTGATGGAGGCATCACAGCTGACTTTCCCCCCTGTGTTCTGGAAACCTCATTGTCACTCCACTCCCCCTCCCACCTAAGCCAGGCAGGCCCTTGCTTAGCCTTAGGGGTAGCTTGAAGTTTTCTAATGCCACTGTAAATGGTTGATAACAGGATCATGTGAGGCCTATGTATGTTTTAAATACAATTTTGTCACCACTGCACTAGAAGAGAAGCAAAAATCCATCACTGGGCCACAGAATTAGTTCAGGCACTTGGCACTGGAAGCTGTGAGTACATATAAAACATGATGTTGCGACAGTTTGAGAGGAAGGTAAGTGCTGTGGAAATGAAATATGGCAAAGTCTTGAAATGTGAACAAAGATGTGGTAGAGAGGTCCCTTTGGTCACTGCAAGGCCTAAGGAAGTTAGTCAGGATGAACAAGTGGGACAGAGATGCCTTTCTGGAAAATGCAGCTGTCTAGGACATCCGATGCTTTTTTCATGATGTAATGTATTCCCTGATGTCCCGAGGACCAGTTGCTATTGGATGACAGAGATAACTGTACTCTTTGAGGCCCAGATGCATGGAGTGTGTGGAGAGGGGGTATTAGTTGATTTAAACGTGGTGGGCATATCTTAAAGATGTCACATGACAGAGTAAATGTTGAAGACGAATAAGGCTGCCAAACAATACCAGTGAGAACCAGCCAGGTGTGTGTTCTGACTTAGTTCCTGCAGAGGTGGTCAAATTTTGTCTGGTCAGAATCACTGGGAACACTTTAAATATGGAGCCCTGTGCCCAGCCTTCTATTACCATGTCAGTTGCTCTGGGGTGCAACCCACCACCTTTCCTTTCTTACCCAGTCTCAGGTGACTTTCTGGGGACTAGACCTTGCAACCCTATATCTGGGGAAACATTCATAGATGGTTTCTTCAGGAAAGGTAGTAGCCCGTGGGTAATGTAGTGAGATACACAGGTGATGCTGAACATGTGGCAGGACTGAAGGCCATTCTCTGTTGCAGGGCAAGGACTGTAGACTGGGCTCTGAGGCTGGCCAGATTCACTGATGAGGCTTCCTACTCATGCAGAGCAAGAGTTTATGCTAAATGCTTGGTCAGTGCTGCTGGCTTGGTTTTCTCCCAAGAAGCCTGTAAGAGAGGCTCTGAGGTTGTCTAGGGTCTCTGTTCAGGTGTCTAATGGTGCAGGAATGGAGGATAGGGTCAGCCATGTGAAGTGACTTAGAACATGCATAGCTACCCAGACAAAGAACAGAGAATGCCCTAGTTCAGAGCATTGGCTGGACACCCAAGTCAGTCACAGGTGCTGACAATTCCCCTTAGCCAGGTAGGTTCATCTAAACAGGGGAATAGGCAATCAGTGGACATTGGTCTGTAATGGACTCCCACCCACACTGACAGCTTTTGGTTGAAAGATTTCTACCGTGACACTGGATGAATGCTACTTTGTTAGGTTCACAGGGTTTCCAGGAATGTGTCTTTGGTGTTACAGTGTGCATCTTGGGTATCTTCCAGACTTTCACAGTTGGCCCTATGGCCAATGGTTGGAATATTTTTAAAGTCAGACCTTCCAGGTACATTGACTTTGGGATTTACCCTGCATGTGACTGTACAGCAGCACCAGGTAAGCAGCAAATCATGAAGGAAAATGTATCTGTACTGTGGTGGCTATCTGAGACAAATCACACATGTGCTTTATACAGTATTGTCATTCTTCCTTGAAGTCATGTGGTGACCTCGTGATCTGCATGAGCATTTCCTTGATTGATGTTTTAGTTATAATGGTCATTCCATTCATATTTGTGAATGAGAAAGCTTGGTAGTATAGTGATATCATCTTGATCTGGGGTCGAGGACAGGTGAGTTTATTGTACAGGAAAACAGATGGGCTATTTTCATGGCCAATGATTGGGCATATATGCTAGATGTTCCTTGAAGATACTGGGGTTTCCTATGCTCAGAGTCTTTAACACAAACCCACTGCATGTACAGTGTGTCCCTGTATGAGTTGGGGGTGGGCGGTTGGCCAGTGGAATTAGTGTGATGAAGATGTTTATGATGTTTGCTGTGTCGTGAGCCATAAGACACTTGAATTTCAACCTGGGAACCTCTGGTCTTCTGCCAGTATTGGAACACTGTTACAGACCAACGGGTTACAGTATAAAATGTGTGTCATCTTGGAATTTTTTTTTAGATGGATTTATTTATTTATTTTTAAAGATTTTATTTATTTATTTGACAGACAGGTCACAAGTAGGCAGAGAAACAGACAGAGAGAGAAAGGAGGAAGCAGAGGCTCCCCGCAGAGCAGAGATCCCGACGTTGGGTTCCATCCCAGCACCCTGGGATCATGACCTGAGATGAAGGCAGAGGCTTTAACCCACTGAGCCACCCAGGGACCCCATCATCTTGGAATTTTTATATTTATTAAGATTATCCGTGTACTTTATTCAAAACAAAATAGACATTCGTAGGTCTGTTTCTTGTTTGTTCATTTAAGTTGTTGTTTTGGTTGTACACATAAGTGAATATGTACAGTATTTGTATGTCACTTAGTTCACATCACATAACACCTTGTGGGTCAAACCACATACCACAACACAAATGACAAGATACAAAGAGAAAAGCTGAAAGAGACACAAATACAATGAATAGCCTGAATGTTACCAGTGTGGAATGGAGAAGGATGATGGGCAACATGAGGAAGTGGGAATGGGAAGTACAGGCTTCCGTGGGGTGAAAAGAATGCAGGGACCTCCTCCAATGGTTTTCCCATAGCATTTGATGGTGCTAGATTGTAGTTAGCTACTATTGGTGAGTATAGTATCACCTATAGTGTTGTTGAATCCCCATGTTTTACACCTACTATAATGGGACATTTTAATGTTTATATTAATAGAAAGGAAATCAAGATGGATATCAAGAAGCATATACATGTGTAGATTACTATATTATCTTAGGAAGTTGCAGGTAAAGAAAACTAAACCTACTCTTCCAAAGAGGCTAATCCTAAGTACTCACAGTAGGATAAAGTCCTAGGAAAGCAAACTGATCTGTATCACTGTTGAGATAAACGTTCCTTAATGTAGAAGGGAAGGGACAGGGAAAGAGAAGCATGTGCCCAGCAGAGCAAAGAAGGGAACTAGAAGACCAAGAAGAGCCTGTGGTCCTCACAGGCAGCCCAGGAAGAGCAGGTCAGGCTGTCCATGGAAGAACAATCATTTCTGTGAGAGCTTCTTAACTCCATTTCCTTGAATTTGGTCTCTCTCCTCTCACCACTGAGGAACGTCAGGAAGGCTTTTCTTTGAAAGTGGATTTTTTGGGGAAGACCATAAAGTGCAACCAGGTTGTAAAGCTGCTTATTTTAGGCAAAGTCGGTTTTCAGAGGGAAGCCTAGGTTCAAAGAAGTGTTCCTGTAGCCTGACCATGGGTATTAGTAAAAATGCAGGGGAAACTTGAAATTGATAAAGGCCATGGATGCAGTGAGGTCCAAGGTACAAAACCCAGTGTTGCACACAGAAGCAATTTGCACCTGCATTTCTTGTGAAGGAGCGAGCTATTTCCATAAATATGGTGGTAGGGGAAATTGAAGAAAGAAAAATAAGAGGAGGTCCAGAGAAGAGTGATTGGGTTAAGTTTGTTATGCAGGAGTAGGGTTGGCTTGAATGAAGAGTGAAGGGAAGCGAAGGACTCCATACTCACCTGGATGCTCTGCCCCCTTTTTAGGAACCTTTGAAACTATTGTGATTCAGTCCTGGAATTTTGAGCGGAGCATGCAGTGTTGATCAGTGGCACATGTGCAAAAAGTAGAAGCTCAGACGCCACCCAAACATCCAAATCAGACTATAAATTATAACAGGATCTTTTTGAGTTCATTGTCATTTACATTAACATTGGTGACGTGCAAATCTAGCTCAGCCAGACTCCTCCATTATTCTACTCTGGACGTCATGTCTGTAGGACATTAGTTTGATATCTCTGCCTTGTATGCCATAAATCAGGATATATTCTCTTCACTTTACAGATTATTTTGGGTATGGGTTATCCCATGACATCCACGTAAATTTAGGATGGATTTTGAGCTTTGTGCAAAAATAACATTGGAGTTTTGGTAGAGATTGCATTTTGTGTAGATCATTTCAAGATTTATTGTGTTTCAATTATTCCAGTGAAAGAATATAGTTAGGTTTCCTAGGAAACCTAACTATAGGTTAGGTAACTAGGATTCCTGCAGAGTATATTGCACTTTTCATTGTTTCTGGTTTGACCTCTACCCTTATGTTAAATTGGAAGCATTTATTGGGGGGTTTGCCATAAATGTATGATGTCTCTGTTTTGGGAATTGTTCTTTGTTGTGTAGAAACATAACTAATTTTTAATGTGTTGGTTTGTGTACCAGCTTTATAAAATCCATATGAGTTTTAACAGGATTAAAATAATTAATTCTCCTAATTTCTAGGAGAAGAAATGGCAGTGGCGTAGGAGGGTCCTAGATGCATTTGTCCTGTGATGAGCACCACTAGGGAAAAGTCAAGTCATCCTAAATTCCCCAGACATTGGGCTGAAGAGTGACAGGAGAAACTCCTCAAGTAATAATAGAAAAAAGGCCACATGGAAGATGGAGATAGTGTGGAGACATGGTTTAGGGAGGAAAGGAGTATAGCATTGTAGAGGGCAGGGAGCCCCCATTGTGTGGTCGGTGTCATGATAGAGGAGCACTCAGGGGATGCCTAAGGAGGTTTCCCAAAGCCATTGGCTTGGAGAGGGAGAAGGGCTGAATTTCATGAGTTCTTGGAACCAGCACATCTTAAAACCTGGAGGTTTAATGGTCAGCAAGTTTGGATGGGATAGAATCAAGAAGACACCTGGTGATCTTGGAGAGAAGGCTGGCAAACAACCTGGGGGCACCAGTTGTGGAAACAGTCATCTGAAGAACACCTGGGGTGCACAGTGGGGAGAGTATTCAGTAGTCTAGGAGCACATTCCTGAGAGGAAACATTCAGTGACATGTGGCTTCCAAAACATGAGCGCCCTCTCCTGTCCTGTAGTATGAAGACTGAGCCCCACTTAGTGAGGACACTGGCTGTCTGTCTTGCTTGCACCAGGCCTCACCCCCTGTGATCTGAGGAGACTAAGCTTCTCAGTGAGGCTTGCCTCAGGCTAAGCAAGGTCATCCCCTGTCCACATCTCGTCTCCTGAGCAGGGATTCCGCAGGGCTGCAGTCCTGGTGGAGTTGATGTCAGGTCTCCTTTCACAATTGGAGCAGAGCTCACCTAGTTCAAACTGGCAACATTCAGGCCAGGGACCAAACACTGCCCATAGCAGGCAAGGAGAGACTCTGCAGACCACTGGTCTGAAGGATACAACGACACATCACTGACTTTTCTAATGGACAGAGGCAAGTAGAGACTTAGAGAAATGCCAAGATGAAAGAATTTATCCAAAGGAAAACCAGCAGATAAGAGCAAGGTCAGAGATAAAATGGAAACAGTAGTAAGAAACTTGATGGAGAATTTAAGATTGCAATCATAAGGATACTCGAGGAGTAAAAAAACAACAGTGAGAACGTTACCACAGAGATAAGAGTTAAAAAATAATTGGGTGCTTGGTGCCTCACATGGGGAAGTACTGACTCTTGATTTCTGCTCAGATCTTGATCTCAGGGTCCTGGGATACAGGCTCAAGTCACTGTGTATTCAGTGTGATGCCTGCATGTGATTCCCTCTCTCTGTAGCTCCCACCCAAAATCTTGTGATTCCCCCCTCAAATATTGTTGCCTCTTACAATTTTATTCCTACAGTCAGTTATACTTTGTCAGCTTTCACTTCTTTACTTGTCATTATAGTCAGTCTTTTTTCTGTTATTCTTTATTTAATTCATGGGCTGTCAGTGTTGTTGATCTTTTCTGCCAAACAACTCTTCCTGTTCTTGATACATTCCTTTTTTACTGTACTCTTGTTTGATTCAGTTCAGTTTTCTGTTTCCATATCCTCCATTCATCTGCTAAGTTTGAGCTCATATCCTTTTTGTGATTGTTAGAGATACAGGAAAGAGATTTCTGCTACACTGAGACCATATCACAGAATTATCTATTAGGATATATGGTCAATATGTTGTGTACCATGTTACGTTTTTATGAGGCAATGTGGTCCTGATGACTCCTTGTCAGCCATATTTCTGACTTTGTCTGAGTGACTTGATGCTTCTCTATTAGAAGTCTTCAGTATATTCTTCAGAATGGAGTAAGTGCAATAGTTTTACTTTTATTTGGTATCTTTCAGCTGTATCTTCACATGAGACCCAGAGTTTCCTGCTCGAGTGTAGCATAGAACGTTCTTTCCAGAATGGGTCAACGCACAGATACAAAGATAGTGCTGTTGAGATTTTATACTTATGCACAGACTGGGACAATGATGGGGAGAGGGAAGTGCCTCAAAGAAATCCTGGACGATACAACCAAACCAAGGAAATGGCCCTTAATGAGAATGTCACTGCCCTAAATGGTGAAGGATATAAACCAGTGCAGAAAACCTCGCTTTTTAAGTCAACTGTTTCTACAGAGCAGTGTGCTTCTGTCAGCACAACCTCCAATCAGATAGTCAACCATAGCGATTTGTCAACAGACCACTTGGAACATCTGGAAAGTAACCTAGTCCATGCTGAGAGTAATGATTTGAGCCATTTGGAAAATAGGATTGGTCTGACTTTAAATCAGAGATTTAGAATTGAACAGAGTCCTCAGTGGGATGCATATGAGAGGGACTTCACTGAGGAGTTGACCCTACAGTATGACCAGAGGCTTTTCACTGGAGACAGAATTACTCAATGCACTGAATCTGAGAAAATACTGAAACAGGGCTCCTGTGTTCATAGATGTGTCATTGCTAGGTTTGCAGAGAACCATTATGAATGTGATAAATGTGGGGAAGGCTTTAAACCATGCTCTAACTTCAGTATACATAATGGTCACCGTTTGGGAGACAGTCTTCATAAAAATAATGAATGTGGGAAAGCTCATAACCAGTCCTCCAGTGTTGCTGATCATCAGAAAATTCATGAGGGAAAAAGCCCATTCACATCTAATAAACCAGGGACCATGTTTAGTCAGTCATCAAGCCTAAACATCAATGAGATAATTCCTCAGGGAGAGAAAACTTACATCTTTAAGGAATGTGTTAAATCCTTTGACTGCCACTCAACACTATCTCAACATCAGCGAATGCATACTGGAGAAAAAATATACAAATGCGAAGAAGGTGGTCAAAGCGTTAAGGACTGTTCATCTTTAAATGGACATTCACAGATCTATTCTGGAGAGAAACCCTGCAGATGTCAAGAATGTGGCAAGACTTTTAACAATCACTCAAGTCTTAATAGACAGCACCAAATTCATATTGAAGGGAAAAATTACAACTGTAATGAATGTGCCAAAGCCTTTACATCATGCTCAAAACTTATTCAACATCAGCGAATTCATAGTGGAGATAAACCTTACCAGTGTCAACAATGTGGCAAGAGGTTTAACCACAGCTCAACCCTTACTCGACATCACAGAATTCATACTGGAGAGAAACCTTACCAATGTCAAGAATGTGGCAAGGCCTTTATCCGCAACTCAAACCTTATACAACATCACAGAATTCATACAGGACAGAAACCTTACCAATGTCAGGAATGTGGCAAGGCCTTTACCAGGAGGTCAGATCTTTCTCAGCATCACAAAATTCATACTGGACAGAAAACTTTCCAGTGTCAGGAATGTGGCAAGGCCTTTACCAGGAGGTCAGATCTTTCTCAGCATCACAAAATTCATACTGGACAGAAACCTTACCAATGTCAGGAATGTGGCAATGCCTTTACCAGGAGGGCAAGTCTTTCTAGGCATCAGAAAATTCATAGTGAAGAGAAACCTTACCAATGTCAGGAATGTGGTAATGCCTTTAACTGGAAGTCAGGTCTTGCTAACCATAAGAGAGTTCATTGTGGAGAAAAATCTTACCAATGTGAAAAATGTGGCAAGTCCTTTAAGGACAGCCCAACTCTTATTGAACATTACAGAAGTCATACTGGAGAGAAACCTTACCAATGTCAAAAATGTGGCAAAAGCTTTAACTGGAGGTCATCCCTTATTCAACATCACAGAAGTCATACTGGAGAGAGACCTTACCAATGTCACAAATGTGACAAGAGCTTTAACCGGAGCTCAGACCTTATTCGACATCACAGAATTCATACTGGAGAAAAACCTTACAAATGTCATGAATGTGGTAAGGCCTATGCCGTCTGTTCACTACTTACTAGACATCAAAAAATTCATAACGGAGAGAAACCTTACCAATGTCAAGAATGTGGCAAGGCCTTTATCCACAACTCAAACCTTATACAACATCACAACATTCATACTGGACAGAAACCTTACCAATGTCAGGAATGTGGCAAGGCCTTTACCAGGAGCTCATATCTTTCTCAGCATCACAAAATTCATACTGGACAGAAGCCTTACCAATGTCAGGAATGTGGCAAGGCCTTTACCAGGAGGTCAGATCTTTCTCAGCATCAGAAAATTCATACTGGACAGAAACCTTACCAATGTCAGGAATGTGGCAATGCCTTTACCAGGAGTTCAAATCTTTCTCGGCATCAGAAAACTCATAGTGCAGAGAAACCTTACCAATGTCACTAATGTGGCAATGCCTTTAACTGGAGGTCAGGTCTTGCTAAGCATAAGAGAGTTCATTGTGGAGAAAAATCTTACCAATGTGAAGAATGTGACAAGCCCTTTAAGGACAGCACTACTCTTATTGAACATTACAGAAGTCATAATGGAGAGAAACCTTACCAGTTAAAGTGGCAGGAGCTTTAACTGGAGGTCATCCTTATTCAACGTCACAGAACTCATACTGGAGAGAAACCTTACAAATGTCAAAAATGTGGTAAGGCCTATGCCATCCCTTCACAACTTACTAAACATCACAAAATTCATAATGGAGAGAAACCTTACCAATGTCAAGAATGTGGCAACATCACAGAATTTATACTGGAGAGAAACCTTACCAGTGTCAGGGATGTGGCAAGGCCTTTAAGGTGAACTCACACCTCAGTCAACATAACAGAACTCATACTAGAGCGTAACCCTATAAATTCCAAAAATGTGGCAAGGCCTCTAACTGGTGCTCAAGGCTTAGTCAGCTTCAAAGAATTCATAATGGGAAGACATCTTACCAATATCAAGACTGTGGCAAGGCCTTTAACCACAACTCAGGCCTTACTCAACATTACAGAATTCATATTGGAGAGAAAACTTACCAATGTCGAGTGTGTGGCAAAGCCTTTAAAAACAGCTCAACACTTACTCGACATCACAGGATTTATACTGGAGAGAAACCTTACCAAAGTCAAGAATGTTGTTAGGCGAGGCTCCTGGGTGGTTCAGTTGGTTGAGTGACTTCTTCAGCACAGGTCATGATCCCAGACTTCCTGGATCGAGTACCACATCCGGCTCCCAGCTCCTTGGGGAGTCTGCTTCTCCCTCTGACCTTCTCTCTCATGCTCTCTCTCACTCATTCTCTCTCAAATAAATAAATTAAAAAAAAAATCCTTAAAATTAAAAAAAAAAAAAGAATATTGTTAGGCCTTTACATGCACTCAGTCCTCACTAAACATCATAATATTCATACTAGATAGAAGGTTTTCCAGTGTATAGAATGTAAGAACAGGGGCACCTGGGTGGCTCAGGTGGTTATGGGGCTGCCTTCAGCTCAGCTCATGATCCCAGGGTCCCGGGGTTGAGCTCTGCATCGGGCTCCCGGCTCAGTGGCCAGCGTGCTTCTCCCTCTCCCTGTGACTGATCCTCCTCTCTACTTGTGTTCTCTCTCCATCTCTCTGTCAAATACATAAATAAAATCTTAAAAAACAAAAGAAAAAGAGAATGTGAGCAAAGTTGATTAAAGACCGGTCATGGATTCATGCCTACGAGAGAATTCATATTAGATAATAACCTCACAAATAAAACCAGTGTAGCAAGGCCTTTGTCCAGCATGCATGCCTTCTAAACAGAGAATTCATACTGGAAAGACACCAGATGAATAATGTGGCCAAACCTCTAGTAGGTACACAACTCTTAATGCACATCACAGAATTCATCCTGCAGAAAAGATTATGGATGTAATGAATGTGAGACAGTGCCTAAGGACTGCTCCCTCCTCACTCCATATGAGAGATTTTAAATAGGAGAGTTAGTGTACAAATACTAAGAATGTGTCTGACCTCTCAGTGGGACTCCCAGTTTTCTTCACATCATTGTTTTCATACAGGAGTGAAAGTGTGAGATGTAAATAACATGGTCAAGCCTGTAACTGGAATTCAGTTCTTACTCCATATGTCATAATGCATACTAGACTCATACCCTTGGAGCATCGTGAATGTGGAGAGGCCTTCATTTTAGTATACATTGGAGCACACACCAGAGAGTGCATTAAGGAAAGTCAATCGAAAGTTAGCAATGTTTAGAAAACTATTGAACATCAGATGCCAAAGAATGTTACAGAAATCAAGCCAATGGAATACATTATTCACCCTACTCAGACATTACCCTGCATGAAAATAGTGATTATAAGGAGAAATCAGACTTGAACACTTAGAAAATGTATATAGTAGTCTGTTGAACAGATTTAGGGGATGGACTTTTTCATATATATAAGGATTTCAGTCTTTTTAAATGTTTACATTAACCCTATTTGAGATTTGTGACTAACAATATTAATGTATTTCCTCTGAAATCACTCTCGAAAATTTCTCTGTTCCTCATGGGTGTGTAAGAATATGGGGCTGATTGTTGCTACATCAAAGATATTAGATGTCCTGCTCCATTAAGTGGGACTCATTTGTACCTAATTTTCCATGGAAGAGGACTGTATGATATACAACATATGAAGTACATCTCAGTGGAGATGGTGCTTACGGTTATAACACTGATGTAAGATTCCATGGGATAGGTGTTCGGAGCACACACTTCTGCATGTATTGACACTAAAGAACTTCCTCAATATTAGAAATAGGACATTTTCCTTATTGTTCTTTAAGAAAAAAGAGGTAGCCATGCAGTGGACTCTGAATATATCTTCCTAAGTGCAATCATTAGAGAGTATGACTTGATGTGGTTAAATGAGGAAATCCTGACAGATGACTGCAGGAGGGTAGCTAACTATTCCATACAATGCCCTACCACTGCACATACACATTTTTGAGCAATGCACCTCAATCCTGAAATTTTGGAAATAAGTACTCCCACATCCTTATGACAACACTTGAATACTTTTGCACATGTGTGTTCTGTATTTCAAATGGAGACAATAGAGTGGATTTGATATGTATTACTCAGTGTATGTATGAAATTAATGTATTTTCATTAATAAAACTTTTTTCTTTAAAAGATTTTAATTATTTTGTTGACAGAAAGAGATCACAAGTAGGCAGAGAGCCAGGCAGAATGAGAGGAGGAAGCAGGCTCTGGTGGAGCAGAGAGCTCAATGTGGGGCTGGATCCCAAAGATCCTGGGATCATGACCAGAGCCAAAGGCAGAGGCTTTAACCCACTTAGCCACCTATGTGCTTCAATAGAACACTGGTGTTTAACCTGTGAATATGGGTATGTCCTGAATGATGTGCTATTCTACGTCTAGCGTTCATCTATTTCATTGCGGGTTGTAGGAGCTGATCAAATCAATCACCTGTTTGGTACTCGAGTAAAACAATATACCTAGGACACCATTTTCCCAGTGCTCTGAAGGTTTAAGGGATATGTGATTATTTTTCCCAGTCTATGCTATGATTTTCTCCTCTTTGTGAATAGGATGATATTACTGTGTATTATGTGTATTACCAAGCTTTGTGACATAGAGGTATTATTGGTGTTTTAGCTTATGTAGTCCATGATACTGCTATTTGGCATTGATTTTGTGTAGCCAGTAGTGTTGTCAGGGCCTTGTACTGACAGGAGCCCTTCTCACTAGTGCATTCCCGAGTCAGCATGCTATGGGGTGACAAATTAGTGGAACGTCTCATATGACATCTGTACTCTGTCCTAGTGAGCCACCATCACTCCTTTCTTCCAATGACTTCCTTCCCATGTTCCATAGAGAAGACTCTCCCTCCACCAGAGCTTCCCTAAGTCTGTTTTAGTCAGAATGACATATTCTGGACATAGACTTGGGACTCTATAGTACTGTCCCTTGGCCCCAAATGAAAGCAGGTGCCCCACATCCTGCATTGAGGGTTGTTTTCATGTGTCTGTGAGGTACACATGCGCATATGACCATGCTATGTATGTCATAGATAGCCCATAAGAAAGAGAAATATTTCCCAATTGGAGTGATGTGGTAGCCCAGGAAGAGACAAAAAAATATTTAAGAGAAGGAATTAGCATGTAAGGGAGGACAACTGTGCTGAGTTTCCCACGTGACTTCCTAGATGTAAAAAAATAACTACTACTTGTTTTATGACATACCTATCTACAGATCTCTAGTTGTGTTAACCCTCACTTTTCTTTCTAGCTCCGTCAGAACCACAACTGTTCTCTTTTGCTTGTGTTGTGGAAAGCATGTCTTCAGAAGATGCTTAATTGAGATTAGACAGATGGAAAGCCAATGGGTATTAAGGCGTTTAGAACAGGGATGTGGGAATTCAGTCTAAGTGAAATTTGAGGAAGGCACCATCCTTTGAGAGAAGGAC
Organism: Mustela erminea; assembly: GCF_009829155.1. Taxonomy (NCBI): domain Eukaryota; kingdom Metazoa; phylum Chordata; class Mammalia; order Carnivora; family Mustelidae; genus Mustela; species Mustela erminea. The sequence goes on along the minus strand of NC_045632.1, from coordinate 8,854,998 downwards.
AAGACTTATAAAAGGGAAATATGAGTAAATTTTTCCCATGTGGGTAGGGACCCAGAGGTGGCTCCCTTTAGTCACTGCAGAGGCACAGGCAGCTCTTGCTTGTGTCAGTTGATGAATACTTGTCATGGGGACAAGAGATGGCTAATGTGGTTTTCTCAAGAGTGGGTAAGTTCTGCCTTATCCTGATGATTTGATGGACCTCCTGCGTCTTCCTGAGGACTAATGCTGCTGGATGTCAGTGATAACTGTACTTCCTGCCTAGATCCATGACAAGTTATGGAGGAGGGTGTTTGATGATGCAGTAATGTGGGCAGCTTTAAGATGTCACCTGGTAGAATATATGTTTGAGATGAAGAAGCCACCTGGACAGTGGAAGGGCTGGATCAGCTGGGCATGTGCTGTGGTTGCTCCCTCGTTTCCCAGGTAGGTAACCCCAGTCAAGGTCAGATCCAGTGTGGTTGGGAGATCCTTCAGGAAAGCTATTTCCCTGCTGTGCCAAACCTTCCTCCCTTCTTCAGTGCCATCATGAATGTAGTACTAGGGGTGTCTGGGTGGCTCAGTCATTAAGGATCTGCCTTAGGCTCAGGTCATGAGCCCTGCATCAGGCTCCCTGCTCAGTGGTGAGTTGGTTTTTGTCTCTCCTCTGCCCATCACCACCCAGCACCACAAGTGCCTCTCTCATTATCTCAAATAAAATATATTTCTTAGAGATTTTATTTATTTATTTGACAGAGAGAGGGAGTTCTCTAGTAGGCAGAGTGAGAAGGGAAAGCTTGTTCCCTGTTGAGCAGAGAGCCTGACATGAGGATCCATCCCAGGACCCTGAGATCATGAGTCAAAGGCAGAAGCCCAACCCTCTGAGTCTCACGGACACCACAGCAGTTGATACTGATAGAGTTGCCTAGGGGCACCTGGGTGGCTCAGTGGGTTAAAGCCTTTGCCTTTGACTCAGGTCATGATCCCAGGGTCCTGAGGTTAAGCCCAGCATGGGGCTCTCTGCTCATCAGGGAGCCTGCTCCCCCCCACCCCCACCTCTGCCTCTTGTGCCTACTGCTCTGCATACTTGTGATTTCTCTCTCTCTGTCATATAATTAAACAAAATCTTAAAAAAAAAAAAAGACTTACCTAGAACAGACACATGAAAAATGTTCATCATCATTAACCATCAGGGAGATTCAAATCAAAACCACATTGGGATACCACCTTACACCAGTTAGAATGGCCAAAATTAACAAGAAAGGAAACACCAAGTGTTTCAGAGGATGTGGAGAAAGGGGAACCCTCTTACACTGTTTGTGGTAATGCAAGTTGGTGCAGCCACGTAGGAAAACAGTGTGGAGATTTCTTGAGAAATTAGAAATAGAGCTTTCCTATGACCTTGCAATTGCACTCCTGGGTCTTTACCCCAAAGATACAGACATAGGGAAAAGAAGGGCCATCTGTACCCCAATGTTCATAGCAGCCATGGCTACAGTCACCAAAGTGAGCAACAAGCCAAGATGACCTTCAACTCATGAATGGACAAAGAGGATGTGGTCCATATATACATATACATATATATATATATATATATACACACACACACACGTGTGTGTGTGTGTGTGTGTGTGTGTGTGTGTGTGTGTGTATACGGTGGTGTATATATGGTCCATATCTACAATGGTCCATATATACAATGGTGTATTATGCCTCCATCAGAAAGGACGAACACCCAACTTTTGTATCAACATGGTCAGGACTGGAGGAGATTATGCTGAGTGAACTAAGTCAAGCAGAGAGAGTCAATTATCATACGATTTCACTTATTTGTGGAGCATAAGGAATAACATGGAGGACATTGCATGATGCAGAGAAGTTAGTCGGGGGGCATCAGAAGGAGAGATGAAGCATGAGAGACAAACTGAGGGTTTTGGAGGGGGTGGGTGGGAAGTTGGGTGAGCCTGAAGTTGGGTATTAAGGAGGGCACGTATTGCATGGAGCACTGGGTGTGGTGCATAAACAATCTTTGAAAAGTGAAAAAGTGAATTAAAAAAAAAAGTGGTCCACCTGGAGGGACAAACATTGTTTCATAAATATTTAGTCTTTTCTTTCTCTGAATACAATCCCCTCCTTGGAAATTCTAAGTCCCACTTCCTCCTCCTCAAGTCACAGTGACACAGAAGTCTCACCTTCTCTTTGAGCCTCATGTCTTTCTCATGCCCATACTTAAGAACTTGTTTTTTCTAGTGAAACTGTCTGATGTCATTGAGAACAGCGCAGGGAAAACAAATATTCCTCTCCTCACATTCATTCTGTTGTGTGAACTGACCTCCATGCTTCAGACCCGGAACAGAACATGCAGACAGAACTCGGGATCAAGGGCAGCGGGAGCTTCATTGCTTTGCCAGCCAAGGAGGCCTCAGCAGGTCAGGGCATGAAACCTGCAGAGGAAGGGGCTGTGGTTTGTAGGAAAATACTGGATTATGTCCGAATTCCAGAAGAATTTTATCTGTGTTGCCAGTGCTGTTAATCATGTTGTTGGGGTGGAACCAGGTTCCTGAAACAAAGGGCTGAGAAGTGAGGAGAAGAGGTTTGTGGAGAAGAGAAAGGTTACTTATTTGGAAATGGAGTCTCACTGAAGCATTAATTTCTTTTTTCTTTGTTCAACCTGATGATTTCCAAGTGGTTTTCATTCAGTCAGCAAGACAAAGGTTGTAAGAAAACTGCATACTTTACAGTGAGAAACCACTCAGTGTTTTCTGGAATGGCTAAAGTAAAGAAAAAGGATAACATCCAATTTTCCTGAGAATGCTGAGAATTAGAATTCTCGTATATCACTGATGGGAGGGTAACAAGTAGACGGACTGTGGACAACTGTGTGGCAGGTCCTTATGAACAGAAAAACCTACTGAAGGGCTCTTTGTTACCCAAAAATATGTCTTCTTGGCCTGAGCATTATTTTTGGCTGAGTATTTTGAATCAAAGGCAGATAAAGGAAAAGCTCTGAAATCCTGTGTTACTTTGAAAGAGACATTTGCATTTATACAGGAAATTTCAGTCTGTCAGGTATTTCCCTTTGTGTAGCAGAAAGAGGGAGAGGGTGTCAGTCTCCCAAAACTCTGATGTTGGAGAAGGCTGGGCTCAAACTCTGCTCCCAGCCCCAGCCTTGGTTCCCCTGCTTGACCTGGTCACCTCCCCAGTTCCTTCCCAGCAGGGTCACCTGTGGAGTTTCAGAAAGGATCTTCTCTACTGGGCTCCCCCTCAGATTCTGTCTACACTGTTGTGTTAATTAAGGGCTCCAGGAGATTCTCAGGGAGGCCAGGGGGGAGTCTGAGGGCTTTCGGTGGGTTTCTGAGAGTGGATTTGCTGCTTTGGTCCTGGAGAGGTGACAGGGTCTCTGCTCCGTCAGTCTGGGAGAGTCGGGTCCCTGCAGCCCGCAGTTCCGATGCTGACGCTGAAATTGTGAGTGGCGGAGGGAAGGGACCCCTCCCTCCCCACAAAGCAGGTGAGGAAAATGCAGGGATGGGTGTCCTCATGGGAGCTCACAGTTTCTGGGCTGCTCCTGACACAAAGGACTGGGAAGTTGGGCCTTTTCTGCATCTCCAAGTCCTGCCCGCGGGCCAGCGGTGTGAGGAGAAGGAGCTCTTGTGCTGGATTTCAGGGCGTTTTCTCCTGATGCAGCTGTGATTTCCCACAGATCCCTCGTGAGGACGGAATCTAGAGGTGGAGGTGAAGGCAGAAATGGCTGGTTCTCCGGTGAGCCTGGTGTCCCCGCAGAGCCATTTCCTCTGTTTCTCCGCAGACCCTCGCGTTTAGAAGCTGCAGATGGGGATGCCTTGAGTCTGGGTGCTTCTGGCTTCTGTGTTGACCTGTTTTTCAGAAGTGATACTCACGGTTAGTTCTTTAGAATGCTTCTCTATGTCCCAGAGCGTTTTGTCCTGTCCCCAACCTGGCTTTGATAGGGCATCAGCTGTTGTCACTTTGAATTAAAGTCCCATGAGGAGTGACAATATTCCATTGGTGGCAGATCCGGAGGGGAAGGTGTCAAGTTTGGGATTCCTGTGGCTAATGAGGTCTGGTCCTGGGATATCAGAGAGGGAAATCATTTCTCATTTGGGCTCATCTGGATTTTCAATCAGCTGTGTGCAGCCAGGGAGAAAGGAAATGTAGATATGAACGTGGTGGGCATGAGTCCAGAAAAATTTGGAAAGTTCTCATTCTAAAATATGAGTGTGTGCATCTCTCCACCTTTAGCATGTGAAAGTCCACTAGAGGAGGGTACCTGAAAATATCAGTCGACTAAGCTTGGACTGTTGGTCGTAGTTCAGGTTGGGATCTCAGGGTCCTGGGCTGGTATCCTCACTTCTGGCTCTGTGCCCAAAGGGGAGTCTACTTGACATTCTCTTTCTCCCTCTTCTGCCGGTCTCCATCTTTTCTAAAGTATAAATAAATCTTGGGGACCAGGGTGGTTCTGTTGGCTAAGAGTCTGCTTTCTGCCTCCAGCTCAGGTCCTGAACTTGAGGCCCTGGGATCCAGCCCCACAGCAAGCTCCAAAATCGGCCAGCACCCTCCTCTCCTGCTGCTCCTCTACCTGTTTGTGCTCTCTTTCTCACTCTCTTTGAAAGACATACAATCTTTTTAAACAATTGTATTTATTTGTAAGAAAAGAGTGAGAGCACAAGTAGGGTGAACAGTGGGCAGAGGGAGAAGGCTCCCTGCTGAGCAAGGAAACCCCCCACCAGTGTGAGAGACATTCTTGAGCCAAAGGCTGATGCCCAACTTACTGAGCCACCCAGGCATTCCAATAAATAAAATCTTTAAAAAGAAGGTTATATAGGGGTGCCTGGGTGGCTCAGTGGGTTGAGCCTCTGCCTTGGGCTCAGATCATGATCTCGGGGTCCTGGGATCAAGACCCACATCGGGCTCTCTGCTTGGCATGGAGCCTGCTTCCTCCTCTCTCTCTGCTGCCTCTCTGCCTACTTGTGATCTCTGTCTGTCAAATAAATAAATAAAATCTTAAAAAGAAAAAAAAAATTACATAAATCTTCAGGATTTAAAATTTAAAAAAGACTAAACTGGCTATTTCTAGCACAGGGACACTGTGCTGTCTCAGTGTAGTGTCTCTGTCAGTTGCCTGGGGCCCCAAGACGAGGGTCCATGATTGTCTGGAAGCCCATCCCGCAGCACTGTCAGAATTCCCCCGAGGCAGGACAAAGGCTGGAGAAGTTAATTGAATACCTAAAAGACCAGCAGGCAGAAGGGCACAAGAGAGCTTGTCTGCAAGGAACAGTGAGTAGGGGTGTTTCTTAAAGGGGAGTTATGGGGAACATGTGGAACTTTCCCAGTTTTGGTCATCATACTTGATTTCAGAAGCCCATTGGTTCATTACAGCCTTGGGAATGTTAAGGTGGGTCCCCCGCTGGGCCTGTCTGGACTCAGCCAAGTGGGGCCCTCCCTCCACTCCTTTGCTCAAGCCTGCTTACCTAAAAGCAGCCTCTACAGATCCTATAGTGATTGAATTGAGTATGTATATCCAGTGTATTTTCAAAATTAGGTTTATATTCTGACTTCCTGTTTCCAGTCTACAGAAAAGCACCAGCAGTGTTGTGTCCTTTGATGTGCATTAGGTACTGAAAGCAGTTTGTTTCCATTGAGCTGATGTAAACTTCTTTTATTGGCTTGGTGCTGTCTGCCAGATCCTCCCCTATAATGTTCCTATTTTCTCTCCTGTCATTTGTAAGGAACCTAGGATACTGAGGAATATGCAGGAACTATCCCATTTCAGGTATAAACTTCATTCATCTCAGTTTCTCTTACTTGTAGGTTTCTCTCTGTCTCTGTCTGTCTCTCTCTCTCTCTCTTTTTTTTTTTTTTTTTTGGATTAAACATTTTCTCAGTTGAGAGAGAGAGCACATGACTGAGGAAAGGGGAAGAGGGAGAAGCAGATTCCCCATTAAGTGAGGAGCCCAACTCAGAGCTCCATTCCAGGAGTCTGGGATCATGACCTGAGCTGAAGGCAGACCCTTAAACAACTGAACTATCCAGGGACCCCTTGCTTAGGCTTTCTGATGAGGAGAACAAAGTCAAAAGATGTGTGGATAAAATTAAATTTCCATCAACTTCAAGTCTGGTTCTTTTTTTTTAAAAATATTTATTTATTTATTTATTTATTTGACAGAGAGATCACAATTAGGCAGAGCAGCAGACAGAGAGGGGAAGCAGGCTCCCTGATGAGCAGAGAGTCTAATGTGCATCTCCTGATCCCAGATCCCAGGGATCATGTCTGAGCTGAAGGCAGAGGCTTAACCTACTGAGCCACCCATGCACCCCTCCAGTCTGTTGATAAATACCTGAGAAAGGCAGAGTAGGACATTCCTCAGGGAACCCACAACTCTCTCAAGGTTAATATTTTGTTGGATGCAAAAAGCAGCCTTAACTTGACACTAGCCAGACCTCCAGGACCTTGTAATTCCTCTTTAACATATGAAAATTGCTTTGGAAACTTCTTGAACTCTATTTCCCAAATGTAGCTTGGCCATCATCCTTCAGGCTTGTGGCCCACTGATAGATATCTGGAGGGTCTCCTGACTAAAGTGTTGCTAAATAGTGAGTGGCCTTTTCAAAACTCCAGCTGGGAGGCCCTGAGGGTCCTGGAAACTGGCTTCCAAATTCCTTAGAGCCTCCTGCTATCCCTCACCCCCTCCCCACCTGAAAGCATTGAACCAGTCACTGCTCCCATTCCTCTCCCCTTGCGTTAGGACCACAGTGTTGGTACCACAGGTATCTCAACAATTCCTTCATTATTCACTCCAGAAGCCCAGTATTTCACATCAGAAACTTGTCAGGAATTTCTTGACCATTGGCTCCTCTCCCACATCCCAATACTTTGCACTGGACAAGGAAGGTTGTCATCTCTGTGTAGTTGATAGAGTTGAATTCTGGGAGTGAAAGTTCTCAACCAGGCAGCTCCTTGCCACATAGGTTTTTCTTTAACTCCACACCCATGTCAGAGAGAAGGAAAGGTCCAATTTGGTTCTAGGTGGTGACACTTTCTGTTTCATCTTAGGGACCATCGTGAACTGTGTCAATGGCCACTTGGTGACTGTGTTTTTTTATTACAGGGACAGCTGTCCTTCAGGGATGTGGCCATAGAATTCTCTGAGGAGGAGTGGGGATGCCTGGCCCACTCTCAGCAGGAACTGTACAGGGATATGAAGCTGGAGAACTATGGACACCTCCTCTTCTTGGGTTAGGAAGACTCTTTCCAGATTTCCCAACCCTCACTGAGGGTTTTGTTCTTCTTGTGAAGACTGTCTCTTGGGAGATTTCACTTTGAATGAGGTGAATTCAGATCCAGGCAGAAAAGGAAATAAGTAGGGGCTTGTAGATGGAGAGAAAAATATTCATAATGCTTCCTTTTCAGCCTTGGCTTCTCCCTCCTCAAGGTAACATCAACCCTGATGTAGTTGAGTGGCAATTCTAAACACTTACTGGCATAGAATGGTGCTTCTCACATCTTAAACTGAAATTTCCTCTTCTTATTACCATGTCTACTACTTGGAAGTGGAGGTCAGGATGTGAACATTGTAAATGCCTCCAATATGTTCTAAAGGGACTGTTGGGCCATAGCTTTTGGGAAACCATTTTCTAGAATTCTACAGTGTCCCCTCTTTGCTGAACCGAAGCCTGATGGAAAGTTAGAATTGACAGCAATAGTCATTTTTCTTTTTTCTCATAAACAGGTCTCCTTCTGTCAAAGCCAGTCCTGATCATGTTTTTGGAGCAAGAGAAGCAGCTCTGGGATGTGAAGAGAAAGGAGACTGGAGGCTTCCATCCAGGTATGTGGGAATGATTGAGGCAGATGACAGAGGGGAGATCCAAGTCTGAGGGAGGAAGGTAGACCTTAACCAGTGGTTTGATTAGTTCTCTTTGAAGGAATGTCAGTTGGAGACTTGCCCAGTTTTATGTCTCTCTCTTTCCCAGAGGAACGTCTGCTCTCCAATATTATCAAGTTCTTGCGTTCTCTAGGGATTCTCCTTCAGCTTCAGTGATGGTCTGTTGCATCCACAGGGAGGGCCAGTAGACTCTCCTTGGAGTGGGAGGGCCTCCATAATCCTCCTCCATTGCTGTGAGGGCCCTGGGGAAGTCATCCTATTTCTGAGGACCTGTACGCTACAATTCTGGTTTTCATCATGGGACAAGTAGATCAGTGTAGTTGTATGCACACTGGGGTTTGGTGGGGAAATTCCTGGAACACTGGAGACAGATTTTTAATGTTTTCTAGCTTTTGCTTTCTAATATTATGGAGGGTTTAATCTTAGTCTTACAAAATTGAGTTTCAGTAACTTCAGATAACAAAGCACTGCCCTAAAATGAGAAAATGTAATGCTTTATTTCCCTTCAAAAGTCCTTTTCCTTTTTCTTTTTCTTTCTTTCTTTTTTTACATATAGAAATTTCTACTCTATGAGTTCCATTCCTCAGTGGTGAAGTAATGTAATATCTCTATTTGTTTCCTAGAATTCCTACATAACAAATGCTACTGGGGAACTAGCACATTTAGAACTTGAACTTGTAGACTTTAATAAAGTCTCATTTATTACTTTGTTTTTTTAAAAATTGCATCATCATTTGATTCTCTCTTGTGTGAACTTCTTGTGACTTCATCATGTGTGTTTTCACTTTTTCATTAGTTCTACATGAGATATATCTCTGAATTTTTTACATCAAATGTCCTGATATGACATGGACATGTGTTTATAAGAAGTGAATTAGACAGTTAGTAATATTTCCATATAGTTTGTTTAAAAATTTTATTTCTTGGGGAACCTGGGTGACTCAGTGAGTTAAATCCTCTGCCTTTTGCTCAGATAATGATCCCAAGGTTCTGGGATCAAGCCCCGCGTCGGCTCTCTACTCTGCAGGGAGCCTGCTTCCTCTTCTCTCTCTGCCTGCCTCTGCCTACTTATGATCTCTTTATTTATTAAATAAATAAAATCTTAAAAAAATTATTTCTTTGAGTCACACAGAGAGAGAGAATGAGTGGGGAAAAGGTAAAAGGAGAGGTTAAAGCAGACTTCCTGCTGAGCAGGGAGCTCATTGTGGAGCTGGATCCCATAACCTTGAGCTCATGTCCTGAACTGAAGGAACCTGCTTGACTTATTGAGCCCCCATGTACCCCAGACCTCCATTTTGAAATATCCTTGTGTTCAGTAATGCAGTGTTGCTTCATTGGAAACTAATCATGAGCTTTTTCTTCTACTTTCCTCAGAATGTATTAGAATTTAACCCCAAATATTAATTTATTTGTTACAGGAAGAGAATTTTCAGCTCAGTATATTTCAGGACTATATGAGTATAACTCAAAATGAATGGGCTTTATGCTTTTTGCCAGTAAATTATGTGTGTCTTTGTCTTGTGTTTGTATGTCACACATATTTACCATGTGACCACTACTTTTTCTCTCCTTGCTGAGTGGTCAGTGAATGTTGTACTATGTCTTGATGACTTGTCATCAAAGTAGAGTTAATTTTGGAGTGCCTGGGTGGCTCAGTAAGTTGAGTGTCTGCCTTGGCTTGGGTCATGATCTCAGGGTCCTGTGATCAAGCCCCGCACCAGGCTCTCTGCTCAGCGGGGAGCCTGCTTCCCCCCTCTCTGCCTGCCTCTCTGCCTACTTGTGATCTCTCTCTCCCTGTGTCAAATAAATAAATAAAAACTTCAAAAAAGAAAGATAGACTTAATTTTACCATGTATTTGTTGGTGAATTTTATTCTCTCTGCATGAGAGAAAGACTTTTAGAATTCATAGTAATTCTGAAGCATTTTATACCTCTGTATCATGTTTCTGTATGAAATTCAAAACATACATTTTATCTTTAATTGTGGCATTAATACCCATGGTAGGCCCTGGTACTTTCTCATTGGCTTTTGTGTGTTCTGTGAGTATTTTCATTGTGGTTTCCTTAGAGATTCCTTAAAACAGCTTAGCTGTAAATTGAACCATTTAAAACTCATATAGTGTCAATTCCATAGAAATGGAATTCTTCCTGTCCCCACCCCTGCACCCACTTTGCTACTGATGTCACAGATTCTTTTTGTTGTGTACCATATGACCTACATTGATGATTTTTACACTTTTTTTTTTTTTTTTAACAAAACTGTGGGGGCCTGGGTGGCTCAGTGGGTTAAGCCTCTGTGTTCGGCTCAGGTCAGATTTCAAGGTCCTGGGATTGAGCCCTGCCTTGGGTCCTCTGCTCAGCAGGGAGCCTGCTTTCTCCTCTCTCTCTCTTTCTCTTTCTCTCTCTCATCCTGCCTCTCTGCCTACTTGTGATCTCTGTCTGTCAAATAAATAAATACAGAAATCTTAAAAAAATACTGTAGCAGAAATAAACTGATTGGTATCTCATTACAACACTGCAGGTTTGTGTAATTCTCTACATATTTATGCTCAGCGGAGAGCTCTGTGTTCTCGTGGGGTTTTGGTTTCTCAGTAGAATCCTTTTATTTCATTGAGAGTGTTCCTTTAACGGTTCTTCTAGGACAGATCTACTGGTAAATGTAGAGGGGTCTTTACTTGGGAATGTCTTCATTTCTACATCTGTGGAAAAGTGTTCTACCCAGTAAAGTATTCTTGGTAGTATTTTTTGATCTTTCAGTACCTGAATACATTATACCAGCCCCATTCTTGTTGGGACTGCTGGGAATCCCACTATGTCCTTCTAGGAGCTCTGGCACAAGGTGAAGTACATTTGCCATGCTGTTTCAAAAGTCTCTTTTCATCTGTGGTGTTTGATGGGTTAATTACAATCTGTCACTGGGTTCATGTGTTGCCCTTTATCCTATTACAATTTAGCAAGCTTGAATTGTCTCTTGTGTCCACAGAGGTCACACTCCTGTCCTTATGGGGACCCCTTGTTGGAAGCCACAGCATGGTTGGGGTCGTGGATCAAACCAGGCCCTGACTTATGCCTCCTTTAAAGGCTGAAGAACCAAACAAAAGGCTTAGGTCGATAAAGTCGAGTAGCACTGAGAAAGGGTCTGTGCTATGTGTCATGCACTCACCTACGTGACTTCTCAAATGTTCTCTCTACAGAAGGGAACAATGTGATCAGGGTCATAAATTCTTAGTTGGTCCTTGTTGTTCCTGTACTTCCATAACCCACTCCCTGGTTGATTGTAACTTCTTGTATCAATAGTAGCTAATGGCATTAGCCGTGATTACCTGGCATCACAAGATTTGTTTGTAGTTAATGTAAGACTTGTTATAGGAACTAGATACTGATGACTAGATACTGATGTATTACTCCTCCTATTGTGGTCTGCCTTATAAATGATTATAAGATGTGGAATAAAATTGGCACTGTTGGACATCCTCCTCAGTGCTCCTCCTGCCCCCATCTCTTTGTCCCTTAATTTCTTTTCACCATCTTCTTACTCTCATGTTCCTGGTCAATTTGTCACACTGGGTACAACAGCCCCTTAATGTGCATATTGGACCACTTGTCCCATGAATCCCTCAGACTCTGTCCCTTTCCACCTATTTCTTTTGTCCCCTCAGTAGAGAATTTAGAACAGGTGTATTTAAGAGTTCTGATTCATTCTTGTCTTTCAAGTCTGTTGCTGATCCCTTAGTGTATTTTTCAATTCAGTAATTGTTCTCATCGGCTCCCAATTTCTGGTTCATGGATATTATACTTTCTGTCTTTTTGGGTTTATATTTTGGTTTTGCTTCATTTTCCCGATTATGTTTCTTCACCTGTGTGTGTTCTCTTCTTCCTCCATGAGGATCGTTATGATGGTAATTTGAATTCTTCCCAGTGAATTTTTTTTTGGGGGGGGGGCAATATATGAGTCTTTATTAACTTAGGGCTAGTTTTGGTGATTTATTTTGTTCCTCTAATTGGAGCATATTTTTCTGTTTCTTTTTATGCCTTGTGATCTTGGAGTGGTATTTTGGAATTTAAGAAAATAGCCTGTGGATCCAGAATGACAAACTTGCTTTCTTCAGGCAAACACTAATAATGCAGTTTTGGGTTCTGTCACACATGTCTTGGGCATTTTATCAAGTCTGCGTTACAGTAATTTCCTGGTTTCAGGAAGGGGAGTTACTACTTTAAAACGAGTGATTCCCCTCCTCTCCCTTTGCCTTCAGCTCTGTCATCTCTTCCTTATTTGAGCAAAAGCTAGCCTTCTGCCTGAGTAGCCACCACACTGCCTCCAGAGGTGCTCTCATTCTCTGTGTCTTCCATGTCAGGCAGGTGAAAACCCAGATTATTGAACCTTCAGGTCACTCATTTGTCTCTGCACTGAGGAGAGGAAGGAGTTTTCTCATAGTGTTGCCATGGAAGTTAGGGTGAACAGCTTTGTGGGAAACTGTCCCATTCTTTCCTTGTCTCTTCAATGTCTCTACTTCATTTGTACTTGTGTGGGTGTGCTGTGTTCTCCTAACTGGTTTCTGGAGCATTCTAAAAGGTTATTTGGTCCATTTTTTTCTCCACTGGGGTGCAGAATCCTGGTGGTTCTTATTTCTGTTTCCGTCCTCAGATGGGTATTATTTGGAAGAGAAGAGAGACTTGGAAGTGGAGGAAGCCAAGACAGACTCTGAGTCAGATTTAGTAATGAATAAAGAATATGTGTGTTGTGTATGTTGTGTCTGTGTGTCCCAACACTAACATGACCACAAGCACAGAGGGTTTCTGAGAGTGAATTCTGTGGGAATAGCTCAGGGTTGACTTGGGACTTAGTTCCTGCAGAGGTTGTCCAAATTGCCCTGGGTCAGAATCACCGGGAGCACTTGTAAATCTCGGGTCGCTGTGCCTAGCCTTGCATTACCATGTCGGTGGCTCTGGGTTACAGCCCCCCACCTTTCCTTTCTTACCCAGTCTCAGGTGGCTGTCTAGGGACTAGACCTTGAGAACCTATATCTGGGGACACATTCATAGTTGTGTTCTTCAGGGAAGGTAGTAGCCTGTGGGTAAGGTAGTGAGATACTCAGTTGTGTCGACTTGGTTCTCCAGGAGAGAATGTGGACTCTTGTGTGTTGGGCCTTTCCTGTATTGTACCTTGGATGTCTGATCTTTTGTGTCTAGTTCCGAGGATTCAACCAGAAAACCACTCAGCCTGTATATTAGTGGTGTGGGCTAGAATGTTCACTTTGAAGTGTCCATTCATGGAAGCTGTTTGTGTGTGGATGGCTGGGTGAACCATTGAGTATCAAAGAGGGAAGAGAACCCAAACACGGGCACCTTCTAGAACGGTATATGTTCTGTGTGCCTCCTGTTCCTGTGTAGGGCACCCAGATTCAAACCCTGACTCTACCAATAGTGAGAGGCTCCCTGTACCTTCCTTTATCTAAATCATTTCTTTCAGTGAAAGGACAGTAGTATTAGCCCTAATCCATGGAATCTCGAACATTGAACTCATTAATAGTAGATAATTCATCAGTAACCTGTGGGGCATACAGTGTATGCTGTATGCAGAGGAACGTGTCAGACACTAGTGAATATTTTGGATATTGTTTTTAATGATAAAAAGTCACCCACAAGTCATGTTTCATGCTGAATCCTCTCTGTTTGAATGAGAATAGTGCACCTTGTTAAAAATAATAGCCTGTGTGCATTTGAAACATGGAAGTAATCTGATGCCAATTTTCATTGGAATACTGTGGAATTGCTCACTCTTGTATCTGTGCCTTCTCCTTTAGTGAAATGGCAAGAAGGCAAATTTGAGTGGTTCTATTCACCATCATCTGAATGTAGCCAACTGTTTGGCATTCCTTCTAGAGGTATCCCGTGGAACTCGGCAGCTTCTGGTGTAAAACATGTGCGATCATTTTGGATATAAAATTATTCTCTATGAGCACAGAAGTCTAGATATCTGTCCATGGGTATGTGTGGACTCCTGAGTGCCTTCCAAACCTATGCTGGCAACTCTGTGATCAGCCGGGGCCAGAGGTGATGCTGCACATGTGGCAGAACCAAAGGCCATTCTCTGTTGCTTGGCAGGACCAGAGGCTGCACTCTGAGGCTGCTCAGGTTCACTGAGGAGGCTCCCTGCTCATGCAGAGCAAGAGGTTATGCTCAGTGCTTGGTCCTTGCTGCTGGCTTGGTTTTCTCCCCCGAGGCCTGTTAGAGAGGCTCTGAGGTTGTCTAGGGTCTCTGTTCAGGCTTCCAGTGGGGCAGTATTGGAGGCTAGGATCAGCCATGGTAAGTGACTTAGAACTTGCAAAGCTACCCATAGAACAGAGAATGTTCTAGTTCAAAGCGTTGGCTGGATACTTAAGTCAGTCATAGCTGCTGACAAATCTCCTTAGCCAGGTAGGTTCATTTCCTCTCTGCAAGTGGGCAGATTCCCGTGGATCTCTAATCGTTGCCATTAGAAGTTGGAGCAGTGTCTGGTCTGGCAGCTCTATGATCTGAGCACTGGTTGCTGTAAGCCCTGCCCACCTTCTCCGTGTCCATAGGGTCCCCAGTGGTCCCGCAGTACAGATGCCCCCGGGAAGCTGAAGGCAGATGTGGAGAGGCAGAGAGGTGAGCTCTCACTGGGCCACCCAGGGAGTGGTTTGCCATTTGGGGAATGCTGGATGTCCACTCTGGGCTGTCTTTTATCCTGAAACCATTGTAGTTCCTTCTGGTCCCTGCTAGTGGTGCACTGTGTTGGCCTGGGGAATGCGCGCTGGGATCCACGTGAAATTGCTCCTTACCCTTCTATGGTTGTCCTTCTTGGTCTCTGGGGTCCCGGGATGCTTCAGCCTCACGCTTTTGTATTGAGAATCACGCACTTGTGTCTCATGTGAACAGTTGCTCATTGAGCAAAGGTGGAACGACTTTGTCACTATCTGGATGAGGTCCTCCCTCTGTGAGGAACGTTTTTCTCTTCCCTGGGCTAAAAAGAGATGTTTCCCTGTATGCATGTGTTTGTGGGTATGTATTTGTATATATGTGTGTATACATTTGCACATATGCATGTTTGACATCCAAGAGGTACAATGTTTAAATCATGAATTTTTTTTATATTGAACCATAACGTTAACAGAGACTAATGCCTTTCATGTTAACGATTATTCTGTGAGATGTTTATGTTGCCATGCTGCTTATTTGATTGCTTATCACTACCTGAATTGTTTCTTTCTTTCTTTCCTTCTTTCTTTCTTTCTTTCTTTCTTTCTTTTTTTTTTTTTTTTAATTTGATAGTCCTTTCTTTTGAGTTATAGATACAGGAAAAATGCCAGTGAAATATATTGAAGCATCATTTAGTGTTACCTGGAACGTTTGTTTCATTCATGTTTAATATTACAGTGGAGATGTTGGGATTTGGATTGACTATGTATTTTAATGTTTTACTTTATACCTTACCTATTGTTTTGTTTTACTACTTCTGTTTTGTGTTTTAGTGTGTTCAGATTAAGAAAATATAAACTTTCTTTCAGTCCTTCTCTGTGACCATTATGCATTCAGTAATGTTGCTTTAGCTAGAAATGAAGGCATAGTTTTATTTTCTTAAACATGCTTTTCGAATCTAGTCATGGTAGGACATTACATCATACCTGTGATTTCAGTCTGTCAGTACGTGGACATGGTGATGCTTATGTATTTTTGTACATCTGGTTTTCATGAGTATGTTTTTGTTTTTAAAGTAAAGTCACATGTGCATAAGAGAAGTGAACCAGTCAGTGGAATTCACAAACTGTTCACATCTCTCCAAGCCAGTGAGATCAGAATATAGAGTACTGTCCTGTAACATTCCCTCTGAGCTCCTCAGTAACCCTCCCCCAGACTTGGCACTCTTTTTACCTGTAAGGCAAGAGGTTGCTGTGCTCATTTTGTACTTTACATAAATGGAGTCAGGCAGTGGGGACTCTTGTATTTGGGTTTGTTTCTGTCTATTTGTGAGTTGATGTGTATTCCCATGTATTACTGTGCATCATTCATTAGAATGGACGGGTCCCTGGAAGGCTGGTTGTCACAATCAGTGAAGCATCTGCCTTCAGCTCAGGTCATAATCCCAGGGTGCTGAGATCCAGTCCTGAATGGGTCTCCTTGCTCATCAGGGAGTCTGCTTCTCCCTCTGCCTGCTCGGCCTGCACACCCCTCACTGTGTGCTCTCTCTCTGACAAATAAACAAATGAAGTATTCATATACATATATAAAATATACATACATATATATACACACACACACTTAATTTTTTTTTTAATTTTTAATTTTTTATAAACATATATTTTTATCCCCAGGGGTACAGGTCTGTGAATCACCAGGTTTACACACTTCACAGCACTCACCAAAGCACATACCCTCCCCAATGTCCATAATCCCACACCCTTCTCCCAAACCCCCTCCCCCCAGCAACCCTCAGTTTGTTTTGTGAGATTAAGAGTCACTTATGGTTTGTCTCCCTCCCAATCCCATCTTGTTTCATTGATTCTTCTCCTACCCACTTAAGCCCCCATGTTGCATCACCACTTCCTCATATCAGGGAGATCATATGATAGTTGTCTTTCTCTGCTTGACTTATTTCACTAAGCATGATACGCTCTAGTTCCATCCATGTTGTCGCAAATGGCAAGATTTCATTTCTTTTGATGGCTGCATAGTATTCCATTGTGTATATATACCACATCTTCTTGATCCATTCATCTGTTGATGGACATCTAGGTTCTTTCCATAGTTTGGCTATTGTGGACATTGCTGCTATAAACATTCGGGTGCACGTGCCCCTTTGGATCACTACGTTTGTATCTTTAGGGTAAATACCCAATAGTGCAATTGCTGGGTCATAGGGCAGTTCTATTTTCAACATTTTGAGGAACCTCCATGCTGTTTTCCAGAGTGGCTGCACCAGCTTGCATTCCCACGAACAGTGTAGGAGGGTTCCCCTTTCTCCGCATCCTCGCCAGCATCTGTCATTTCCTGACTTGATGATTTTAGCCATTCTGACTGGTGTGAGGTGATATCTCATTGTGGTTTTGATTTGTATTTCCCTGATGCCGAGTGATATGGAGCACTTTTTCATGTGTCTGTTGGCCATCTCGATGTCTTCTTTGCAGAAATGTCTGTTCATGTCCTCTGCCCATTTCTTGATTGGATTATTTGTTCTTTGGCTGTTGAGTTTGCTAAGTTCTTTATAGATTCTGGACACTAGTCCTTTATCTGATATGTCGTTTGCAAATATCTTCTCCCATTCTGTCAGTTGTCTTTTGATTTTGTTAACTGTTTCCTTTGCTGTGCAAAAGCTTTTGATCTTGATGAAATCCCAATAGTTCATTTTTTCCCTTGCTTCCCTTGCCTTTGGCGTTGTTCCTAGGAAGATGTTGCTGCGGCAGAGGTCGAAGAGGTTGCTGCCTGTGTTCTCCTCAAGGATTTTGATGGATTCCTTTCGCACATTGAGGTCCTTCATCCATTTTGAGTCTATTTTTGTGTGTGGTGTAAGGAAATGGTCCAATTTCATTTTTCTGCATGTGGCTGTCCAATTTTCCCAGCACCATTTATTGAAGAGGCTGTCTTTTTTCCATTGGACATTCTTTCCTGCTTTGTCGAAGATTAGTTGACTGTAGAGTTGAGGGTCTATTTCTGGGCTCTCTATTCTGTTCCATTGATCTATGTGTCTGTTTTTGTGCCAGTACCATGCTGTCTTGATGATGACAGCTTTGTAATAGAGCTTGAAGTCCGGAATTGTGATGCCACCAACGTTGGCTTTCTTTTTCAATATCCCTTTGGCTATTCGAGGTCTTTTCTGGTTCCATATAAATTTTAGAATTATTTGTTCCATTTCTTTGAAAAAGATGGATGGTACTTTGATAGGAATTGCATTAAATGTGTAGATTGCTTTAGGTAGCATAGACATTTTCACAATATTTATTCTTCCAATCCAGGAGCATGGAACATTTTTCCATTTCTTTGTGTCTTCCTCAATTTCTTTCATGAGTACTTTATAGTTTTCTGAGTATAGATTCTGTGTCTCTTTGGTTAGGTTTATTCCTAGGTATCTTATGGTTTTGGGTGCAATTGTAAATGGGATTGACTCCTTAATTTCTCTTTCTTCTGTCTTGCTGTTGGTGTAGAGAAATGCAACTGATTTCTGTGCATTGATTTTATATCCTGACACTTTACTGAATTCCTGTATAAGTTCTAGCAGTTTTGGAGTGGAGTCTTTTGGGTTTTCCACATATAGTATCATATCATCTGCGAAGAGTGATAATTTGACTTCTTCTTTGCCGATTTGGATGCCTTTAATTTCCTTTTGTTGTCTGATTGCTGAGGCTAGGACCTCTAGTACTATGTTGAATAGCAGTGGTGATAATGGACATCCCTGCCGTGTTCCTGACCTTAGCGGAAAAGCTTTCAGTTTTTCTCCATTGAGAATGATATTTGCGGTGGGTTTTTCATAGATGGCTTTGATGATATTGAGGTATGTGCCCTCTATCCCTACACTTTGAAGAGTTTTGATCAGGAAGAGATGCTGTACTTTGTCAAATGCTTTTTCAGCATCTCTTGAGAGTATCATATGGTTCTTGTTCTTTCTTTTATTGATGTGTTGTATCACATTGACTGATTTGTGGATGTTGAACCAACCTTGCAGCCCTGGAATAAATCCCACTTGGTCGTGGTGAATAATCTTTTTAATGTACTGTTGAATCCTATTGGCTAGTATTTTGTTGAGTATTTTCGCATCTGTGTTCATCAAGGATATTGGTCTATAGCTCTCTTTTTTGGTGGGATCCTTGTCTGGTTTTGGGATCAAGGTGATGCTGGCCTCATCAAATGAGTTTGGAAGTTTTCCTTCCATTTCTATTTTTTGGAACAGTTTCAGGAGAATAGGAATTAGTTCTTCTTTAAATGTTTGGTAGAATTCCCCCGGGAAGCCGTCTGGCCCTGGGCTTTTGTTTGTTTGGAGATTTTTAATGACTGTTTCAATCTCCTTACTGGTTATGGGTCTGTTCAGGCTTTCTATTTCTTCCTGGTTCAGTTGTGGTAGTTTATATGTTTCTAGGAATGCATCCATTTCTTCCAGATTGTCAAATTTATTGGCGTAGAGTTGCTCATAGTATGTTCTTATAATAGTTTGTATTTCTTTGGTGTTAGTTGTGATCTCTCCTCTTTCATTCATGATTTTATTTATTTGGGTCCTTTCTCTTTTCTTTTTGATAAGTCGGGCCAGGGGTTTATCAATTTTATTAATTCTTTCAAAGAACCAGCTCCTAGTTTCGTTGATTTGTTCTATTGTTTTTTTGGTTTCTATTTCATTGATTTCTGCTCTGATCTTTATGATTTCTCTTCTCCTGCTGGGTTTAGGGTTTCTTTCTTGTTCTTTCTCCAGCTCCTTTAGCTGTAGGGTTAGGTTGTGTACCTGAGACCTTTCTTGTTTCTTTAGAAAGGCTTGAACCGCTATATATTTTCCTCTCAGGACTGCCTTTGTTGTGTCCCACAGATTTTGAACCGTTGTATTTTCATTATCATTTGTTTCCATGATTTTTTTCAATTCTTCTTTAATTTCCCGGTTGACCCATTTATTCTTTAGAAGGATGCTGTTTAGTCTCCATGTATTCGGGTTGTTTCCAAACTTCCTAATGTGGTTGAGTTCTAGCTTTAGAGCATTGTGGTCTGAAAATATGCAGGGAATGATCCCAATCTTTTGATACCAGTTGAGTCCTGATTTAGGACCGAGGATGTGATCTATTCTGGAGAATGTTCCATGTGCACTAGAGAAGAATGTATATTCTGTTGCTTTGGGATGAAATGTTCTGAATATATCTGTGATGTCCATCTGGTCCAGTGTGTTGTTTAAGGCCTTTATTTCCTTGCTGATCTTTTGCTTGGATGACCTGTCCATTTCAGTGAGGGGAGTGTTAAAGTCCCCTACTATTATTGTATTATTGTTGATGTGTTTCTTTGATTTTGTTATTAATTGGTTTATATAGTTGGCTGCTCCCACGTTGGGGGCATAGATATTTAAAATTGTTAAATCTTCTTGTTGGACAGACCCTTTGAGTGTGATATAGTGTCCTTCCTCATCTCTTATTATAGTCTTTGGCTTAAAATCTAATTGATCTGATATAAGGATTGCCACTCCTGCTTTCTTCTGATGTCCATTAGCATGGTAAATTCTTTTCCACCCCCTCACTTTAAATCTGGAGGTGTCTTCGGGCTTAAAATGAGTTTCTTGGAGGCAACATATAGATGGGTTTTGTTTTTTTATCCATTCTGATACCCTGTGTCTTTTGACAGGGGCATTTAGCCCATTAACATTCAGGGTAACTATTGAGAGATATGAATTTAGTGCCATTGTATTGCCTGTAAGGTGACTGTTACTGTATATGGTCTCTGTTCCTTTCTGATCTACCACTTGTAGGCTCTCTCTTTGCTTAGAGGACCCCTTTCAATATTTCCTGTAGAGCTGGTTTGGTATTTGCAAATTCTTTCAGTTTTTGTTTGTCCTGGAAGCTTTTAATCTCTCCTTCTATTTTGAATGATAGCCTAGCTGGATATAGTATTCTTGGCTGCATGTTTTTCTCGTTTAGTGCTCTGAAAATATCATGCCAGCTCTTTCTGGCCTGCCACGTCTCTGTGGATAAGTCAGCTGCCAATCTAATATTTTTACCATTGTATGTTACAGACTTCTTTTCACGGGCTGCTTTCAGGATTTTCTCTTTGTCACTGAGACTTGTAAATTTTACTATTAGGTGACGGGGTGTGGGCCTATTCTTATTGATTTTGAGGGGCATTCTCTGAACCTCCTGAATTTTGATGCTCGTTCCCTTTGCCATATTGGGGAAATTCTCCCCAATAATTCTCTCCAGTATACCTTCTGCTCCCCTCTCTCTTTCTTCTTCTTCTGGAATCCCAATTATTCTAATGTTGTTTCATCTTATGGTGTCACTTATCTCTCGAATTCTCCCCTCGTGGTCCAGTAGCTGTTTGTCCCTCTTTTGATCAGCTTCTTTATTCTCTGTCATTTGGTCTTCTATATCACTAATTCTTTCTTCTGCCTCATTTATCCTAGCGGTGAGAGCCTCCATTTTTGATTGTACCTCATTAATAGCTTTTTTGATTTCAACTTGGTTAGATTTTAGTTCTTTTATTTCTCCAGAAAGGGCTTTTATATCTCTCGAGAGGGTTTCTCTAATATCTTCCATGCCTTTTTCTAGCCCGGCTAGAACCTTGAGAATTGTCATTCTGAACTCTAGATCTGACATATTACCAATGTCTGTATTGATTAGGTCCCTAGCCTTCGGTACTGCCTCTTGTTCTTTTTTTTTGTGTTGAATTTTTCCGTCTTGTCATTTTGTCCAGATAAGAGTATATGAAGGGGCAAGTAAAGTACTAAAAGAGTGGCACCAACCCCAGGAAAATATGCTTTAACCAAATTAGAAGAGATCCAAAATCGTGAGGGGGGAGAAAGGGGATAAAAAGAGGTTCAAAAAGGAAGAAAGAAAGAAAGAAAAAAAAAGAAGAAGAAAGAAAAAAAAAAGAAAAGAAAAGAATTTAAAAAAGAGAAAACACCTAAGAAAAATGTAAAAAAGAAAAAAATATATATATTAGATAAACTAGTAAAAAATCGTTAAAAAAGAAAAAGGTAACAGTTAAAAAAAAAAATTTACCCGAAGGTAAGAAAAAAAAAAAAAAAACAAAAAAAAACAAAAAATGAAAAAGGAAAAAATTAAATTAACTGCAAGACTAAAAAAAATCACAGGGAAAAAGCCATGAGTTCCATGCTTGGCTTTCTCCTCCTCTGGATTTCTGCTGCTCTCCTTGGTATTGAAACCGCACTCCTTGGTAGGTGAACTTGGTCTCGGCTGGATTTCTTGTTGATCTTCTGGGGGAGGGGCCTGTTGTAGTGATTCTCAAGTGTCTTTGCCCCAGGCGGAATTACACCGCCCTTACCCGGGGCCCGGGTGAGTAATCCGCTCGGGTTTGCTTTCAGGAGCTTTTGTTCCCTGAGCGCTTTCCGTAGAGTTCCGGAGGATGGGGAATACAAATGGCGGCCTCCTGGTCTCCGGCCCAGAGGAGCCGAGAGCCCAGGGCCGCACTCCTCAGTGGGCCCTCAGAGAACAGCGCCCAGTTACTCCTGTCTGCCTGACCTCCGGCCGCGCTCCGAGCTCACCGAGCCTGCGACCGGTTCAAGGTAACCCCGAGCTGTGAGCTTACTGTCGGCTCTGTCTCTGTAGCCGGCTTTCCCGTTCCAATACCCGCAAGCTCTGCGACACTCAGACACCCCCGATCCTTCTGTGACCCTGCGGGACCCGAGGCCAGGCTGACCCCGTGTGGGCTTTGCCCCGGGTAGCCTCTGGAGCGATGTCCCTCAGCGGAACAGACTTTTAAAAGTCCTGATTTTGTGCGCCGTTGCTCCGCCGCTTGCCGGGAGCCGGCCCCTCCCCCCGGGGTCTATCTTCCCGTCGCTTTGGATTCACTTCTCCGCCGGTCCTACCTTTCAGAAAGTGGCTGTTTTTCTGTTTCCAGAATTGCTGTTCTTCTTCTCTTCGATCTGCCGATGGATTTTCAGGTGTTTGCAATCTTTAGATAAGCTATCTAGCTGATCTCCGGCTAGCTGAAGTAGTCTCAGCCTGCTACTTCTCCGCCATCTTGACTCCTCCCCCCACACACACTTAATTTAAATTAACATATAATGTATTATTTGTCCAGGTGTACAGGTCTGTAAATCATCAGGCTTATACATTTCACAGCACTCACCATGGCACATACCCTCCCCAGTGCCCATCACCTAGCCACCCTTGCCCTACCCTCCCACCCCCCCACAACCCTCAGTTTGTTTTGTGAGATTATGAGTCTCCTATGCTTTGTCTCCCTCTTCATCCCATCTTGGTTCAGTTTTTCCTTCCCAACCCCCATGACCCCCCACCCTGCCTCTCATGTTCCTCATATCAGAGAGATCATATGATAATTGTCCCTCTCTGGTTGACTGACTTAGCTCAACATAATACCCTCTACTTCCATCCACATCATTGCAAATGGCAAGATTTCATTGCTTTGATGGCTGCATAGTATTCCATTATATACATATTCCATATCTTGTTTATCCATTCATCTGATGATGGAATCTAGGTTCTTCCCATAGTTTGGTTACTGTGGACATTGCTGCTAAAGCATTCAGGTGCATGTACCCCTTCGGATCAGCACACTTGTATCTTTAGGGTAAATACCCACTAGTGCAATTGTTCAGTTGTAGGGTAGCTCTATTTTCAACTTTTTGAGGAACCTCCATACTGTTTTCCAGAGTGGCTGCACCAGCTTGCATTCCCAGCAACAGTGTAGGAAGATTCCCCTTTCCCTGCATCCTTGCCAGCATTAGTCATTTCCTGACTTGTTAATTTTAGTCATTCTGACAGCTGTGAGGTGATATCTCATTGTGGTTTTGATTTGTATTTCCCTGATTCCAAGTGATGTGTAGCACTTTCTCATGTAAACAAATAAAACCTTAAGAAGGAGAAGGAAAAGGAGAAGAAGAATGCATTGCTCCAATTCCATTGTATGAATACCAAATGATTGCATCATTGTACTATTAATGGGGGGAAAGGGTTCTCAGTGCAGACTGTCATAAATGGTACTGGTATGTAAAATATGTAATTTGTTTTTTACTAGAACGTGCATGCATATCTCCTGGCTGTTTATATGGGACCGGATTGTTGGTAAATAGGTTAGATATGTTCGGCTTTAGTAGATACTACCATGTTCTTTCTCTGACACTTGTGCCCATTTTCACATCCACCAGCAGCGCATGGGGATTCTGGCTTGTCCACATTTTGGTAGGTTATGTGATTTTGATGTTGGGTTCCTGGTTCATACATGATGCTACTAAGTCTGGGTTTTATTTGCTTTGTTGCTGGTGTTGTCTTTCTCTGTTATTATAGAGTTGGACATGAACCATGGGATAATCTCTTCTACAAGGTGTCTAATGAGTTCCTGTGGTCATTTTTTTGTTACACTTTTTTCTTTAGTCTTTGTAGGGCTGTATATTGTGAGAATGAGTCTTTTGTCCCCCTGTCTCAGTCTACCTCTATTTCTATCTTTTGAGCTTGTGATGCAGAAAATTTTTGAATATTATTGTAATCTCATTCTTCATTTCACCCTTCATCTTAGAAATTGTTTCTTCTACCCTACCACAGAGACTGAATCCTTTGTGTTTCTCTATAAACACATCATTTTGTGTAAAATTTAAGTCAGAAATGGATTATAAATTACTGTCCTCTGTGGTTTCCTTAGTGTCTGAGGTTTTCTATTTTTTCCCCCAACATGTCTAACAGATTGAAATGTATTCTGGAGAAGTTAAACTATGTTTTCATCCCATTTCCTTACACAAATCATTTTTTTCTAAAGATTTTATTCTTTATTTGAGAGAGAGAATGAACACAAGTTCAGGGGAGGGCCAGAGACAGAGAGACAAGCAGACTTCCCACTGAGCAGGGAGCCCCAGGCAAGGCTCTATTCCAGGAACCTCCTGCATCAGGATCCAGTTTTTAGGCAGAAGTTTAATTGACTGAGCCACCCAGGCTTCCCTACACAAGTCATGTCTTGATATAGATTCACACAGGCAAGATCTTAGATGCTGACTTCTCCATTGACTTATCTCTATGTATTCTTCCTCTAGTGGTGTTAGCAGCCTCTCAGGACCAGACACCCAATTTCAGTTTGGTGTTATAGATCATGCATGGGCCTCTGTGCTCAGATGAATGATTATTCCTGTTTTCCCACAGCAGACATGCCTCCAGGAGTTGGGCACTTGCCATAAGCTTTGTGTTGCATACTGTCCCTGCAACCATGGCAATCTGATAGATGTTGTACCACTGTTGCTCTTTACTTCACTGGAGGTAAGATAAGTTCTACAGCTTTTACTGCCAAACAGGGGAACATTGGACATCGTCTGTAATGGAGTCCGACTGACACTGACAGCTTTTGGGGAAAGATTTCTGCCATGACGTTGGATGCACACTTCTTTGTTAGGTTGACAGAGTGGCCAGGGATGTGTCCCTGGTGGCACAGTGTGCATCTTGGGGGTCTTCCAGACCCTCACAAGTGGTCCTATGGCTGATGGTCAGAAGCATCCTAAAGTCAAATCTTCCAGGTACATTGACTTTGTGATCTACACTGTATGTGACTGTATATCTCTGCCAGGTGAGCAGCAAAAGATCATGAAGGAAAATATATTGGTTGCTGTTGTGGATATCTGCCCCAAATCATACATTCATATATGTGCCTTCTACAGACTTGTCACTATTCCTTGAAGTCATGTGGTGATGTTGTGATCTGCACAAGCATTTCCTTGATTGATATTTTAGTTGTACTTGTCATTCCACTCATGTTTGTGTATAAAAAAGCTTGGGAATATAGTGAACGCATCTGGTTCTTGGGTAGAGGACAAATAAGTTCATTGTACAGGAAAACAGATGTCTCCTTCTATGGCCAAGGATCAGGAAGCTATGCTAGATGTTCCTTGAAGACACTGGCATGTCCTATGCTCAGAGTGTCCAACACAAACCCACAGCATGTGCAGCGTCTCCCTGTATCAGTTGGGGGTGGGTTGTTGAGAAGTGGAATTAGTGTGATGAAGAAGTTTATGGTGTTTGTTATGGCATGAGGCATAAGACACTTGGACTTTCACCTGGAAACCTCTTTTCTTCTGCCTGTAATGGGAGATTGTTACAGACCAACAGATTAGAGTGTGGAATGTGTGTCATCTTGGAATTTTTATATTTCTTAGGATTATCCATGAACTTTATTCAAAATAAAATAGATATTTATAGATCTGTTTCTTGTTTTTGTTTTGTTTTTTTTAAGAATTTATTTATTTAGGGCGCCTGGGTGGCTCAGTGGGTTAAGCCGCTGCCTTCGGCTCAGGTCATGATCTCAGGGTCCTGGGATCGAGTCCTGCATCGGGCTCTCTGCTCGGCAGGGAGCCTGGTTCTTCCCTCTCTCTCTGCCTGCCTCTTTGCCTCCTTGTGATCTCTCTCTCTCTCTCTGTCAAAAAAAATAAAAATCTTAAAAAAAAAAGAATTTATTTATTTATTTGACAGATAGAAATCACAAGTAGGCAGAGAGGCAGGCAGAGAGAGAGGAGGAAGCAGGCTCCCTGCTGAGCAGAGAGGCCGATGCAGGGCTCAATCCCAGGACCCTGAGACCATGACCTGAGCTGAAGGCAGAGGCTTTAACCCACTGAGCCACCCAGGCACCCTCTCAAATATATAAAAATAAGATGGATGTGAGGGCGATCTGGCTGCGACATCTGTCACCCCATTGATCGCCAGGGTTGATTCGGCTGACCTGGCTGGCTAGGCGGGTGTCCCCTTCCTCCCTCACTGCTCCATGTGCATCCCTCCCGAAGCTGCGCGCTCGGTCGAAGAGGACGACCTTCCCCGATAGAGGAGAGGACCGTTCTTCGGTCAAGGGTATACGAGTAGCTGCGCTCCCCTGCTAGAACCTCCAAACAAGCTCTCAAATATATAAAAATAAGAAAAAAGTGTGGCTCTTTCTGAGCACAAGTCCCAACCATATGCCACTTCAATGAACTTACTAAGTTGCACCACAAATCATCACAGTTCTTCCTGATCACTGTGCTGAAGGATCCTACAATTTTGTTATCCAGAAACCCAAGTTGGTTGCCATTCCTTTGAAAAGCCAATGCATAGGGCATGAGTTTCGATTGGAATGGAATATCAGCATTATTCAGAAGGTGAGCCACTTGGAAAGAAGAAAGACTTATGTTCAAAATCAATTCCAAGGATTTTGCCAGGCCTTCAGAGTTTCAAAAGAACTTGAGGACAGTGAATCAGTATGAGGGGACCAGGGCAGTCTGACACAGTTCTTGATGGCCTGTGCACTCACTGTGCCTCCTAAGGACCTCACAGAGGTGCCTGGATGTTGTGTATGTGTCCCCATGCGTGGTTGTGCCAGAAGGTGGGATTACCAGTCCTTCTTGGAAACAATTTGTATTGTACACATGTACAAAGAAGGGTTTCATCCATCCTTCATGGAAAAGTGCATGCAGAAATTTAGACTATTAAGTTGGCCCAAGAGGCCAAGTCAGGGTTTCAATTTAAGTTAGAAACGTGTCTTCTAGGGGCACCTGGGTGGCTCAGTGGGTTAAGCCTCTGCCTTTGGTTCGGGTTATGATCTCCGGGTCCTGGGATTGAGCCCCACATCAGGCTTGCTGCTCAGCAGGGAGCCTGCTTCTCTCTCTCTGTCTGCCTCTCTGCCTACTTGTGATATCTCTCTCTGTCAAATAAATAAATATAATCTTTTTTAAAATTTTTTAAAGGTTTTATTTATTTATTTGACAGAGATCACAAGTAGTTAGAAAGGCCGGCAGAGAGAGAGAGGGAGAGAGAAGCAGGCTTTCTGCTGAGCTGAGAGCCCGATGTGGGACTTGATCCTAGGACCCTGAGATCATGACCCGAGCCGAAGGCAGCAGCTTAACCCACTGAGCCACCCAGGCACCCATAAATAAAATCTTAAAAAAAGAAAAAAACCTGTCTTCTAGGTTTGTCCTGTGAAACAAATGGCATTATTCGTTCTGCTGTGATGCCGAGTGTATGTATTTATGTATATATATATACATATATATATAATGCCATTTGTATATACACAAATGGCATTTGAGTGTATATATATATATATATATACTCAGCATCATAGCGGAAGGAAATAATACATATATATATAAATTATATATACATATGTATACACACACATATATTATGCATACCTATATACACATGTATAATATATATGCATATGTATGTGTATATATGCATATGTATATGTATATATGTATATGTATACGTATGCATATGTATACTTATGCATATGTATATATAATATATACATACATATATACGCATATAATATATATGTATATGTGTATATATTATATATACATATATATTCATATATATGCATATGTGTGTATACTCATCATCACAGCAGAAGGAAATAATGTCATTTAGAATCAATTAGATTGAGGGCCTTTATTAGGAAGAGAGCTGATCATGTGGGAAACAAAGGCAGAAGAAAACTTACTAATATCCTTATATCTACAGTTCATTGACATGTCCTTGAAATAGGCAGAGTGACGTTCCTCCAAGGACTCAACTGCCTTGATGTTAATATGTTGCTAACAGGAAAAGACAATCTTGACCTGAACCCCCCAAGCCCCAGCAGGATTCTGTAAGTCTATTTTAACATATAACATTTCTTTTGAAATTTCCTTCTTCTCTCAACCCCCCTACCTCCCTATTGGCAATCATCCCCGAAGCAGATGGCCCACCGAGAAGGGGCCGATGACTAAGGTTTTTTAGATGGTAATAAATGACCTTTTCCCAAATACCACTAGCCCCTCAACGTCCTATAAACCTTGCTTCCAAAATCCCTTATAGACTTTGGCTATCTCAAACTCCCTCCAACTTGAAAGTATATAATAGGCCATGCCTCATGACAGAGTGCAGCTCTTTCTGCCCCCAAGTCCTGTCCCAATGCTTTCATAAAATCACCTTTTGCACCAGAGACATCACATCTCAAGAAATCTTTCCTTGCCATCGGCTTCAAACCCTAATGTTCTTTCCTACATGGATACCAGAGATTCACAGTTTATATCACAGAGAGTTGCCCACCTGTAACAGACACATGAAAAAGTGTTCATCATCATTAGCCATCAGGGAGATTCAAGTCAGAACCACATTGGGATACCACCTTACACCAGTTAGAATGGCCAAAATTAGCAAGACAGGAAACAACATGTGCTGGAGAGGATGTGGAGAAAGGGGAGCCCTCTTACACTGTTAGTGGGAATGCAAGTTGGTGCAGCCACGTTGGAAAAGAGTGTGGAGATTCCTTGAGAAATTAAAAATAGAGCTACCCTAGGACCCTGCAATTGCACTCCTGGGTATTTACCCCAAAGATACAGATGCAGTGAAAAAAAGGGCCAACTGTACCACAATGTTCATAGTAGCTATGGCCACAGTCACCAGATGTGCAGAGCCAAGATGACCTTCAACACATGAATGCATAAAGAAGGTATGGTCCATATGTACAATGGAGTGTTATGCCTCCATAAGAAAGGATGAATACCCAATTTTTGTATCAACATGGACAGGACTGGAGATTATGCAGAGTGAACTAAGTCAAGCAGAGAGCACCAATTATGTGGTTTCGTTTAATTGTGGAGCATAAGGAAGGACATTAAGAGGAGAACATTAGGAGAAGGAGAGAGAAGTGAGTTAGAGGAAATCGGACAGGGAGATGAAGCATGAGAGACTGTAGTTTATGAGAAACAAACTGAGGGTTATAGACGGGAGGGGGGTGGGAGGTTGGGTGAGCCTGGTGTTGGGTATTAAGGAGGGCATGTATTGCATGGAGCACTGGGTTTGGTGCATAAAAAATGAATCTTGGAATACTGAAAAAAAATTAATAAAACTTCAAAAAAAAAAAAAAAGAGAAAGAAGAGTTGCCTACCTTGAGGGCAAATATTGTTTGATAAATATTTCATCTTTCCTTTCTCCTCTGAATATAATCCCCTCTTTGGAAATTCTAAATCCACCTCCTCCTTCTTAAGTCAGTGACACAGGAGCTTCAGTCACCTGTCTTTGTGCCTCAGGCCAATCCCCAGGCCAATCAGGGGAACCAAGGCTGGTGCTGGGAACAGCAGGTGCTGTCTTTCTCATTCCCATAATTAAGAACATCATTGTTTTCTCTACTGAAAATGTCTTACATCATTTTAAGTCTTAGACCAGCCGAAGAATTGAGAACAGCGCAGGAAAAACAAACTTTCCTCTCCTCACATTCATTCTGTTGTGTGAACTGACCTCCATGCTTCAGACCTGGAACAGAACGTTCAGACAGAGCTGGGGATCAAGGGCAGCCAGAGCTTCATTGCTTTGCCAGCCAAGGAGGCTCAGCAGGTCGGGGCCACAAAACCTGCAGTCTCCCAAAACTCTGATGGTGGAGAAGGCAGGGCTCGAACTCTGTTCCCAGCCCCAGCCTTGGTTCCCCTGATTGGCCTGGTCACCATCCCAGTTCCTTCCCAGCAGGGTCACCTGTGGAGTTTCAGGAAGGATCTCCTCTGCCGGCCTCCCCCTCAGATTCTGTCAGTTGGTTTGGGTGAAAACAACACTGTTGTGTTAATTAAGGGCTCCAGGAGGTTCTCAGTGAGGCCAGTGGGGAGCCCGAGGGCTTTTGGTGGTTTTCTGAGAGTGTATTTGCTGCTTTGGCCCTGGAGAGGTGACAGGGTCTTTGCTCCGTGAGTCTGGGAAGGTCGGGTCTATGCAGCCCGCTGTTCCAATGCTGATTCTGACGTTGTGAGTGGCGGTGGGAGGGGACCCCTCCCTCCCCACAAAGCAGGTGAGGAAAATGCAGGGATGGGTGTCCTCATGGGAGCTCACAGTTTCTGAGCTGCTCC
Organism: Mustela erminea; assembly: GCF_009829155.1. Lineage (NCBI taxonomy): Eukaryota > Metazoa > Chordata > Mammalia > Carnivora > Mustelidae > Mustela > Mustela erminea. The sequence continues at coordinate 8,824,623 of NC_045632.1, read as the reverse complement.
TGACATAAAGGACTGGGAAGTTGGGCTTTTTCTGCATCTCCAAGTCTGCCCGCGGGCGAGCGGTGTGAGGAGAAGGAGCTCTTGCTGGATTTCAGGGCATTTTCTTCTGATGCAGCTGTGATTTCCCCCACAGATCCCTCATGAGGACGAAATCTAGAGGTGGAGGCGAAGGCAGAAATGGCCGGTTCTCAGGTGAGCCTGGTGTCCCCGTGGAGCCGTGTCCTCTGTTTCTCCGCAGACCGTCGCGTTTAGAAGCTTCAGATGTGGATGCCTCAAATATGGGTGCTTCTCGATTCTGCGTTCATCTATTTATAAGATGTGGTCAGAAGTGATACTCATGGTTAGGTTTTTTGAATGCTTCTCTATGTCCCGGAGCCTACTGTCCTGTGTCCCCAACCTGGCTTTGATAGTGCATCAGCCATTGTCACTTTGACTTAAAGCCCCGCGAGGAGTGTCAGTATTCTGTTGGCGGCAGATTTAAAGGGGAAGGTGTTGAGTCCGAGATTCCTGTGGCAGATGAGGTCTAGTCCTGGGATGTCAGGGAGGGAAATAATTTCTCATTCGGGTTCCTCTGTATTCTCGATCAGCTGTGTGCAGCTGGGGAGTAAGGAAATGCAGACATAAACTCGATGAGTAGGAGTCCAGAAAAACTTGGAAACTTCTCACTCTAAGAAAGGGGGTGTGAGTGTCTTCATCTTTAGAACGTGAAAGAGATATTCTTTTTTTTTTTATTTTTTTTAAAGATTTTGTTTATTTATTTGACATACAGAGATCACAAGTAGGTAAAGAGACTGGCAGAGAGAGAGGAGGAAGCAGGCTCCCCGCTGTGCAGAGAGCCCGATGTGGGGCTCAATCTCAGGACCCTGGGATCATGACCCCAGCTGAAGACAGAGGCTTTAACCCACTGAGCCACCCAGGTGCCCCTGAAAGAGATATTCTACTTAAAGTCCACTAGAGGAGGGTGCCTGGGGGCTCAGTCAACTAAGGTTGGACTGTTGATTGCCGCTCAGGTTGGGATCCCAGGGTCCTGAACTGGTATCCCCATTTCTGTCTCTGTGCCCAGAGGGGAGTCCGCTTAAAGATTTCTGCTTCTCCTGCCTTTCCTCATCTCCTCTAAAATATAAATCAATCTTGGGGATCGAGGGTGGTTCAGTCAGTTAAGAGTCTGCTTTCTGACTTCAGATCAGGTCGTGATCTTGGGGACCTGAGATCCAGCCCCACATCAGGCTCCCAGGTGGGCAGGGATCCTGCTCCCCCCCCCACCGATTTTCTGCCTGTTTGTGGTCTCTCTTTCACTTTCTGAAATAAATACAATATTTTTTTCAAAATTTTACTTATTGTGGCACTTGGGTGGCTCAGTGGATTAAGCCTCTGCCTCCACCTTCGGTCATAATCTCAGGGTCCTGGGGTCCAGCCCCACATCGGGCTCACAGATGGGCAGGGATCCTGCTTCTTCCTCTCCTTCTCTGGTTCTGCCTGTTTGTGCTATCTCACTTGCTTTCTTTGAAAGAAATACAGTCTTTTTAAAAAAAAAAAAACTTTCTTTATTTGTAAGAAAAAGAGAGCACAAGTAGGGTGTGTTATGGGCAGAGGCAGAAGGCTCCCCGCGGAGCAAAGACACTCTCCCACAGCCCCAGTGTAGGAGGTATTCCCATAATTTTTTTTTTAACATTTATTTGAAGGAAACAAAGATGGTACAGGGCTTGGTGCTGACTAGTTGTTCTAACTTAAACAAAACACAGTGTTCTGTAAGGAGTGATGGAGCAGCATTGGTATCCCAGGAATATAATCCAACATAGGTCTCCTCCAGGATAGATGGGTGACCTTGCAAGTATGATAACCTGTGGTTGGCAGGGCTCTCCCTCACTTCTACTCAGCCCTGGGGTGAATCTATCCTGTGCTCTGATCCATGTGCAAGGCACTGAATCATTGAGAAGTCAGTCACCAATTACCAGCAGTGACAATTTCTGCTTCAAACAGCCTTCCCAACATTTGGGATAGCTGTCCCTATGTTGTTTCAGAGCCCACGCTATCCCTACACCCCTCTTGACCTGACTAAAAAGAGGATTTGTTTGAGTTGTAGAGATAGGTACCATTCAAATTGGGTAGCATGGTACGCTCATATTGAACATAGGATCAGTTGAAGGATAATACATTTTTCGGTAGCTGTTCTTCTGTGGTCAGCAATACCATGAAAGCCTGTTGCGTACATGCAGAAAAGAAGGTGGATATTTGGATATGTACATATCCAGTGAGTTGGTAGATGCTCAGGTCTTCTGAAATAGCCCAGACAACCTCAAGTATAATCTAATTTTTACATGCCGTCTTTCTGGGATTGTCTGCCCCCAACCATGCGCTTATACTTGAATTATCCTGGCCCCAGGATAACTGCCCAGCACCAGAGAGCAATCCATGTTTCTTTTTTTTTTAATATTTTATTTATTTATTTGACAGACAGAGATCACAAGTAGGCAGAGAGGCAGACAGAGAGAGAGGAGGAAGCACGCTCCCCGCTGAGCAGAGAGCCCGATGCGGGGCTCGATCCCAGGACCCTGGGATCATGACCTGAGCCGAAGGCAGAGGCTTTAACCCACTGAGCCACCCAGGTGCCCCGCAATCCATGTATATTGCAGCAAAGGAGACAGTTTAAATCTCATGGGACATAGTGAATTTGATTTGAACTGTTTCTGTTCCCATTCAGGGAAAGCCTTCCTCCCCAAGGCAGCACTCTCTCTACACCATTGACCAGAACTGTCACAGGGGCCAGTCTATGCTGAAACACATTAACTGTAGCAGAGGTGGATGTGGAAGATGTTTTTGAATGTCTCTTCTTTGAATTCTTTCACAGTGTGTGGCACAAAGGCAATGACACTTTGCCCTGAAACTAACTAGCTGTTTCAAGGAAGCCCTTAAATTGAGAGTGTCCTTAAAGGTAGTGCATGCCGATTTTCTGCTTCCTGCATTGGTGTGCTGACGAAGAGCTGCTTAAGTCTGCAATTGTTTATGATCTTCCAATAAAAATAGTCAAATACAGATTTATCATTAGAGTACTATATTCAGTACTATATAATCCATAACATATATTAATGTTTTTCATGCATTTCTTAACTTTAAAAAGTATATACATAAGTTCCAGATTAGTTTAAAATAAAGAAAGCATACCTTCATTTATATTACAGAAAGCTCAGGTGAGAGACAGGGGAGGGGCAGAAGGTGAGGGAGAGAGAATCTCAAAGTGACTCCCTAGTGAGCTTGAGGCCTAACACAGGGCTCCATCTCAGGACCCTGAGATTGAGATCTTGACCTGATCTGAAATGAAAAGTTGGAAGTTTAACCCACTAAGCACCCAGGAGCCCCAGTTTGTTTGTTTGTTTGTTTGTTTGTTTAAATCATTTACTTTAGATCACACTAGTGAGTAGAGTGAAGACACAGAGAGAGAGAATCCTGAAGCAGACTCGCTGCTGAGTGGAGAGCTGATTACGTGATCGAACCCAGGACCCTGACATCATGAACTGAGCTGTAATGAAGAGTGGCTACTTAACCAACTGAGCCACCCCAGAACCCTTGTTCCCATTCACCTAAATTTGGATTGATTTCATTCAGGAATGTGAACTAAGGTGTATCTGGGGTGATCTCAGCTCAGTGCTTGGTCAGTGCTGATGGCTTGGTTTTCTCCCCAGAAGCCTGTAAGAGAAGCTCTGAGGTTGTCCAGGGTCCCTGTTCAGGCTTCTAATAGTGCAGGAATGGAGGCTAGCATCAGCCATGGGAAATGACTTAGAACATGCATAGCTACCCAGACAGAGAACAGAGAATGTTCTAGTTCAAAGCATTGGGTGGACACCCAAGTCAGTCACAGATGCTGACAGGTCTCCTTAGCCAGGTAGGTTCATCTACACAGGAGAATAGGCAATCAGTGAACATTGTGTGTAATGGAGTCCCACCCCCACTGACAGCTTTTGGGTAAAAGATTTCTACCATGACATTGGATGAATGCTACTTTGTTAGGTTCACAGAGTATCCAGGAATGTGTCTTTGGTGCTACAGTGTGCATCTTGGGTATCTTCCAGACCTTTGCAATTGGCCCTATGGCCGATGGTTGGCAGATCTTAAAGTCAAACCTTCCAGCTACATTGACTTTGGGATCTACCCTGCATGTGACTGTACAGCAGTGCCAGGTGAGCAGCAAGAGATCATGATGGAAAATGTATCTGTACTCTGGTGGATATCTGAGCCAAATCATACATGTGCCTTATACAGTATTGTCACTCTTCCTTGAAGTCATGTGGTGACCTCGTGATCTGTGTGAGCGTTTCCTTGATTGATGTTTTAGTTATAATGGTTATTACACTCATATTTGCATATAAGAAGGCTTGGTAGTATAGTGATAGCATCTTGATTTTGGGTCAAGGACAGATGATTTTATTGTACAGGAAAACAGATGGTCTGTTTTCATGGCCAAGGATCGGGCATATATGCTAGATGTTCCCTGATGATACTGGGGTTTCCTATGCTCAGAGTCTCCAACACAAACCCACCCCATGTGCAGTACGTCCCTGTATGAGTTGGGGGTGGGCGGCTGGCCAGTGGAATTAGTGTGATAAAGAGGTTTATGATGTTTGCTGTATCATGAGCTATAAGACACTTAGACTTTGACCTGGGCACCTCTTGTCTTCTGCCAGTATTGGAACACTGTTATAGACCAACAGGTTATAGTATAGGATGTGTGTCATCTTGGAATTTTTACATTTATTGAGACTATTGGTGGACTTCATTCAAAACAAAATAGACATTCATAGGTCTGTTTCTTGCTTGTTCATTTAAGTTGTTGTTTTGATTGTACACATAAGTGAATACGTATAGTATTTGTATGTCACTTAGTTCACACCGCATAACACCTTCTGTGTCAAACTACATACCACAAATGACAAGATACAAAGAAAAAAGCCAAAAGAGACACAAATACAATGTATAGCCTGAATGTTACCAGTGTGGAATGGAGAAGGATGATGGGCAACATGAGGAAGTGGGAATGGGAAGTACAGGCTTCCATGGGGCGAAAAGAATGCAGGGAACTCCTCCAGTGGTTTTCCCATAGCATTTTATGGTGCCAGATATTAGCTACTGTTGGTGAGTATAGTAGCACCTATAGAGTTTTTGAGTCCACATGTTGTACACCTAATGTAATGGGACATTGTAGAGTATATACTAATAGAAATGAAATCAAAGTGGATACCAAGAAGCATATACATATGTAGATTAGTATCTTATAAAGTTGCAGGTAAAGAAAACTAACCCTACTCTTCAAAAGAAGCTAATCCTAAGTACTCATAGTAGGACAAAGTCATAGGAAAGTAAACCGATCTGTATCACAGTGGATATTAACGTTCCATAATGTAGAAGGGAAGGGACAGGGAAAGAGAAGCATGTGCCCAGCAGAGCAAAGAAGGGAATTGGAAGACCAAGAAGATCCTGTGGTTCTCACAGGCAGCCCAGGAGGAGAAGCCCAGGCTGTCCATTGAAGAACAGTCATTTCTGTGAGAGCTTCTTAATTCCATTTCCTTTAACTTGGTCTATCTTCTTTCAACACTGAGGGCTGTTAGGAAGGCTTTTCTTTGGAAGTGGATTCTTTGGGGAAGACCACAAAGTGCAGCCATGTTGTATAACTGGCAAAGTCAGTTTTCATTTTAGGCAAAGTCTGTTTTCAGAACTAAGCCTATGTTCTAAGAGGTGATCCTGTAGCCTGAATCCATGTAGGGTTGGCTTGAATGAAGCGTGAAGGGAAGCGAAGGACTCCATACTCACCTGTATGCTCTGTCCCCTTTTTAGGAACCTTTGAAACTATCGTGATTCAGTCTGAATCTTTGGTTCATGGTTAGGAAATCAATCTTAATATCTTGTCCAATTTTAGGAATTCCCTGCTTTGTTTTGTTTTTGTTTGTTTGTTTTTTCATAAATTTCCTTATTTGGGGGCACTGGGTAGCTCAGTGGGTTAAAGACTCTGCCTTTAGCTCAGGTCACGATCCTGAGATAGAGCCCGGCATCGGGCTCTGTGCTTATTGGGGAGCCTGCTTCTCCCTTTCTCTCTGCCTGCCTCTCTGCCTATTTGTGATCTCTGTCAAGTAAATAAATTAAATCTTAAAAAAAAAACCAAATTTCCCTAATTATTATTATGTAATGGTTTATGGAGTTAAAGCATTACCAGTTTTGTTTTATTGATTGAAAGGGGCATTACTTTATGTGTTCCATTAAAGTTAACCTTTTACTTTATTTACTTAAGACTTTTCTTTATTTCATTCCTCTACTAAATTTCATCCTAGTCTCTTGCTTTTTTAGTTCCTTGGTGGAAATTAAGTTCTTTATTCCAAGATTTTTCTTAGCTTTGTATTGTATAACATGAAAAACTTGGGAAATGGGAAGTATAGTAGCGAAATACTGGCAGAAATAAACAATACAAACAATGACCGAAAGCAGTAAAAAAATTAAAATGATGACTTTAAGGCATTTCTGTAATCATGTCAGGTGTGAACAAGGAGTTTTACTGTTTCTTTTTCAGTTTAGATTCCTTTACTCTATTTTTCGTTGCATAATTGTTCTGACTAGAATGTTTAGTACTCTACTCAAAGGCAGTGGTGGGGTCACTTCATTACCTACTGATGATAGAGGAGAATGTTGCAGACGGTCCCTAATGAGTAGGTTTCATCTTTTCATACATCTGTGGCATTCATTAGGTTGGGGTTTCCTTCTCTCTCTACTTTGAGTGCTTTTAACATGACACGTTGTCCAGTATGCCCATATTTGTATTCTGTCTCCCTTAATGTGATCATGTCATTTTTTCCCTTCGTTCTGTTAATGTGGAGTCTCGAATTTATGGTTTTATGTATGTCGGAGAGCCCTTAATTCCAGGTCCATTTCCCACTTGATCATCTTGTAAAAAGGGAAAATGTGTGTTTGATTCAGTTTACTCTCTTTTACTGGGCACTTTGAGTAAATTTGCTCACAGGTAGAGTTTTGCAAACTTCATTATTCGTAGTGTCTTTGGCTGGCTTGCATGGGCTGAGAATGCTGGTGCCACAGAGAGAGTGTTCAGCTAGTTTCTCTGATATTCATGCCTTGGAAATGTTTGAGGAGATTTGCAGTCCTTTCTCCTTCAGTGTCTGTTTGAATATTCAGTGAACTCATCTGGGACACAATTTTTGTTTCTTGGATTATTTTCATCTATTCCTCTTTCATTTGGCTTCCCAGTTGTAGATCCGTTGAAATATTTTCTATTTTCCTGAGTGATCCAGTCTAAATTTGTTATACCTTTTCTGAAATTTGTACTTGTCTTTTAGTATGAATTTGTGGGCACTGATTATCCACTGTTGCCTCTTATAATTACTTTTATTCCTACAGTCAGTTATAGTGTGTCTGCTTTCACTTCTTCACTTATCATTGTAGTCAGTCTTTTTTTCTGTTATTCTTCATTGAGTTAATCAGCTGCCAGTGTTGATCTTTTCTGCCAAACAACTCTTCCTGTGCTTGATATATTCCTATTTTTACTCCATTTGATTCAGTTCAGTTATCTGTTTTCATATCCTCCATTCTTCTGCTAATTTTGAGTTCATATTATCCTTTTTCTAATTGTTAGAGATACATGAAAGTGATTTCTGCTACACCATGACCATATCACAGAATTATCTATTAGGATATATGGTCAGTATGTTGTGTGCCATGTTATGTATCTATGGAGAAATGAGTTCCTGATGACTCCTTGTCAGCCATCTTTGAAACAGACATTGTCTGTTTGAAACAGATATTGTCTGTTTCACTTGATGTTTCTGCATTAGTAGTCTTCAGTATATTCTTCTGATTGTAGTAAATGCAATGGTTTTACTTTTATTTGGTATCTTTCAGCTGTATCTTCACATGACACCCAGAGTTTCCTGTTAAAGCAGAGCATAGAAGGTTTTATCGAGAATGGATCAATGCCCAGATACAAACATAGTGCTGTTGAGATTTTATACTTACACAGAGACTGGACAGTGATGGGGAGAGTGAATGGCATCAAAGAAATCCTGGGTGATACACCCAAACCAAGGCAATTGCCCTTAATGAGAATATCACTGCCCCAAATGGTAAAGTATATAAACCACTGTGGAAAACCTCCTTTTTTAAGTCAACTGTTTCTGCAGAGCAGTGTGTTTCTGTCAGCAAAAGGTCCAGTCAGATATTCAAACATAGCTATTCGTGGACAGACCATTTGGCAGATCTGGAAGGTAACCTAGTCTATGCTGAAGATAATGATTTGAGCCATTTGGAAAATAGGACTGGCCTGACCTTAAATCAGAGATTTAGAAATGAAGAACAAAGTGCTCAGTGGGATCCATATGAGAGGTGCTTCACTGAGGAGTCAACCCTCCAGAATGACCAGAGGCTTTTCACTGGAGACAGAATTATTCAATGCACTGCATCTCAGAAAACATTAAACCAGGGCTCCATTCTTCATCGATGTGTCAAGGCTTGGTTTACAGGGAACCATTATGAATGTGATAAATGTGGGGAAGGCTTTCATCCAAGCTGTAACCTCAGTGTCCATAATGGTCACCACTTGGGAGACAGTCCTCATAAATATAATAAATGTGGGAAAGCTCATAACCAGTCCTCTAGTGTTGGTGATCATCAGAGAATTCACGAGGGAAAAAATGCATTCAGTTCTAATAAACTGGGGACCATGTTTAGTCAGTCATCAAGCCTAAACATCAATGAGATAATCCCTTGGGGAAAGGAAACTTAACATTTTTAAGGAATGTGGTAAATGCTTTGACTGCCACTCAACACAATCACAACATCAGCAAATTCATACTGGAGAAAAAATATACAAATGTGAAGAGGGTGGTCAAACCTTTAATGACTGTTTATCAAAAAATGAACATTCGCAGATCTATTCTGGAGAGAAACCCTATAAATGTCAAGAATGTGGCAAGACTTTTAACAATCACTCAGGTCTTAATAGACATCACAGAATTCATAATAGAGAGAAAACTTACCAATGTCATGAATGTGGCAAGAGCTTTAACAAGCACCCAGCCCTTATTCAACATCGCATAATTCATAGTGGAGAGAAACCTTACCAATGTCAAGAATGTGGAAAAGCCTTTTGTGACAGGTCAGCCCTTACTCAACATCACAGAACTCGTACTGGAGAGAAACCTTACCAATGTCAGGAATGTGGCAAGGCCTTTAACCATAGCTCAGTCCTTGCTAAACATTACAAAATTCATACTGGAGAGAAACCTTACCAATGTCAAGAATGTAGCAAGGCCTTTATTCACAGCTCAAACCTTACTCAACATCACAGAATTCATACTGGAAAGAAACCTTACCAATGTCAAGAATGTTGTTAGGCGGGGCACCTGGGTGGCTCAGTTGGTTAAGCCTCTGCCTTTGGCTCGGGTCATGATCTCAGGGTTCTGGGATCGAGCCCCACATCAGGCTCTCTGCTCAGCAGGGAGCCTGCTTCCTCCTCTCTCTCTGCCTGCCTCTCCTCCTACTTGTGATCTCTCTCTCTCTCTCTCTCTGTCAAATAAATAAATAAAATCCTTAAAAAAAATGTTAGGCCTTTACAGACACTCGGTCCTCACTAAACATCATAATATCCATATGGGATAGTTGGTTTACCAGTGTACAGGATGTTTCAGTGGGGCACCTGGGTAGCTCAGGCGGTTTTGCAGCTCAGGTCATGATCACAGGGTCCCAAGATTGAGCTCTGCTTCGAGCTCCCTGCTAACTCTTCCCTACAATGCCATACAATTGAACATACACATGCCTCTCCCCCTGCCTGACCCTCCTCTCTACTTGTGCTCTCTCTCTATCTCTCTGTCAAATAAATAAATAAAATCTTTAAGAAGGAAAGAAAAAAAAGAGTGTGAGAAAAATTGGTTAAAGAGTGCTCACCGATTCATGCCTGTGAGAGAATTCATATTAGACAGTAACCTCAAAAATGCAACCACTGTGGCATGCCTTTGTCCAGCACGCATGCCTTCTAAACTGATAATTCATATTGGAAAGACAACAGATGAAAAATGTGGCCAAATGACTAGCAGGCACACAATGCTTCCTGCACATCACGGAATTACACTGCAGAGAAAGTTATGGATGTAATGAATGTGAGAGAGTGCCTAAGGACTGCTCCCTCCTCACTCCGTATGAGAGATTTTAAATAGGAGAGTTAGTGTACAAATACTAAGAATGTGTCTGACCTCTCAGTGGGACTCCCAACATTCTTCACATCATTGTTTTCATATAGGAGTGAAAGTGTGAAATGTAAAGAATGTGGCCAACTGGAATTCAGTGCTTACTCAGTATGTCAACATGCATACTAGATTCAAACCCTTTGGAACATCTTGAATGTGGAGAGGCCTTCATTTTAGTATACATTGGAGCACACACCAGAGAGTGCATTAAGGAAAGTCAATCAAAAGTTAGCAATGTTTAGAAAACTATTGAATTGAACATCAGATGCCATGAATGTTACAGAAATCAAGCCAATGGAATACATTATTCACCCTACTCAGACATTACCCTGCATGAAAATAGTGATTATAAGGAGAAATCAGACTTGAACACTTAAAAAATGTATATGGTAGTCTGTTGAACAGATTTAGGGGATGGACTTTTTCATATATATAAGGATTTCAGTCTTTTTAAATGTTTACATTAACCTTATTTGAGATTTGTGACTAACAATATTAATGTGTTTCCTCTGAAATCACTCCAGGAAATTCCTCTGTTCCTCGTGGGTGTGTAAGAACACAGGGCTGATTGTTACTACGTCAAAGATATTAGATGTCCTGCTGCATTAAGTGGGACTCATGCGTACCTAATTTTCTATGGAAGAGGACTGTATGATATACAATATAGGAAGTACATCTCAGTGGAGATGGTGCTTATGGTTATAACACTGATGTAAGATTCCATGTACTTCTGCATGTATTGAAACTAAGGAACTTCTTCAATAGTAGATGTAGGAGATTTTCCTTATTGTTCTTTAAAGAAAAAGAGGTAGCCATGCAGTGAACTCTGAATGTATCTTCCTAAGTGCAGTTGTTAGAGAGTATGACTTGATGTGGTTAAATGAGAAAATGCTGACAGGTATTGTTGGACTGCAGGACGGTAGCTAACTCTTCCCTACAAGGCCATACAACTGAACATACACATTTCTGAGCAATGTACCTCAATCCTGAAATTTTTGGAAATAGGTACTCCCACATCCTTATGGCAACACTTGAACACTTTTGCACATGTGTGTTCTGTATTTCAAATGGAGACAATAGAGTGGATTTGATACGCATTACTCAGTGTATGTATGATATTAATGTATTTTCATTAATAAAACTGGTGTTTTTTCTTTAAAATATTTTATTTGTTTTGTTGACATAAAGTGATCACAAGTAGGCAGAGAGCCAGGCAGAGTGAGAGAGGAGGCAGCAGGCTCCCGGTGGAACAGAGAGCTCAATGGGGGGCTGGATCTCAAGACCCTGGGATCATCAGCCAAAGGCAGAAGCTTTAGCCCACTAAGCCACCGAGGTCCCCCAATAAAACACTGTTTTTTAACATACGGATATGGGTATGTCATGAATGATGTGTTATTCTATGTGTAGTGTTCATTTATTTCATTGTGGGTTGTTGGAGCTGATGGAATCCATCACCTGTTTGGTACTGGAGTAAAACAATATACCTAGGACACCATTTTCCCAGTGCTCTGAGGTTTAAGGGGTATGTGATTATATTTCCCCAGTCTATGCTATGATTTTCTCCTCTTTGTGAATAGGATGATATTACTGTATGTGTATTACCAAGCTTTGTGACATAGAGGTATTGTTGGAGTTTTAGCTCATGTACTCCATGATACTGCTATTTGGCATTGGTTTTGTCTAGCCAGTAGTGTTGTCGGGGCCTTGTACTGACAGGAGCTCTTCCATTAGTGCATTCCCCAGTCAGCACGCTGTAGGGTGACAAGTTAGTGGAACGTCTTATACGATATCTGTACTCTGTCCTAGTGAGCCGCCATCACTCCTTTTTTCCAATGCCTTCCTTCCCATGTCCCATAGAGAAGACTCCCCCTCCACCAGAGCTTCCCTAAATCTGTTTTAGTCAGAATGGCATATTCTGGACATAGACTTGGGACTCTATAGTATTGTCCCATGGCCCCAAATGAAAGTGTGTGCCCCACGTCCTGCATTGAGGGTGGTTTTCATGTGTCCGTGAGGTACACATGCACATATGGCCATCCTATGTGTGTCATAGATACCCCATAAGAAAGAGAAATATTTCCCAACTAGAGTGATGTAGTAGCCTAGGGAAGAGACAAAAAAATATTTAAGATGAGGACTTAGCATGTAGGGTAGGACAACTGTGCTGAGCTTCCCAAGTGACTTCCTAGATGTAGAAAAATAACTTGTACTTGTTTTATGACCTACTTATCTCCAGATCTCCAGTTGTATTCACCCTAATTTTTTTTTCTTTGCTACATAGGAACCACAGCCATTCTCTTTTTTGCCTGTGTTGTGGAGAGAGTGTCTTCAGAAGATGCTTAATTGAGATTAGACAGATGGAAAGCCGATGGGTATTAAGACATAAAGCACGGGGTTGTGTGAATTGAATCTAATTTTAATATGAGGAAGTTACCATTCTTCAAGAGAAAGACAAGACCTATTAAAACTAAATGTGAGGAACTCTTTCCCGTGTGGGGAGGGACCTGGAGGTGGCTCCCTTTAGTCACTGCAAAGGAACAGGCAGCTCTTGCTGATGTCATCTGATGAACACATGTCATGGGGAGAAGATTCTGATGGCTAATGTGGGTTTTTAAGGAGTAGGGTAGGTCTGCTTTTTCCTGATGATATGATTGACCTGCTGTGTCTTCCTGAGGAATAATGTTAGGTATCAGTGATGACTGTACTATCCCTGCCTAGATCCCTGACAAGGTATGGAGGAGGGTGTTTGATGATGCAGTCATGTTGGCAGCTTTAAGATGTCAAGTGGTAGGGATGCCTGGGTGGCTCAGTTGGTTAAGAAGCTGCCTTTGGCTCAGGTCATGATCCCAGCGTCCTGGGATCATTTCCCACATCGGGCTCCTTGCTCGGCAGGGAGCCTGCATCTCCCTCTGCCTCTGCCTGCCTCTCTGTCTGACTGTGCTCGCTTGCCCTCTCTCCCTCTATCCCTAACAAATAAATTAAAAATTCTTTAAAAAAATAAGTCACATGGTAGAATAGATGTTTGAGATGAAGAAGCCTTCTGGACAGTGGAATAGGCTGGATCAGCTGGACATGGGCTGTGGTTGCTCCCTCATTTCCCAGGTAGGTAACCCCAGTCAAGGTCAGATCCAGTGTGGTTGGGAGATCCTTCAGGGAAACTGCTTCACCGCTGTGCCGGACCTTGCTCTCTTTCTTCAGTGCCATCATGAATGTAGTAGTAGAATCCGAATGTAGTTCGGATGTCTGGGTGGCTCAGTCATTATGTGTCTGCTTTAGGCTCAGGTCATGAGCCCTGCATTGGGCTCCCTGCCCAGTGATGAGTTTATTTCTCTCTCTCCTCTGCCCATCACCACCCAGCACCACAAGTGTCTCTCTCTCTCTCATTCTCTCAAGTGAAATATATTTCTTAGATGGGGTGCCTGGGTGGCTCAGTGGGTTAAAGCCTCTGCCTTTGGCTCAGGTCATGGTCCCAGGGTCCTGGGATCAAGCACGCTTTGGGCTCTGCTCAGCAGGGAGCTTGCTTTCCCCTCTCTCTCTTCCTGCCTCTCTGCCTTCTTGTAATCTCTGTCTGTCAAATAAATAAATAAAATCATATATATATATATATATATATATGATATATATGATATATATATATATATATATATATATATATATATATATTTCTTAGAGATTTTGTCTATATATTTGACAAAGAGAGAGATCACTAGTAGGCAGAGTGAGAAGGGAAGGCAAACTCACTGTTGAGCAGAGAGCCTGACATGGGGCTTGATCCCAGGACCCTGAGATCATGAACCAAAGGCAGAAGCCCAACCCTCTGAGCCTCCCAGGCACCACAGCTGTTGGTATCAGAAAGATTGCCTAGGGGTGCCTGGGTGGCTTAGTGGGTTACAGCCACTGCCTTCGGTCATTGAGAACAGTGCAGGATAAACAAATTTTCCTCTCCTCACATTCATTCTGTTGTGTGAACTGAACCTCCACATCTCAGCCCCAGAATAGAACATTCAGACAGAGCCGGGGATCAAGGGCAGAGGTAGCTTCATTGCTTTGCCAGCCCAGGAGGCTTCAGAAGGTCGGGGCCATGAAACCTGCAGCCCACTGGGAGAAAGGGGCCAAGGGTTTGTTGGGAAATGCTGGATAATGGCCGATTTCCAGAGGAATTGTGTCTGTGCTGCCTGTTCATCATGTTCTCAGGGTGGAACCAGGTTCCTGAAAGAAAGGGCTGAGAAGTGAGTTGAGGAGGTTTGTGGAGTTGAGAAAGGTTACTTGTTGGAAATGGGAGTCTCACTGAAGCATTAATTACTTTTTTTCTTTGTTCAACTTGATGCCTTCCAAGTGGTTTTCATTTCAGTCACCAAGACAGCTATTTTAAGAGGACTTCATACTTTACACTGAGAAACCACTCAGTGTTTTCTGGAATGGCTAAAAAAAAAAAAAAAAAAAATTCAAAAAAGGGTAACAACCAATTTTCCTGAGAATGCTGAGAATTAGAATTCTCATATATCCTTGATGGGAGGGTAAAAAGAATATGCAGTGTGGAAAACAGTGTGGCAGGTCAGAACGGTGTGGCAGAACAGAAACACTTACAGACTGAAGGGGAATATATGTCTCCCTTCTTACTGAAGGGAAAATGTCTCTTGGCCTGAGCATTATTTTTGAATGCTTATTTTGAATCAAAGGTAGATAAAGGAAAAGCTCTGAAAGTCTTTATTTTGCAAGAGACATTTGCTTTTATATGGGAAAGTTCGGTCTGTCAGGGGTCTTCCTCTGTGTAGCAGAAAGAGGGAGAAGGTGTCAGTCTCCCGAAACTCTGATGGTGGAGAAGGCAGGACTCGAACTCTGCTCCCAGCCCCAGCCTTGGTTCCCCTGCTTGGCCTGGTCACCATCCCAGTTCCTTCCCAGCAGGGTCACCTGTGGAGTTTCAGGAAGGATCTCCTCTGCCGGCCTCACCCTCAGATTCGGTCAGTTGGTTTGGGCGAAAACCAATACTGTTGTGTTAATTAAGGGCTCCAGGAGATTCTCAGTGTGGCCAGAGGGGAGCCCGAGGGCTTTTGGTGGGTTTCTGAGAGTGGATTTGCTGCTTTGGTCCAGGAGAAGTGACAGGGTCTCTGCTCTGTGAGTCTGGGAAGTTCGGGTCCATGGAGCCCACAGTTCCAATGCTGTTGCTGAAGTTGTGAGTGGTGGTGGGAAGGGGACCCCTCTCTCCCCGCAAAGCAGGTGAGGAAAATTCAGGGATTGGTGTCCTCGTGGGAGATCAGTTTCTGAGCTGCTCCAGACACAAAGGACTGGGAAGTTGGACCTTTTCTGCATCTCCGAGTTCTGCCTGCGTGTGGGCTAGTGATGTGAGGAGAAGGAACTCTGTTGCTGGATATCAGGGCATTTCCTCCTGATGCAGGTATGATTTCCCACAGATTCCTCGTGAGGACGAAATCTAGAGGTGGAGGCGAAGGCAGAAATGGCCGGTTCTCAGGTGAGCCTGGTGTCCCCGCGGAGCCATGTCCTCTGTTTCTCTGCAGACCGTCGCGTTTAGAAGCTGCAGATGTGGATGCCTCAAATCTCGGTGCTTCTTGCTTCTGTCTTCACCTGTTTTTTTAAGACCTGGTCAGAATCACGATTAGGTCTTAGCATAGAGAATGCTTCTCTATGTCCCAGGTCCTTCTGTCCTGTGTCTCCAACCTGGCTTCGATAGGGCATCAGCTGTTGTCACTTTGACTTAAAGTCCCTCGAGGGGGCATCTGGATTGCTCAGTGTGTTAAAGCCTCTGCCTTCAGCTCAGGTCCTGATCTCAGCGTCTTGGGATTGAGCCCCACATTAGGCTCTCTGCTCAGCAGAGAGCCTGCTTCCTCCTCTCTCTCTGCCTGCCTCTCTGCCTGCTTGTATCTCTGTCTGTCAAATCAATAAACAATATCTTTTAAAAAAAATAAAAAAATAAAAAATAAACTCCCGCGAGGAGTGACAATATTCCATTGGTGGCGGATCTGGAGGGGAAGATGTCGAGTCCAAGATTCATGTGGCTGATGAGGTGTGGTCCTGGGATATCCGGGAGGGAAATTGTTTCTGATTCAGGTTCGTCTAGATTCTCAATCAGCTGTGTGCAGCTGGGGAGTAAGGAAATGCAGATACAAGCTCAATGGGTATGAGTCCTGAAAAACTTGGAAACTTCTCATTCTAAGAAAGGGGGTGTGTGTGTCTTTATCTTTAGCACGTGAAGGAGATATTCTACTTAAAATCCACTAGAGGAGGGTGCCTGGGGGTGTTTGTTGACTAAGCTTGGACTGTTGGTTGAGCTCAGGTCAGGATCTCAATGTCCTGGACTTGTATCCCTGCTTCTGGCTCTGTGCCCAGAGGGGAGTCCGCTTGACATTCTCTTTCTCCCTCTCCTGCCAGTCTCCATCTCCTCTAAAATATAAGTCAAGCTTGGGGACCGAGGGTGGTTCCATTAGTTAAGAGTCTGCTTTCTGTCTCCAGCTCAGGTCGTGAATCCGGGGACCTGAGATCCAGCCCCGCATCAGGCTCCCAGGTGGGCAGGGATCTTGCTTCTCCCTCTTCCTCTCCTGTTCTGCCTACTTGCGCTCTCTCACTTGGCTCTTGTTGAAATAAATACAATCTTTATAAAAAATTTTCTTTATTGGGGTGCCTGGGTGGCTCAGAGGGTTAAAGCCTCTGCCTTCAGCTCAGGTCAGGATCTCGGGGTCCTGGGAGCAAGCCCCATATCGGGCTTTCTCCTTGGTGGGGAGCCTGCTTCCTCCTCTCTCTCTGCCTACCTCTCTGCCTACTTGTGATGTCTCTCCGTCGAATAAATGAATGAAATCTTAAAAAAAAAAAAAAAAGGATTTTCTTTATTTATAAGAAGAACAGTGAGAGCACGAGTAGGGTGTGCTATGGTCAGAGAGAGAAGGCTACCCGCTGAGCAAAGACACACCCCCACCCACCTTACCCCCACATCATACTCCTCCACCCCACCCCACCCCGCCATGTAGGAGGTGGTCCCAGGACCTTGTGTCTTGGCCTGAGCAGAAGGCTGATGCCCACTGACTGAGCCACCCAGGTGCCCCTATAAATAGAATCTTTTTTTTTTAAAGATTTTATTTATTTATTTGACAGAGAGAAATCACAAGTAGATGGAGAGGCCGGCAGAGAGAGAGAGAGAGGGAAGCAGGCTCCTCGCCGAGCAGAGAGCCCGATGCGGGACTCGATCCCAGGACCCTGAGATCATGACCTGAGCCAAAGGCAGCGGCTTAACCCACTGAGCCAATCTTAAAAGATGAAAATAAAAATAAATCTTAAAAATTCAAAGAAAAGAAAGGTCTAAACTAGCTATTACTAGCACAGGGATGCTGTGCTGTCTCAGTGTAGTGTCTCTGCCAGTCACTTGGGGTCCCAGACATGGGTCCATAATTGGCTGGAAGCCCATCCAGCAGCGCTGCTGGAATTCCCTGAGGCAGGACAAAGGCGGTGGAAGTTTCCTGAATATCTAAGATCAGCAGGCAGGAGGACACAGGAGAGCTTGTCTGCAATGTGCAGTGTGTGGGGGTTTCTTATTGGGGGAAGGAAGGTGAGGAGTTCTGGGGAACCTGGAACTTGCTCCTTTCTGCTCACTGTACCTCGTTGTCTTGGGAATTTTGTGGTGGGTCCCCTGCTGGGCCTGTCTGGACTCAGCCAAGGGGACACTGGGGCCCTTCCTCCACTCCTTTGCTCAATCCTCCTTGCCTAAAAGTAGCCTCTACAGATCATATAGTGATTGAATTGTTTATGTGTATCTACTGTATTTCCAAAATTAGATTTATATTCTGAAATCCTGTTTTCAGTCCATTGGAAATGCCAGTGATGATGTGTCCTTTCGTTATGCCCTAGTTTTTGCACCCGAGAGACCGCCAAGGAGCCAAGCATGGATGCAATCACACGAGGGTTTATTTGACAGGCTTAAGCTTGGGCCCAAGTATACCCAGCACAACGGAGTAGGGACTTGAACCCTGAACCAGATTACAGTCAGAGTTTTAAAAGGCAGAGTAGGGTGGACTCGGTGGTGGGTGAGGACAAAGGGGATTATGGATGATGTAAATCTCCAAGGATTTTTGGAAGTAAGGTCTCCAGGACCTTGAGGGGCTAGCTATTGTTGGGAGAAAGGTTATTTATTACCAATAATAAAAATATTCTCGTGAGACCCTTTAGATGTATATCAGTGGGCCATATACTTGGGAATGATTCTTGACCCTATCTTGGAGGTTTAGAGATAAAGGAATTGTTAAAGTAGACTTACAGGATCCTGGTGGGACCTGTGAGGGTAGGATGTTGGTAAGGCTAGGATTGTCCTTAGCAAAATCTCAAGGTAAGGGCAGTTAAGTCCCCAGGGGAAAGCCACTTGGTCTGTTTCAAGGGCTTGTCAATAAGTAAGAAATTTTAATGATTTTCTTCTGCCCCTGTTTCCCACATCAGCTAAATTTGAGGTGGGATGGCCTTAATTTTCTCGGCCTCCACACTTTGATTTGCATTAGACATTTATAACATTTGTTTCCATTGAGCTGATGTGAACTTCTTTTATTGGCTTGGTGCTGTCTGCCAGATCCTCCCCCGTCACGTTCCTATTTTCCCTCCTATCACTTGTAAGGAACATGGGATACTGAGGAATATGCAGGAACTACCGCATTTCAGGTGTCCACTTCTTTCTTCTGCCTTTCTCTTGCTTGTCGTTTCTTTCTTTCTTTCTTAGTTTCCTTCCTTTTTTCTTTCTTTCCTTTACACATTTTCTCAGCTAAGAGACAGAGGGAGCACATGAGTGAGGAAAGGGGAAGAGGGAGAAGCAGATTCCCCACTGAGTGAGGAGCCCAACTCAGGGCTCCATCCCAGGAGTCTGGGATCATGACCTGAGCTGAAGGCAGACCCTTAACCAACTGAACGGTCTGGGTCCCCCTTGCTTGTAGTTTCTTTCTTTCTTTCTTTCTTTTTTTTAAGATTTTATTTATTTATTTTGCAGAGAGATATCACAAGTAGGCAGAGAGGCAGGCAGAGAGAGTAGGAAGCAGGCTCTCTGCTGAGCAGAGAGCCCGATGCGGGACTCGATCCCAGGACCCTTAGATCATGACCTGAGTCAAGGCAGAGGCTTAGCCCACTGAGCCACCCAGGCGCCCCTCCTTGCTTGTAGTTTCTGAGGAGGAGAGCAAAGTCAAAAGTGGTGTGGATAAAATTAAATTTCCTTCAACTTCCAGTCTGTTGATAAATACCTGAGAAAGGCATTCCTCAGGGAACTCACAACTGCCTCAAGGGTAATATTTTGTTGGATGCAAAAAGCAGCCTTAGCTTGACACTAGCCACACCTTCAGGACCTTGTAATTTCTCTTTAACATATGAACATCGATAAATAAAACTTAAAAAAAAAAAAAAACCAAAAAACTCTAACTGTAAACTGGTTCAAGGTCCAAGTCCCTACTTGGCTGTGTCGGGTATACTTGGGCCCAAGCTTAAGCATGTCAAATAAACCCTCGTGCAATTGCATCAGTGTTCTTGGTGGTCTCTCAGACACGAAAACTCAATCACCTGTGCAGTTTCAAGAAGGATCTTACCTGCTGCCCCTCCCCCTCACATTCTACCCATCCATTTGGTGGAAACAACAGTGTAGTGTTACTTAAGGGCTGCAGGAGTCCTCAGTGAGGCCAGGATGTGGGATTATTTCCTTATATTTTTAATTTTTTTTCTGAGAGTGGAGAGCAGGCTTTGGTCCACGGGGAGGTAACCAGGTCTCTGCTGCTTTAGTCTGGGAAGGTCAGGCCCATGCAGCGCCCAGTTCCTTTGCTGAAGCTGAATTTGTGGGCAATCCCAAGGAGGCGAAGCCCCCTGAAAGCTGAGAAGGAAAAGCCAAAGATTAGTCTCATGGTAGGAGCGCATTTGAATAGCTCCTGACAAAAAGCACTAGGAATTTGGGCCTTTTCTGCATTTCGGTGTCCTGCCTCCAGGGAAGCAGTTTTGATAAGAGAAATCCATGTTCTCAGGAGGCTGACCCATCCAGCGGTGAATCCCAGTTCGGGTTTCCCCCCCCCCGTCCTGACAGCTGTGACCACAAGAATGGCACAGATGCGGAAGTAAAAGTGCTTTAACTCCCCTCTTTGTTTGTGTCCCAGGCTCGGACCCTGGGAGAACAGTCACACTCCTCTGAGCCCGCTGGTGTTAAATAATCTCTGATCCACAAGGTCTCCCAGTGCTGCACAGTTCCTCGGCCAGGATCCAGCCCGGTCCTAGAACAGTTTCCAGATGCACAGGCTCTGTTGGTGTCCTTAAGAGCACTTTCCCCCGATACTGCTGTGATTTCTCCGCAGATATCTTGTGGAAAAAAATCCAGAGGACAAAAGGAAAGGAGAAATGGCCAGTTCTCAGGTAAGCCTGGTGTCTTAGGAGAGGCCATGTCGTGTTTTCCTCCTGAAATTCCTCACTTTTAGAAATTGCAAATGTTGGTCCCTGTAGTTTTGATGTTTCTCCCTTCTGTTTTCACCTGATTTGAAGGTCTTTCCAGAAATGATCCTCAAGGCCAGGTCCTCAGAACCCTTCTCTGTATCCCAGAGCCTTCTGCCTTACAATAGGACAGCAGCAGCTGTCAGTGGGAGTTTAAGTCTTGAAAGTACTGAAAATAGTTTCTGAGTGACAGGCGCACAGGGGAAGCCTTGAGTCTGAGATTCCTGATGCTGCTGAGGTCTGGTCCAGGGCGGTCAGTGAGAGAAAACCTTTCTCCTTTAGGCCCCGTGTGCTTGGTTTTCTCAGTGCTGTGTAGTCCAGGGGTTAGGAAATCGAGAAATAAACTCGATGGATTTGGGTCCAGAATTAACTCTAGATGTTCTCTGAGAGAAAAGTGTGGGATGGGGGAGTTCTTGAGACTTGTTCTTTAGAATGTGAAGTAGATATTTTATGTAAAATACACTAGTTAAATTACACTAGGGGGGAACCTGGGGGCTCAGTCAGTTAAGCCTCAAGACTGTTGATTTCCCCTCGGGCCACGATCTCAGGGTCCTGGGATGAGCTCTTACCTTGGCTGCAGGCTCAGCTGGGAACCAGCTTGAGAGCCTCTCCCTCTCCCTGGCTCTTGCACTAAAGTGTAAATGAATCTGTAATTAAGTTTATACTGCCTCCTAGGGGACATGGAGACTTGTTGTCTAAATGTGTCTCTGCCAGTCAGGTGGGTACCCTGAACACGGGTCCATGATTGGGTGGAGGAAGTCACGTGGGATTGAAGAGTTCACCTGAGGCAGAACCACGCTCTTTCCAGCTCACAGAATATCCTGCAGGCGGCAGGCTGCAGGCGGCAGCGGAGAGATATCTGCAAAGAGCAGTGGGTGCGGTGGGGGCTCTTTTTAGTGCAGGAAGGTGAGGAGTTAGGGGGCTAAGGGAAGTTTCCTTCTTCTGAGCACTGCCCTTTGTTGTCAGTAGTTCATTGGTTAGTTCGGGCCTGTGGCTCCTTTGAGGCGAGTCCCCAGATGGGCCTGTCTGGGTTCACCCAGGGGCTCACTGGGGCCCGTTCTCCATGCCTTTACTCAAGCCCGCTTGCCTCAAAGCAGCCGCTACAGAAACTGTAGGTGATTGACATGTATATATATCTTCTGTTTTCATAATGAGATTCCTATTCTGAATTCCTGCTTTCAGACCACAAAACAAAAACAACAACAACAACAACAAAAACAGTGATAGTGTGTCCTTGGGTGTGCCTTGACACCGAGATCACTTTGTTTCCTATGCTTGGGGTAAACTGGATTTATTGTCTCGCTGCTCTTTGCCAGATCCCTCCCCTGCTATGTTTATATTTTCTCTCTTAATCATTTATAGGGAACGTGCAGTATGCAGAGATCATCACAGTTCAACTGTCTTGAGTTTCTCTTGCTTGTAGCCTTTTTTTCTTTTTTTAAGAATTATTATTTGAGAGAGAGAGGCTGAGAGCGGACATGAGCAGTGGTGGAGGGGGACAGGGAGGAGTAGACTCCCCGCAGAGCGGGGAGAACATGTGGGGCTCCATCCCAGGTCCCTGGAAATGGGACCTGAGCTGAAGGTGGACGCTTAACCAAGCGCCCTTGATCGTAGATTCTGAGAAGAACCAAGTCAAAAGAGGTGTACATAACATTAAATTTCCTTCCACTCGGCGCCATTGGTAAATACCTGAGTAGGCAGAGTAGGACATTCTTCCTGGAATTCACAACTGCCTTCATGTTGCCTTCATGTTGATGTTTAATTAGAGGAGAAAAGCTGCCTTAGCTTCTCAGTAACCAGAGGTCCGGGATTCTGAGAGTCCTCCTTAACATAAGAAAATCCCTTTGGAATCTTCTTTATCTCTTTCCCCCAAATGCATGTTGGCCATCATCCTCCATGCATGTCCCCCACTGATACAGATCTGCAGGTCCTCTGTCTAAGGTTTCCCTCAACAGTAGTAAGTGATCTCATCATCACACCAGCCGGGCCCTCAAGGTCCTGGGAACCTTGCTTTCAGCTTCCTTCTTTTTTTTTTTTTTTTAAAGATTATTATTTATTTGACAGAGAGAGATCACAAGTAGGCAGAAAGGCAGGTAGAGAGAGAAGAGGGAGGAAGCAGGCTCCCTGCCAAGCAGAGAGCCCGATGTGGGGCTCGATCTCAGGACCCTGAGATCATGACCTGAGCCGAAGGCAGAGGCTTTAACCCACTGAGCCACCCAGGCGCCCCCAGCTTCCTTATTGATGGCTGCACTCCTGAGCCACTCACCGTTTTAGCGCAGACTGGGTTCCTACTCACAGTGCAATGCCTCTGACCTGTGGGGCCTATGACTCTGCATCATCAGGAAGACCACAGCTTTGGTACCGAAGGCATCTCAGTAATTGTTTCTTCATCATCCACTCCTGCACACCAAGATTCACATCAGAAATATCTCATAATTCCTTCTGGAACATTGGTTCTTCTCCTGCATGCCAGCAGTGTGCACTGGACAAGGAGCGCTCTCACCTCTCTGTAGTTGGTAGGGTTGACTTCTGGGAGTGGAGGTTGTCAGTCAGTACTGCCCTCTGTCTCATGGGTTTTTCTTTTATTCCACACTCATGTCCTGGAGCAGGAAAAGTCAGGTCTTGGGTTTAGCTAGTAATATTAACTCCCTCTTTCATCTTAGGAACCATCATGAGCTGTGTCAATGGCCACTTGGTGACTGTGGTATTTATTTCAGGGACAGCTGACATTCAAGGATGTGGCCATAGAATTCTCTCAGGAGGAGTGGGGACACCTGACCCACACTCAGCGGCAACTGTACAGGGATGTGATGTCGGAGAACTACGGACACCTCTGCTTCTTGGGTGAGGAAGACTCCTTCCAGATTCCCCAAACCACACTCTGGGTTTTCTGCTTCCTGTGAAGATTGTCTCTTGGACAATTCCTGTTTGAATAACTGGAATTCAGATCCAGACAGAGAGGGGAGGAAGGAAGGGTTTCTACATGTAGAGAAAAGTCATCATCATGTGTTTTTCATCTTTAGCTTCTCAACGTAATACCCCCACTTCTGTAGATGAGTTGCAATTCTAAACACTTAGTGGCAGAGAATGGTGCTGTTCACATGTTGAACTGAAATTTCCTTTTCTTACTATGTCTACTGCTTGGAAGTGGAGGTCAGGATGTCAACATTGGAAATGCCTCCAGTGTGTTCTAAAGGAACTGTAGGGCAATAGCTTTTGGGAAACCATTTTCTAGAATTGTACAATATCCTCTCTTCTGTGCTGAACACAATCCTGATGGAAAGTTAGAATCTCTGGCAATAGTCATTTTCCTTTTTCCTTGTAAACAGGTCTCACTGTGTCAAAGCTGGACCTGATCACTTTTTTGGAGCAAAAGAAGCAGCTCTGGGATGTGAAGAGAAAGGAGACCATAGGCTTCCATCCAGGTAGGTGGGAATGAATGAGGCAGATGACAGAGGGGAGGTCCAAGTCTGAAGGAGGAACATAGACCTTAAGCTGTGGTTCCACTAGCTGTCCTTGAATGAAAATCAGCTGGAGACATGCTCGGTTTTATTTCTCTCATGCTCCCAGAGGGACATCTACTCTCCCACATTATCAAGCTCTTGCATTCTCTAAGGATTCTCCTTCAGCTCTAGTGATGGTCTGCCACATCCACAGGGAGGACCAGGAGGTTCTCCTTGGAGGGGGGACGCCCCCTAGTCTGAGAGCTTCTCCATTGCTTTGAAGGCCCTGGGGAAGTCATCCTATTTCTGAGGACTTGTATGCTCTCACTGTTGTTAATTATGATTTTCATCATGAGACAAGTAGGTCAGGGTAGTTGTATGCACACTGGGTTTTGGTGCAGAAATTCCCAGAACACTGGAGACAGATTTATGATGTTTTCTGGCTTATGCTTTGTAAAGTTATGGAGGCTTTAATCTTATTCTTAGAAAATTGACATTTAATAACTGCATCAGATAACAAACCACCTCCCTAAAATGAGACAATGTGCAGTTCTATGTCCCTTCAAAAGTTCTTTTTTCTTTTTTTCTTTTTTTTTTCCCATGTTACGTAATTCAGAAATTTCCCCTCTCTGTGTTCATTCCTCAGTGGTGAAATAATGCAATGTCTCTGTTTCCTAGCCTTCGCACATAAGTAATGCTGTTGGGGGACTAGCACATTTAGAACTCAGAACTTGGAGCCTTTAATAAAGTCTCACTTATGTAACTCAAAAAAAGGATAAGCTTTATGCTTTTTCCAATAAAATTATCTGTATTTGATTGTGTTTGTGTATCATTCATACATGCTCTGTGATTCCTACTGTTAATTTCTCTCCCTGGTGAGCAGTGAGTGAATGTTATACTGTGTTTAGGTAAGTTGTCATCAACATAGAATTAATTTCATCATGTATTTTTGGGTGAATTGTTTTCTTTCAGCATGAGAGAAAAGAGTTCTTGGAATTGAAAGTAATTTTGAAATGCCTTACATCTGTGTATCATGTTTCGGTAAAAAATAAGAAAGATTTATTTTATCTTTAATTATATTACACTATGATGTGCCTTGGTACCTTCCTCATTAATTTTTGTGTCTTCTGTGAGTATTTTCATTGTGGTTACCTTAGAGATTCCTTTAAACAACTTAGAGGTAGAACAAAGCTTTTGAATCTCAGTATTGTGAATTGCACACAAAAACCTTCTTCCTGTCTCCACCCCTGCGCCCACTTTGTTAACCAATGTCACAAATTCTAACATTTATGTTGTGTAGTTTATGACCTACATGAATGACTTTTATACTTTTTTAAAAACAAAATTCTGTGGCAGAAATAAATGTGACCTAGGTAATTCCAACACTACAGGTTTGTATAACTGTCTAAATACTTATGTTTAGCGGAGAACTTTAGGATCTCATCTGGTTCAGTTTCTGGGTAGAATCCTTTTATTTCATTGAGAGAGCGTTCCTTTAATCGTTCTTGTAAGAGAGGTCTACTAGTAAACGTAGAGGGGTCTTTACTTGGGAATGTCTTCATTTCTACATCTGTGGAAAAGAGTTCTGCCTGATAAAGTATTCTTGGTGGTATTTTTCAATCTTCTAGTAGCTGAGTACATTATGGCGGCCCCATTCTTGTTGGGACTGCTGGGAATCCCACTACCGCTCTTCTAGGAGCTCTTGCACAAGGTGAAGTGCATTTGGCATACTGTTTCAGAAGTCTCTTTTCATCTGTGATATTTGATGGTTTAATTATAATCTGTCACTGGTTCAGTGACAGATTATAATTTGTTAAAGAATTCAACAAATTATATAAAAACAGATTATAACTTGTTGAAGAATTCAAGCTCTTCAACAAGAGCTTGAATTGTCTCTTGTTTCCACATAGGTCACCCTCATCTCCTTATGGGGTCCCCTTAATGTGCATATTGGACCACTCGTTGGTGTCCCACGAGTCCCTCAGACTCTCTCCTTTTCCACCTATTTCTTTGGTCCCCTCGGTAGAGAATTTAGAAAAAGTGTTTTTAAGAGTTCTGGTTCTTTCTTCTGCTTCATCAAGTCGGTTGCTGATCCCTTAGTGTATTTTTAAATTCAGTAATTGTACTCTGGGACTCTCAGTTTCTGGTTCCTGGGTGTAACACTTTTTGTCTGTCTTGATTTACATTTTGGTCATGCTTCATTTTCCGATAACGTTTAGTTACTAGTTACCTGTTGTCTTCTCTTTTTCCTCCATGTGGATTTTTATCATTATAATTTGAAGTGCTTGTGGTTTGTTGTTGTTGTTGTGGTTTTGGTTTTGGTTTGGTCTGGTTTTGGTTTTGGTTTGTTCCCCCCCCCCCCCCCCGATGTATGGGCCTTTATTAACTTAGGGCCAGTTTTGGAGATTTATTGTGTTCCTCTGATTGGAACATAGTTTTCTTTTTCTTTGAATGTGTTGTGATCTTGGAGTAGTATTTGGGAATTAAAAAACAAAACAAAACAAAAAACAAAAACAAACAAACAAAAGCAGTCTAAGGGCCCAGGATTATAGACTTGTTTTCTTCAGGAGAACACTAATAATAGCAATTCTGGGTTCTGTCACACATGTCCTGGGCATTTGTCAAGTCTGCATTCCTGTTATTTCCCAGTTTCAGGAAGAGGAGTTACTACTTTAGAATAAGTGATCCCTGCCCCCTCTTTGCCTTCAGAGGCAGAGAGACAAGCAGACTCCCCACTGAGCAGAGACCCCAGGCAGGGCTCTTTCCCAAGACCCTGTACCAGGACCCAGTTTTTAGTCAGAAGCTTAACTGAATGAGCCACCCAGGCCTCCCTACACAAGTCATGTCTTGATGTATAGATTCTCGTGGCCATGATCTTGTATCAGACTTCTCTGTTGTTTCATCTTTATGTCTTCCCCCTCTAGTGTAGTTAGCAGTCTCCCAGGACCACACACCCAATATCAGTTGTGATGTCAAAGATCTTCCATGGGCCTCTGTGCTCAGATCAATGATTATTCCTCTTTTCCCATAGAAGACATGCCTCCAGGAGCTGGGCAGTTGTCATAATCTTTGTGGTGCAGGCTGTCCCTGCAATCATGGCAACCTGATAGATGTACCACTGTCGCTCTTTACTTCACTGGAGATAGGATAGGTTCTACAGCTTTTATTGCCAGACAGGGGAGCATAGGCAACTTACTGGAGATTACCTGTAATGTAGTCTGACCCACACTGACAGCCTTTGGGTGAAAGATTTCTGACATGACGTTGGATGCACACTTCTTTGTTAGGTTGACAGAGTGGCCAGCGATGTGTCCCTGGTGGCACAATGTGCATCTTGGGGGTCTTCCAGACCTTCACAAGTGGCCCTATGGCTAATTATTGGAAGCATCTTAAAGTCAAACCTTCCAGGTACATTGACTTTGTGATCTACACTGTATGTGACTGTATATCACTGCCAGGTGAGCAGCAAAATATCATGAAGGAAAATGTATTGGTTGCTGTTGTGGATACCTGCCCCGAATCATACATTCATATATGTGCCTTTGACAGTCTTGTCACACTATTCCTTGAAGTCATGTAGTGATGTCATGATCTGCGCGAGCATTTCCTTGGTTGATGTTTTAGTAATACTTGGCATTCCACACGTTTGTGTATAAAAAAGCTTGGGAATATAGTGAACGCATCTGGCTCTTGGGTAGAGGACAGATGAGTTTATTGTACAGGAAAACAGATGTTTCTTTCTGTGACAAAGGACTAGGTAGATACATTGGATGTTCCTTGATGATACTAGGGTTTCCTATGCTCAGAGTCTCACAGAAGTGACTCAAACCCACCTCATGTGCAGTGTCTCCCGGTATCAGTTGTGGGTGCACAAATGGCCAGTGGAATTAGTGTGATGAAGACATTTATGATGTTTGCTGAGTCACAAGTCATAAGATGCTTAGACTTTGACCTGGGAACCTCTTGTCGTCTTCCAGGATTGGGAAATGGTTACAGGCCACCTGGTCACAGTTTAGAATGTGTGTCATCTTGGGCTTTTCATGTTCTTGGGATTATCCATGGACTTAATTCAAAACAAAATAGATATTCATGAGTGTGTTTCTTGTTTGTTCATTTACGTTGTTGTTTTGATTGTACACTTAAGTGAATATATATGGTATTTGTCTTTGTCTGAATTACTTGACAGTGCATAATACTTTGTGGTTTAAACCACGTTGTCACAAATGACAAGACTCATGAAAGAAGCAGAAACAGACCCATAAATATAAGAAGTAACCTGACTGTTACTGGTGTGGAATGGAGAAGGATGATGGGCAGCATGAGGGAATGGGAAGCACATGCTTCCAGTTTTGGAATAATGAGTCATGGGGATAACAGAATATAGGGAACTTGTTCAGTGGTATACTGACAACATTTTATGGTGCCAGATGGTAGCTACTTGGTAGTGAGCAGAATAGAACCTATAGAGCCGTCTAGTCCCCATGTTTACACCTGAACTAATGGAACATTTAAAAGAAAGCAAGATAGATAGCGAGAAGCATATGACTTTATAGGTTAAAGTAGTGTCTTAAGGAGGTGCAGGCAAACAAAGTAAACCAACTGTGCAAAATAAGCTAATCCTAGGGCGCCTGGGTGGCTCAGTGGGTTAAGCCGCTGCCTTCGGCTCAGGTCATGATCTCAGGGTCCTGGGATCGAGTCCCGCATCGGGTTCTCTGCTCCGCGGGGAGCCTGCTTCCTCCTCTCTCTCTCTCTCTGCCTGCCTCTCTGCCTACTTGTGATCTCTCTGTGTCAAATGAATAAATAAAATCTTTAAAAAAAAAAATAAGCTAATCCTAAGTATTAGTAGTAGGAAAAAATCCTAGGAAAGCAAACTGACCTGTATCACAGTGGAGATAAAGGTGCATAGTGGTAGAAGGGAGAGAGCAGGGGAAAGACAAGCGTCTGCCCAGCAGTGTGAAGAAGTAAATTGGTAGATGAAGAAGAGCCTGTGGTCCTCACAGGCTGAGCAGCTCAGGGGGTACATGGAAGAACAGTCATTTCTGTGAGAGCTTCTTAAGTCTATTTCCCTACAGTGTGTTATCTCTCATGTCTCACCATTACAGAGTGTGTAATAATGGCCACACGTGTCAGGAAGGCTTTTCTGTGTAAGTGGATTCTTTTGGGAAGACCAGAAAGTGCAACCAACTTTAATAACTGTACTCATTTTACACAAAGTCAGTTTTCAGGAGGAAGCCTAAGTTGAAACAAGTGATCCTATAGCCTGAAGACATGGGTACTAGTACAGATGCAGGGGAAACTTGAAATTGATAAAGGCCACGGATGCAGTGGGATCCAAGCTACAAAATCCAACGTTGGAACCGGAAGCAGATTGCACCTGCATTTGTTGTCAAGGAGGGAGTTATTTCCATGAATACGGTGGCCGTGGTGAATTTGGGTTGGGTGGTTTGTTGCTCTTAATGTATGATCCTGTTTTGGGAATTGCTCTTTGTTGTGTAGAAACAAAACTAATTTTTATGTGTTGGCTTGTGTACCAGCTTTATAAAATCCATATGAGTTTTAACAGGATTAACACAATAAGGATTCCCAGGAGAAGCAATGGCAGTGGAGCAGGAGGATCCTAGACTCACGTGTCCTGTCATGAGCACCACTAGGCAACTGTCAGGTTATCCTAAATGACCAGACATTGGGCTGAGGAGTGACAGGACAGACTGCCAAGTGAAGGGAGAGAATAGGCCACATGGAAGATGGAGACAGTGTGGAGACATGGTTTAGGGAGGAGAGGAGTATAGCATTGTGGAGGGCAGGGAGCCCCAGCTGTGCAGTAGGTGTCATGACAGAGGAGCACTCAGGGGATGCCTAAGGAGGTTCCCCAAAGCCATTGGCTTGGAAAGGGAAAGGGCTGAATTTCATGAGTTCTTGGAACCAGCACATCTTAAAGCCTGGAGTTTAATGGTCAGCAGATTTGGATGGGATAGAACCAGGACGGGACTGGGGTGCTCCTGGAGAGAAGGCTGGCAAACAACCTGGGGGCTCACAGCATGGAAACAGCCACCTGGAGAACACCTGGGGTGCACAGTGGGGAGAGTATTCAGTAGTCTAGGAGCACATTCCTGAGAGGAAACATTCAGTGACATGTGGCTCCAAGAACACAGGATTTGGATGAAACCATTTCCCTCTCCCGTCCTGTAGCATAAAGACTGAGCCCCACTCAGTGAGGATATTGGCTGTCTGCCTTGCTTGCACCAGGCTCTATTCCTGTGTTCTGAGTAGGCTTCCCTTCTCAGTGAGGCTTGCCTCAGGCTCAACAAGGTCAGCCCCTGCCCACACCATGTCTCCTGAGCAGGGATTTTGCAGGGCTGCAGTCCTGGTGGAGTTCATTTCAGGTCTCCTTTCACAAGTGGAGCAGAGCTCACCTAGTTCAAACTGGCCACATTCTGGCCAGGGACCAAACACTGCCCATAGCAGGCAAGGAGAGCCCCTGCAGACCCCTGGCCTGAAGGATAGAGGAGACATTGTTGAGTTTTCTAATGGACAGAAGAAGTTAGAGAGTTAGACAAAAGCCAAGGTGAAATAATTTATCCCAAAGAAACCCGGCAGGTAAGGCCAGGGCCAGAGAAGCAATGGAAACAGTAGTAAGGAGTTTGATGGAGAATTTAAGGCAGCAATCATAATGATACTCAAGGAGTTGAGAAAAGAATAGTGAGAAGTTTACCACAGGGATAAAAGTCAACAACAACAAAAAAAAAAGTTGGGTGTCTGGGTGGCTTATTCCATTTAGCCCCAGGCTCTTGGTTTCTGCTCAGATCTTGATCTCAGGGTCCTGGAATCCAGGCTCAAGTCAACCTCTGTACTCAGTGTGATGCCTGCATGTGATTCCATCTCTCTCTCGCTCCCACCCAAACTCTTAGGACCCCCATCCCCCAATATATGTCTTTTTAAAAATCAAACGTAGATGAACAATGCAATAAGCTAGATTAGAAACAGGCTTGATGTTAAGAGAAGGCTGGAAGGAGCAGAAGAATGACTGTCACATAAAAGGCAAAATAAAGGGAAATACTGAATCGGAACCAAGGGAGGGAAAAGAATCATGCAACATGGGATTTTTTTTTTTTAAGATTTATTAATTTATTTGACAGACAGTGATCACAAGTAGGCAGAGAGGCAGGTAGAGAGAGAGGTGGAGAAGCAGGCTCCCCGCTGGCAGAGAGCACTATGCAGGGCTCAATCCCAGGACCTTGGAATCATGACCTGAGCTGAAGTCAGATGCTTAACCCCCTGAGCCACCCAGGTTCCCCTAACACAGGATTTATTTAGGTAGCTCATTGCCACCATCAAAAGTAGTAAGATTCCCAGTTTTTGTTTGTTTGTTTGTTTGTTTGTTTTGTTTTGTTTTGTTTGTTTTGTCTTGTTTTGTTTTGTTTTTTTTCTGTGCTTTTCTGTGCTGGGAGAGTATTTCTTCCAAATTCAACCCTCATGCTGTTTATTGGTCTAAGGTGAATTCCAAATTCTTTGGTTCAAGGTTAGTAACTTTTTTATTTTAAAATTTTATTTATTTATTTATTTGACAGACAGAGATCACAAGTAGGCAGAGAGGCAGGCAGAGAGAGAGGAAGGGAAGCAGGCTCCCTGCTGAGCAGAGAGCCTGATGTGGGCTTGATCCCAGAACCCTGGGATCATGACCCTAGTAATTTATTCTTAATAACTTGTCTGTTTTTAGAAATTATCTTTCTTTTGTTCTAAATTACTCTATTTGTTTTTGGTTTTGTTTTTTAAGATTTTGTTTATTTTGGGTGCCTGGGTGGCTCTTTAGGTTAAAGCCTCTGCTTTCAGCTCAGGTTATGATCCCAGGGTTCTGGAATCAAGCCCACATCAGGCTCTCTGCTCGGCAGGGAGCCTGCTTCCCTTCCTCTCTCCCTGCCTGCCTCACTGCCTACTTGTGATCTCTGTCTGTTAAATAAATAAATAAAATCTTTTTAAAAGAAACAAAAAGATTTTGTTTATTTGACAGAGACACAGCAGGAGAGGGAACATAAGTATGGGGAATGGGAGAGGCAGAAACAGGTTTCTTACTGATTTTGGAGCCTGAGCAGGTCAGGTCTGGAGCCCCTTGTGGGGACTCCATCCCATGACTATGGAATCCTTGACCTGAGCTGAAGGCAGAGGTGCCTCTGTATTTGTTATTATATAGCAGTTTGTGGGATTTAGAGTTTTGCCACTTTTATTTTTGATCAAAATGGGCATTACTTTCGGTATTCTGTTAGTATTAATGTGCTATCTATTTATTTCAGATATTCCTTCGTTATTTTCATTCCTCTACTAAGTTTCTTTAAAAAAAAATGTTTTTTTATTTATCTGACAGAGAGATCACAAGTAGGCAGAGAGGCAGGCCGAGAGGGGGAAGCAGGCTCCCTGCTGAGGTCAATTCATTACCTGCTGATTATTACCTGCTGATCATGACCTGAGCTGAGGGCAGAGTCTTGACCCACTGAGCTACCCAGGCATTCCTCTCTACTAACTTTCATCTAAATGTCTCCTTTATTAGTTCTTCTGGTGGAAATTTTTTGTTACCTGTATTGTATAACATAACAAAAATAAAAAACAAAGTGTACTCAGGAAACTGGCAGAAATAAACAAGGGGCATCTGGGTGGCTCAGTGGGTTAAAGCCTCTGCCTTTGGCTCAGGTCATGATCCCAGGGTTCTGGGCTCTCCACTCAGCAGAAAGCCTGCTTCCTCCTCTCTCTCTGCCTGCCTCTTTGACTCCATGTGACCTCTTTCTCTCTCTCTGTCAAATAAATAAAAAAAATCTTTAAAAAATTTAAAAAAAAAGAAATAAACAAATAATGACT
Organism: Mustela erminea; assembly: GCF_009829155.1. Classification (NCBI taxonomy): domain Eukaryota; kingdom Metazoa; phylum Chordata; class Mammalia; order Carnivora; family Mustelidae; genus Mustela; species Mustela erminea. The sequence goes on along the minus strand of NC_045632.1, from coordinate 8,791,658 downwards.
GAAAATAGTAAAAAAATTAAGATAATTTTTAGGGATTTCTGTAATCATGTCATGTGTGAACAGAGATAGTTTTACTGTTTCTTGTTTAGTTTAGATTCCTTTACCATATTTATGGTTGCATAATTATTCTGTATAGAGAATCCTGTACTCTACTCAAAGGCAGTGGTGGGGTCAATTCATTACCTGCTGATCATAGAGGAGAAGCTTGCAGACTGTCCCTACTGAATAGGTTTCAGCTTTTCATACATCTGTGGCATTCATTAGGTTGGGGTTTCCTTCATTCTCTACCTTGAGTGTTTTTAGCATGACATGTTGTCCAATACTCCCATATTTGTATTCTGTCTCCCTTAATATGATCATGTCATTTTTGCCCTTCGTTCTGTTAATGTGGAGTCTTGAATTTATGGTTTTCTGTATGTTGGAGCACCCTTAATTCCAGGTCTGATTCCCACTTGATGATCTTGTAAAAAGGGAAAATGTGCTGTTGATTCAGATTGCTATTTCTTGTGGGCTTTGAGTGAATATTGGTCACAGGCAGTAGCCTGTAAACTTTGTTGTTTGTAGTGTCTTTGTCTGGCTTTCATGAGCTGGTAATGCTGGTGTCACAGAGAGAGTGTTCTCTTAGTTCTCCTGATTGACTCTCCTTGGAAATGTTTGAGAAGATTTGCAGTCCTTTCTCCTTCTGTGTCTGTTTGAACATCCAGTGAATTCATTTGGCACACAAATTTTGTTTGTTGGATTTTTTCTTTTATTTCTCTTTTATTCTGGTTTGTGGTTATAGATCACTTTTTGGGTTTTTGTTTTGGCTTTCTGAATGCTGAAGTCTAAATTGTTTATACTTTTTTTTTTTTACATTTATACTCCTCTTTTGGTGTGAGTTTGTGGTCCCTGATTATCCACTGTTGCCACTTATTTGATTCCTATAGTCAGTTATGTTCTCCTTTTGCCTTTTCACCTCTCATTTTAGTTTAACTTTTCTTTATTCTATATTTAGTTCATGGGCTGTCAATGTTGTTAATCATTTCTGGCAAACTCTTCCTGTGGTTGATACGTTCCTATTTTTACTGTACTAGAGTTGGTTCATTTCAGTTTTCTGTTTCAATATCCACGGTTCTGCTAATTTTGAGCTCATGTGACCCTTTTCCTGATTGTTAGAGATACAGGAAATTGATTGGTGCTACACTATGACCATACCACAGAATTATCTGTTAGAATCTGCTCAGTACATTGTGTGCCATGTTGTGTGTCCATGGAGAAACGAAGTCCTGATGACTCCTTCTCAGCCATAAAGGCCTTTATGTGGCCTTCTGAGCTTACTCAACATCACCGAGTTCATACTGGAGAGAAACCTTACCAATGTCAAGAGTGTGGCAAGGCCTTTATGCACCCTGCAGACCTTATTCAACATCACAAACTTCATACGGGACAGAAACCTTACTAATGTCGTGAATGTGGCAAGACCTTTAAACAGAGCTCAGTGCTTACCCAACATTACAGAATTCATACTGGAGAGAAACCTTACCACTGTCAAGAATGTGACAAGGCCTTTAAGCAGAGGGCTTCAGGGCTTCTTCAGCATCACCGAGTTCATACTGGGGAGAATCCTTACAAATGTAAACAGTGTGGCAGGGCCTTTAAGATACCCTCAGATATTATTAAACATCACCGAATTCACACTGGAGAAAAACCTTACAAATATAATGACTGTGGAAAGGCCTTTATGTGGGTCACATCCCTTACTAAACATCACCGAATTCACCCTGGAGAGAAGCCTTACCAATGTAACAAATGTGGCAAGGCCTTTCATGACAGCTCAAGACTTACTGCACATCACCAAATTCATACTGGAGAGAAACCTTATGAATGTGAAGAATGTGGCAAGACCTTTATGTGGCCCTCAAACCTTACTCGACATTGCCAAATTCATAAGTGGAGAGTAATCTACAGCCATAATGTATGTGTGAAAACATCTATGGCCTTTTCTTCATTGACTTCATGTCAGCGATTTTATATAGGAGAGTAACTTTACACAGAATGTGCCTGACCTCTCACTGGAACTCCCAACTTATTTCAAGTCATAGTTACCATGTAGCAGAAGAACTCTAAAATGTAAAGAAAGTGGACAAGACATGCCTTTTCTGGAATTCAGTATTTACTCAGTATCACAAAATGCTTACTAGATTCAAACCCTTGGAACTAATGAATGTGGAAAGACCTTCATTTTAATACACACTGGAGCAAACACCGGAGAGTGCATTAAATAAAGTAAATTTAAAGACATAAATATTTAGATGACTTTCTAATTTAACTCAGGTGCCAATAAATGTAACGAATGAAGGAACTCAATTCAGACATTACTCTGAAAATAGTTATTACAGCGGCACCTGGGTGGCTCAGTGAATTAAACCCTCTACCTTTGGCTTAGGTCATGATCCCAGGGTCCTGGGATCAAGCCCCGCATGGGCTCTCTGCTCAGCCTGCTTCCTCCTCTCTCTCTGCCTGCCTCTCTGCCTTCTTGTGATCTGTCTGTCAAATAAATAAAATCTTAAAAAAAAAAGAAAATAGTTATTACAAGGAAAAATCAAACACTCAGAAAAGGTATATACTATTCTGTTTCAACAGATTTAATAGATAGGCTTTTACATGTGTTTAATTTCAATATATTTTTTAACATTTTTTACATTGACCTTATTTGAGATTTGTGACAAACAATTTTATTTTACTCTGAAATCTCTACCGAAAATCCCTTTATCCCTACTGAGTCGGGAAGACCATGTGGCTGATTGTTGCTCCATTAAAGATACTAGATGCCCTGCTACATTAAGTGGGGCGCACACAGGCCTAATTTTCCACAGAAGACATAAGACCATATAATATACAACATATGAGGAAAATCACAGTGGAGATGCTTATGGTTACAACATTGATGTATGTTACTATGAACTAGGTGTTCAGAACACATACTGCTCCATATTTTAAAGTAAAGAACTTCCTCAATATTAGAAATAAGTTTTACTAATTGTTCTTTAAGAAAAAGGAGGTGGCAGGCAGTATGCTGCCGATGTGTCTTTGTAAGCAAAATCATTAAAGTATGACTTGATGTGGTTAAATGAGGAAATCCTGACAGATGACTGAAGGAGGGTAGCTAACTCTTCCCTACAGTGTCATACCACTAAACATACCCATTTCTTAGGAATGTACCTCAGTCCTGAAATTTTGGGAAATAGGTACTCCACATCCTTCCGACAACACTTGAACGGTTTTGCACACGTGTATTCTGTATTTCGAACAGTGATGATAGACTGGGTTTGAAATGCATAACTTAGTGTATGTGTAAACAATATATTTTCATTAATAAAACCTAGTGGTTTTTCATGTATTGATATGGGTGTGTCATGAATGAGGTGTTATCCTATCTATAGTGTTAATCTATCTCATTCAAGGTTGCAGGTAAATGATGGAATCAATCACCTGTTACTGGAGTAAAACAATTTACTTAGGAATCCATTTTCCCAGTGCTCTGAAGGTTTAAGGGAATGTGATTGTTTTTCCCCTAGTCTATCCTATGATTTTCTCTCTGTGAATATGATGATAGTACTCTGGGTGTATTACTGAAGCACGTGACATATAGGTATTTTTGATGTTTTAGCTCATGTACTCCATGATGCTGCTACTTGGCATTGATTTTGTGGAGCCAGCAATTTTGCAGGGACCTTGCACTGACAGGAACCCTTCTCATGAGTGCATTCCCCAGTCAGCATGCTGCAGAGTGACAAATTAGTGGAACATCTCATATGACATCTGCACTCCATGCTTGTGAGCAACTATCTCTATTTCTTTCCTTTTTCTTTTTTTAAGATTTAAAAAAATATTTTATTTATGTATTTGACAGAGATCACAAGTAGGCAGAGAGGGAGGCAGTGAGAAGGAGGAAGGGAAGCAGGCTCCCTGCTGATCAGAGAGCCTGATGTGAGGCTCCATTCCAGGACCCTGGTATCATGACTTGAGCTGAAGGCAGAGGCTTTAACCCACTGAATCACCCAGGCACCCCCATCTCTATTTCTTGCAATGCCTTCCCTCCCATGACCCATAGGGAAGACTCCCCTTCCCCCAGGCCTTCCCTAAATCTGTTTTAGTCGGAATGGCATATTCTGGACTTAGACTTGGGACTCTTCTAGCACTGCACCATGGCCCCAAATGAAAGCATGTGCCCCATGTGCTACACTGAGTGGTATTTTGATGTGTCTATGAGGTACACATGTGCATATGACCATGTTATGTGTGTCATAGATACCCCATAAGAAAGAGAAATCTATCCCAATAGGAGTGAGATGGTAGCCAGGGAAGAGACAGAAAATATTCAAGATGAAGAATTAGCATGTAGAGGAGGAGAAGTGTCCAGAAGTTCCCTAGGGACTCCCTAGATGTAGAAGTTATCTCCAGATCTCCAGTTGTATTCACCCTCATTTTTCTTTCCAGCTACATAGGCACCACAACCATTCTTTCTTGCCTGTCCTATGGAGAGAGTGTCCTCAGAAAATGCTTCATTGAGATTAGACAGATGGAAAGCCGATGGGTATTAATTCCAACATGAATGATGTGGGATGTGAATCTAAGTAAAATTTGAGGAAGGCACCATCCTTTGAGAGAAAGACAAGGCCTATTGAAAGGAAATGTGAGGAAATCTTTCCCACGTGGGGACAGACCCGGAGGTGGCTCCCTTTAGTCACTGCAAAGGCACAGGCAGCTCTTGCTGAATGTCATCTGATGAATAGATGTAATTGGAAAAGGAAATGGCAAATGTGGGTTTTTCAGGAGTGGGGAGGTCCTGCTTTATCCTTATGATTTGATCAACCTGTGTCTTCCTGAGGACTAATCCTGTTGGATGTCAGTGATTACTGTACTATCCCTGCCTAGATCCATGACGAGGGATGGAGGAGGGTGTTGGAGAATGCAGTCATGTGGGCAGCTTTAAGATGTCACACGGTAGAGGGGCACTTGACTGGCTCAGTGGGTTAAAGCCTCTGCCTTTGGCCCAGGTCATGGTCTCAGGGTTCTGGGATCAAGCACTGCATCGGGCTATCTGCTTGGCAGGGAGCCCGCTTCCCTCTCTCTCTCTCTGCCTGCCTCTCTGCCTACTTGTGATCTCTGTCTGTCAAATAAATAAATAAATAAATAAATAAATAAATAAATAAATAAGATGTCACAAGGTAGAATAGATGTGTGAGATGAAGAAGCCTTCTGGACAGTGGAATAGGCCAGATCAGCAAGGCATGTGATGTAGTTGCTTCCAAGTCCTCCTTTCCTATGTAGATCACCCCAGTAAAGGTCAGATCCAGTGTGGTTGGGTGATCCTTCAGGGAAGCTGCTTCACTGCTGTGTGGTACATTTCTTCCTTTCCTCAGCCTGGTAGTAAGTACAGTTCTAGGCTCTTCCTCTGTAAAGAGGCATGGATTTGTTAGAGAATCAGTTCAGCAGTGAGAGGCAGTGAGCATATCTGCCTGAAAACAGTCCAGCCCAAGTGTTGCAAGTTGGAAATCAGAAGCACTGATTTCTGGCCACTTTAGGTACACAAAAAGAAGCAGAACCACATGCCCTCTCAGAATCTGTGACTTATAACCAGAAGAGGACTAGTCCTCACCAAAATGAAGTTACAATACAATTCAAGTAACAAATTTCTTTGGTTTCATCACATGCCATGTTATTTTCCATGAGATCTTCCCAGTCAGATGCCTTATTTCTCTACACCGCACTGAAATCACCATATTCAAGAAGGATTTCGCTTTTTTTCTCCCCTTCTCTCTCTGCCTGCCTCCCTGCCTATTTGTGATGTCTCTCTGTCAGATAAATAAATAAAATCTTAGGGACGCCTGGGTGTCCAGGCGTTGGTTGGATGACTGCCTTCGGCTCAGGTCATGATCCTGGAGTCCCGGGATTGAGTCCCACATCGGGCTCCCAGCTCCACGGGGAGTCTGTTTCTCCCTCTGACCTTCTCCTCATTCATGCTCTCTCTCACTGTCTCTCTCTCAAATAAATAAATAAAATCTTTAAAAATAAATAAATATATATATATATATAAATAAATAAAATCTTAAAAAGATTTTATTTGTCAGGAAATGCAAGCAGGGGGAGAGGGAGCAGTAGGCTTTCCACTTAGCAAGGATCCCAATGTTGGTCTTGATCCCAGGACCCTGGGATAATGACCTGAGCTGAGGGGAGATGCTCAATGACTGAGTCACACAGGTGCCCTCACAGAACAGACTCTTTTAACTGTCGAGAACAACCTAAGGGTGGTTGGATAGGGAGTGGGTGGGAGGGGTGGATGCAATGGGTGATGGGTTAAGTAGCACACCGTGATGACTGCTGGGTGTTGTATGTAAGTGGAGAATAGAAATTCTCCTGCTGAAACTAATACTATGTGCAAATGAAGTGGAATCCAAAGAATACTTGGAGCTACAAAAAAGTAACTTAAGGACAGAAAATTGTTACTTGGTGAAAAGATGAGATATAGAAGCAAAACACTTTTAGCCCAGAAGACTGATTTACAGCCTGCATAGTTAGGATAAGGATTTAGCAAGTGTTGCTAAGTGCTGGTTGCTACATTCTTAAAGGCTCTCGTGACTCTGTCCATTCACCAATAAGCAATATGAAACTTGATGGGGTTTTGGAATATAGGTGAGGTTCAGTGGGGTGGAATCTGGAACTGATGACCAAGAAAGAATTCTTGAGATGTCTTTGTTTAAAATCGGTGGTTTCTTAAAGCACTGGGACAGGACCCCTAAGCAGAAAGAGCTGCTCATTTTCCTGATTTGTCACTGATTATATAATTGGGAGCTGGGAAGTTGAGGACAAACAGGGGTCCAGAAGGACTGTCATATGTGAAAGAAGACTCTCAAGAGAATGGGGACCTGGTTATTGTCAAGCAAAGGCTGTTTTTCCCTCCAGTGAGCTACGGATATGAAGACAGTCACCATATTCCTGGAGGACTGTTGTATTCTATCACACATCCTTTTGATTTGGTTTCAGGTTTAGAAGAAATTTAATTTTACGTACCTTTCCTTCTGCCTCAGCCTCCCTCAATTTTATGGAGGGGAGGGTGATGTTAGGGCATCAGGAAACTGAGTTAATGGGTCTCTGGAAGTTAGGCTATAGATAGGATAAGAAAGCTTCTTCCTTGTAAATCACTAGGACGTGTGTCAGCTGAGGAAGAAAACTGTCCTGTAGTGATAAGGAAAACCTGTGTTCCAAGATGGCTGACCCAGGGAGCTAAGCAGTCCCAACTTCTGCCCCCGGGCTCTTCTGGGTTCTCCGCTCTGCCCTGCTTCTTGAAGGTGCCAAAAGTACCAAGTATGCAGAAATAGGAGGTACAAATTACCTTCTTTGTCTGTGATACATACCAAGAATCGATTAGATGGAGGACCTCCATCAGAAAGACTGTTGACACCAAAGATTAACTTTTTACATCCTCAAGAGTTGTCTACCTGGAGGGTCAAAGCATTATTCAGTGTAGATTTCATCTTTCCATTCTCCTGTAAGTTTATGACTCCTGTTTGCAATTCTAAATCCTTCCCTCCTTTTTTTAAGTCACGGTGGCATGCATGCTTCCATTGCCTGTCTTTGAGCCTCATGTCTTTCAGACGCTCATAATTAGGAATTTTTTTTTTTTTTCCTCATGAATCTGTCTTACCTCATTTTAAGTATTCGACAAACCAAGGAATGGAGAATGGAGTGAGGAGAACAAATTTTCCTCTCCTCACATTCATTCCGTTGTGTGAACTGACCTCCACACTTCAAACCCAAATCAGAACGTGCAGACAGAACTGGGGATCAAGGGCAGCTGTAGCTTCATTACTTTGTCAGCCAAGGAGGCTTCAGCAGGTTGGGGCCTCCAAACCTGCAGCCCACTCACAGAAAGGGTCTGGGGGTTTGTAGGGAAACACGGGATAATGGCCGATTTCCAGAGGAATTGCGTCTGTGCTGCCAGCCATGTTCATCATGCTGTCAGGGTTAAGCATGCATTTAAAGCATGCTTTTAAAATCTAGTCACAGTGTGAAATTCCTTCCTATTTTAATTTCAGTTTGTTAGTATATGTATATTGCTAATACTTATATCTAGGTTTTTGATGATGAGGCTTTTATTTCTACTTTTTTATTAACAATTTTATTTCCTTATTTGACAGAGAGAGAGAAAAAGTAGGCAGGGGGGGCGGGGGGAGGGAAGCAGGCTCCCACTTAACAGTGAGTCCGACGTCAGGCTTGATCCGAGGACTCTGAGATTATGACCTGAGCTGAAGGCAGAGGCTTAACCCACTGAGCCACCCAGGTGCCCCTGTGTCTATTTTTTAATTTAAGTTTTTTTTTTTTTTAATTATTTATTTGGGCACCTGGGTGGCTCAGTGGGTTAAGCCTCTGCCTTTAGCCCAGGTCATGGTTTTGGGGTCCTGAGATCAAGCCACACATAGGGTTCTCTGCTTGGTGGGGAGCCTGCTTCCCCCCTCTCTCTTCCTGCATCTCTGCCTCCTTGTGATCTCGGTCTGTCAAATAAATAAAATCTTTTAAAAAAAGGAAAGTAGAGTCACATGTGCAGATCATAAGCGAAGAGCTTCATGGATGGAATTTCACAAACTTTTCTCATCTGTATAAGCCATAGAGGTAATGAAACACAATATTGTCCTCTTAACTCCTTTTGAGGTCTCAGTAACTTTTCCCCTAAGCTCAGCACTGTTTCAGCATCTAAGGCAAGGGATTGCTGTGCTCCCTTTTTTACTTTGTAGAAATATGATCAGGCAATGGGGACTCTTATATTTGGCTTTTTTTTTTCTTTCTCTGTCTTTGTGAATTGGTTGGTTTTCCTGCATGTTACTGTGCATCATTCATTAGAATAGATCGATCCTGTTCCATTGTGTGGATGCCAGTCACATCATTCTACTCTTAAAAGGAGCGGGGATGGTTCTCCATGCAGGACTGTCATGACTAGTACTGACGTGTAAAATCTATGATTTGTTTTTCAGTGGAACATGTCCACAAGTAGTTTCTTGTGATGGATTCCCATTGCCATGATCTTAGAACTAACTACTCCTTTGATTTATCTCCATCCTTCATGTATCTCTAGAGAGGCACAAAACCTGCTGTGGGGCTCAGTCCCAAAACCCTGAGAACATTACCTGAGCCAAAATAGATGCTTTCCCAACTGAGCAACTGATGCAGCCCCATCCATGATTTTTATTTTATTTTTTATTTTTATTTTATTTTTTATTTTTATTTTATTCATTCATTCATTCATTTGTTCATTCATCCATCCATCATTTATTCACTTATTCATTTATGGAATTTAGAACCTTGGAATTGAAAATGTGGGCATCAGTTGCACACCTGTGAGAAATATAGAAACTTAGACCCAACCCAGAAATCAAAATCAGAATATGAATTTTAACAAGGTCTCAGTTGATTGTCATGCACAGTTAACATTGGAGAATTATATGTCTAGATCACCTACACTCTTCCCTTATTCTATGCTTATCTTTATGTCTGTAGTATATTATTTTGGTAACTGTGACTTTGCAGTATGCCTTAAATCATGATGTGTGCTGTTAATTTTCCACATCATTCTGGGTATGTGTTATCCTGTGACATCCATGTAAAGTTAGGGTACATTTTGTTCTTTCTGCAAAAACAGCATTGGGAATTTGATAGAGAGTACATTAAATCTGTAGGTCAATTATTTTTTTAAAGATTTTATTTATTTATTTATTTATTTGTCAGAGAGAGTGAGCACAGGCAGACAGAGAGGCAGGCAGAGGCAGAGGGAGAAGCAGGCTCCCTGCTGAGCAAGAAGCCTGATGTGGGACTCGAGCCCAGGATGCTGGGATCATGACCTGAGCCAAAGGCAGCCGCCTAACCAACTGAGCCACCCAGGTGTCCCGGTCAATTGAAGTTTTATTGATAGGTCAATAGTCTTAAGTATTTGAGTGAAAGAACATTGATGTGTTCCCACTTATTTCTTCTTTCAATTCCTGCACACTATTCATAGTTTTCATTGTTCCAGATTTGATATCATTATGTTGAATTATAAGCATTTTATTTGGGGGAAGACCCTCTAAATGTATTATGTCTTAACTTTTGGAATTCTTTTTTATGTAGAAACAACAAATTTTTTATGTGTTCGGTTTGTATACTCTAGTGTTGTAATTTTTTTTTTTTTTTTAGTTTTCACAGGGAATTTTTATTTTTTCAAATATCTTATTTATTTATTTTGCAGACAGAGATCACAAGTAGTCAGAGAGGCAGACAGAGAGAGGGGGAAGCTGGCTCCCTACTGAGCAGAGAGCCTGATGCAGTGCTCAATCCCAGGACCCTGGGATCATGACCTGAGCCAAAGGCAGAGACTTTACCCCACTAACCCACCCAGGCACCCCTTTTCACAGGTTTCTAACAACAAGGATTTCCAGGAGAGGAAAATGGCCTTGGAATCGGAGGACGCTAGACTCATCACATCTCAGGAACACAATTAGATAAGTACCAAATCACCCTCAGTACTCCAGAAATGGCCATGGAGACTGACAGATCATACTCCCCAAGTTAAAGGAGTAAAGAGGCCACATCATAGATGGCAGAAAGTTTGGAGACATGGTTGAGGGAGGGAAGAATTATAGTGCTATGGAAGGCAGGGATCCCTGGTTGTGGAGATAGTGGCATGACAGAGGGAACGCACAAGGAGAATGTTTCTCCAAAGCCCCTGGTGTGCAAAACAAGAGTGGATGAATTTCATGAGTTCTTGGAACTAGCAGGTGTTAAAGCCTAGAGTTTTAAAGTTCAGCAGCCTTGGCTGGGATAGAGCCAAGAAGGTGCTGTGCTACTCCTGGAGAGAAGGAAGGCAAGCAACCTGGGTACAGACAACCTGCAGACAGTGATCAGAAGAATGACTGGGGGACACAGTGGGAAGAGTATTCACTAGTCTAGGAGTGTTTCCCTGTGAGGAAACATTCAGTGGGATATGTGTCTAAGAACACAGGCGTTAGATGGCACCATTTCCCTCTCCTGCCCTGTAGCATAATCTCAGAACAGTGTCCCAGTGTCCCAGTCAGTGAGGACATTGGCTCTCTGGCTTGCTTCCTAAGCCCCAGGCCCCTGTGCTCTGGTTGGACTGACCATCTCAGTCTAGCTTATCTCAGGCCCAGAATGGTGGGCCCCTGCCCACACCACATCTCCTGAGCAGAGAGTTCTGCACAAACTCCGTTCTGGTGGAGGTGACTTCAGGTCTCATTTCACAAGCAGGCCAGAGCTCACCTCATTAAAACTGACCACATTCAGACCCAGGAGCAAATACTGTCTACATAAGGTAAGGAGAGCCTCTGCGGACCACTGACTAGAAGGATGTAGCAGGACACATCACTGGCTTTTCTAACACGGAGAGGAAAGCAGACTTAGACAAAATGCCAAGATGGAAGAATTTATCCCAAAAGAAACAAAAAAATACGGCCATGGCCAGAGATAGAAGGGATGCAGTTATCAGTAACATACCTAATGGACAACTAAAGGCAACAATCATAGGGATACTCACAGGTTTGAGAAAAGAGTTCCCAGAACTTTACAGAGACAAGAGGTAAAAGGGAAAAAAATGGAGCACATGGGTGTCACAATTATATCTGATTCTTGGTTTAAGCTTAGGTAGTGATTTCAGGATCATAGGATCCAGCCCCAGGTCAGTGTCGACATCAGTGTGCTGTCTACTTGATACTCTCCCTCTCCCTCTGTAGCTCCTACTCATGCTCTTTCTCTCTCTCTCTGTTTCTCTCTCAAATAAATAATTTTTTAAAAAAATCAGTGAGATTAACAGTGATTAACAATCAGTGAGAAAAGAGGATTGAAGCAATAAATAGCCAGCTAGAAGAAACAGAGGAAGGACTTTCTGACCTCAAGGACACAAAAAAGGAAAATAATCTGAGCAAAAGAGAGAAGATTTGATTTAGGGAACTCAGTAACGTACATCAAATGTTGTAACTGCCTAGGTCTTGGGCTTTTATGTGCTGGGAGAGTTTTGTTTCCAAATATAACTTAAATTCCTGTTTCTGGTATAAGAAGAGTTCCCATTTATTTGGTAGAGAGTTGATAATTCAGTCTTAGTGACTTGTGCAATTTTAGGAATTATCTATTGTTGTTATTGTTTTTATTCCTAAGTTATCTGATTTGGTAGTATATAAATGCTGACCAAATTAAAGCAGAGCCAGTTTTAGTATTTCAGGTAAATTGGGCATTTCATTCATTGTTCTGTTACTATTCTGGTCTCTATTTTATTTATTTCAGATTTATCTTTGTTACTTCCTTGTACTACTAAATTTCATCTAAGTTTTTTCCTTTCCTTGTTTCTCATGGAAAGTTAAGGTTTTTTTGTTTGTTTGTTTTTTGTTTTTTATTCCAGCTCTCTCTCTCTCTCTCTTTTCTTTTTAAAGATTTATTTATTTGACAGACAGAGATCACAAGTAGGTAGAGAAGCAGGCGGAGAGAGGAGAGGAGGAAGCAGGGTCCCTGCCAAGCAGAGAGCCCAATGTGTGACTCGATTCCAGGACCCTGAGATCATGACCTGAGCTGGAGGCAGAGGGTTAACCCACCAAGCCACCCAAGCACCCTTCCAACTCTTTTTTTTTTTTTTTTTTAAACTCAGCCATGTATTGCATTAAAAAAATTTTTTTGAAAATGGAAAGTGTTGTAGACAATGTTTAGCAAAATAAACAATAGGAAAACACAGAAAAATTAAATTAGGATTCTTTAGGGTTGTTTATAGATCATGTCATCTGTGAATACAGATAGTGTGTTTTTTGTTTTGTTTTGTTTTTGTTTTTCAGTTTGGAGTCTTTTTGTTTTTTTCTTCCATAGTTTTTCTGACTAGAATATCCAGTACCATGTTGAAGGCGGTGGTGGGGTTACTTCATTACTTCATTTCTGATCATAGAGAAGCTTACAGTCTTTACCTGTAAATACTTGAGTATGTTGGATTTTTTTCTATTTGGTTCATTTCAGTTTTATGTTTAAATAACCATCCTTCTAATTTTATGCTCATGTGGCAATTTTCCAGATTATTTGAGATACAGGAAATGATTTGTGCTACAACATGACAGTATCACAGAATTATCTATTAGGATATGTGGTCAGTATGTTGTGTTCAAAGGTAAGGTATCCATGGAGGAAGGAAATTCTGATGATTCCTTCCCAGCCATCTTTCTGACACTCTTTGATTGACTGGAAGCTTGTATGTTACAAATCATCAGTATATTCATCTGAAAGTAGTAAGTGCAATGACTTTACTTTTCTCTTATTTGATATCTTTCAGCCATATCTTCACATGACACTCAGAACTTCCTGGAAAAGTTGAGCATAGAAGCTTCTTTACAGAAAGTGACAATGAGTAGGTACAAAGATAGTGCTCTTAAAAATGTATACTTAATGATAAACTGGGACAGTGATAGGGAGAGGGAAGGGCATCAAAGATACCATGAAGGACATAGCCCATCTGAGGCAACGGCATCTAATAAGACTCAAAATGACCCGAATAGTGAAGGATATAAAACATCGTGGAAAGCCTCCCTTTTTAAGTCAGCTGCTTCCAGAAAGCAGTGTGTTTCTGTCAGCAAAAGCTCCAATCAAGTATCCAAACATAGCTCTTTGTGGAAAGACAGTTTGGACAATCTGGAAAGTTATCTAGTCCATGCTGAAATAATGATTGGAACCATTTTCAAAATGGGATAGGATTGACCTTTCCATCAGATACTTCTGAAAATCAGAGACTGAATAATGAAGAACAAAGTGCTAAGCGGGATCCATACGAGAGGGGCTTCACTGAGGAGTCGACCCTCCAGAATGACCAGAGCCCTTCCAATGGAGACAGCAATGCTCAGTGCCCTGAATCTGAGAAAACACTTAATCAGGGCTGCAGTTTTCAGAGATGTGTGAGGACTCAGTTTTCAGAGAACCAGTATGAATGTTATAAATGTGGGGAAGTCTTTCATCAGAGGTCTAACCTTATTACACATGAGAGTATCCATTTGGGAGAAAATTCTGATGAATCCAGTCAGTGTGAGAATGGTCCTCAGCAGTCCTCCAGTATTGGTGATGATCAGAGAATTCATGAGGCCAAAAACCCATTCAGATATGCTAAACGTGATCCCACATTTAGTCAGTCATCAAGACTAAGTAGAAACAAGATGATCTCTAGTGGAGAGAAAACACGCATTTTTAAGGGATGTGGTAAAGTCTTTGACTGGCACTCAACCCGATCTCAGCATCAGCAAATGAGTACTGAAGTAAAATCATACAAATGTGAAGAATGTGGTAAAACCTTTAAGTACTGCTCATCCCTAAGGAAACATAGAAAAATCCATACTGGAAAGAAACTCTACAAATGTAAAGAATGTGGCAAAGTTTTTAAAATTCACTCAACACTTATTCAACATTACAGAATTCATACTGGAGAGAAACCTTACAAATATAAGGAATGTGGCAAGGCCTTTACACAGCTTTCAGTCCTTACTCGACATCACAGAGTTCATAGTGGAGAGAAACCTTACAGATGTCAAGAATGTGACAAGGCCTTTAAGTGTCACTCAGCCCTTAGTAATCATCTCAGATTTCATACTGGAGAGGAAACTTACAAATGTAAGGAATGTGGCAAGGCCTTTAAACAGCGCTCACACCTTACTCGACATCACAGGGTTCATACTGGAGAGAGACCTTACAAATGTCAAGTATGTGACAAGGCCTTTAAGTGTCACTCAGCCCTTACTAATCACCTCAGAATTCATACTGGAGAGAGACCTTACAAATGTCAAGAATGTGGCAAGGCCTTTCACCAGAGCTCATCTCTTACTGTACATCACAGAAATCATACTGGAGAAAAACCTTACAAATGTAAGGAATGTGGCAAGGCCTTTTCATTGCACTCAAACCTTCTTACACATCACAGAACTCATACTGGAGAGAAACCTTACAAATGCGAAGAATGTGGCAAGGCCTTTTACCGGCGCTCACACCTTAGCAAACATCATAGAAGTCATACTAGCAAGAAACTTTAAAAATGTAAAGACTAGGAGTAAGGACTGTAAAACCCTTACATCACAGACCTTGCATCCGATATAACTGGAGAATAACTATACACATCTAAAGAAGTCCACCGTCTCCCTGAAACTCACAACATCATAGTAATCATATGGGAGCAACATGGTAAAATGTGATGAATGTGGTGAGACCTTTAACTGGAATTCAGTCTATACTCAGTGTCCCAAATTGCACACTAGATTCAAACCCTAGAAAGATGATTATGGAAAGACCCTCATTTTAATATACACGTTCACAAACACAGAAAGTGCTAAAGAAGGTAAATTGAATCATACAAATAATTAGAAAACTCTCTGATTGAACATCTAATGTCAATAAATGTCACAGATATCACATAAAAGGCGTGTACCAGTCCCTCTATTCAGACAGTACTCGTTAGTCCAAGGAAAAAGATCAAGTTAAACACTTGGAAAATGCATATGCTGTTACGTTGGAATGATTCAGTGGGGGAGGTTTTACAAGGTTACAATTAGTTTTTTTTTTTAAAGATTTTATTTATTTATTTGTCAGAGAGCGAGAGCGAGCACAGGCAGACAGAGTGGAAGGCAGAGTCAGAGGGAGAAGCAGGCTCCCTGCGGAGCAAGGAGCCCGATGTGGGACTCAATCCCAGGACGCTGGGATCATGACCTGAGCCGAAGGCAGCTGCTTAACCAACTGAGCCACCCAGGCGTCCCAAGGTTACAATTAGTTTTGATGTGCTTTTTGTTATATTGAGCCTTTTTGAGGTTTGTGACCAGCAAATATTAATGTACTTTATTCTCAAATCACTTCTGGAGATTGACTTACTTGTACTGGGTGCATGAATCCGTGAGCCTGATTTCTCTCCATCAACGGCATCCGATGCCCTGCTGCACTCAGGGGGACTCATGCATCCCAGATTTTCCTTGGAAGATAAGAACTGTGTAATACACAACATGAATAAAGAAAATCTAAATGGAGACACTGCTTAGGGTTATAGCATTGATATAAGTTGCTATGAAATAGGTGTTCAGAACACTATTTTTCTCCATTTACTAAAACTAAAGAACTTTCTGAATATTAGACATACAAGGTTTTACTGATTGCTCTTTAAGGAAGAAAAATGTGGCACACCAGTTAATTACTGATGTATCTTCATAATAGCGATCTTTAGCGAATAGTAGTGGATGCGGCTGAAATGAAGAAATCCTGCCCGATAACAGAAGGAGGTTATCTAACTCTTCTCTAAACCATGCCATGTAGCTGGACATACACATCTGTTGCGACTGTCAGTAGCACTGGAACTTAAGGAAGTCAGTTCTACATCATGATATCAGCTATGGGGGTTAACGCTTGTATTCCGTATTTTGAATAAGTGTAACAGTGGATTTGAAATGCATAACATAGTCTATGTGTGAACTGAATGTACTTCAATTAATCAAACATAATGGTTTTTAATATGTTAACATGAATTTGTGATGAGTTTTGTGTTATCCTACCACCAAGGTGAACCTATCTCATTTTTTTTTTTTTTAAGATTTTATTTGACAGGGAACACAAGCAGGGGGAGAGAGAGAGGGAGAAGGAGGTTCCCCACTGAGCAGGGAGCCTGATGCAGGGCTAGATCCCAGGACTGGGGCCATGACCTGAGCTGAAGGCAGAGGCTTAACGACTGAGCCACCCAGGCGGCCCCTATATCATTTACTGAAAGTTGTATGCAACGAGTGTTGTCTGTCACGTAATGGAAGGGAATAATATTCTTATGAATCCATTCTTTCAGTAACCTTAAGGTTGAAATGATGGGTGATTTCCCCGCCTAGTTTATTTACTGTAAACCGCCTAGTTTATTTACTGTATCATTTTCTCCTCCTTGTGCTGACTGCGATATTATGGATATATTACAGGTTTTGTGGGGGATATTGTTGACATATTAGCTCACCTGATCCATCGTCCTGCTACTTGCCATCCACTTTGTGTACTCATCCACTTTGTGTACTCACTTTTGCAGGGACCTTGAGTGGACACCTGCCCTGCTCACTAGTGTGTTCCCTAAGATGTGGTTTTGGAATATAGGGGAGGTTCCGTGGGGTGGAGTCTGGAGCCTATGACCAAGAAAGAATTTTTGAGATGTCTTTGGTGTAAAATGGTGGTTTATTAAAGTACAGGGACAGGACTCATGGGCAGAAAGCATTGCTGCCCTGGGGTTGTGAGGCATGGCTGATAACTATTTATACTATGGGCTTGGAGGAGGTAAGGAAAAAGGGACGTTTTTAGAAAGAACATTCATATATTAAAGAAGATTCAGGCAATCCTGAAGGCCTTGTTCTTGTCAAGGTTGTTTACCCGACGCATAAGGCATTAACGGTAAGGTAGTTGGGATATTACGGAAGCAGTATTACATTCCTCCTATTCAACCTCGTCCTTTTTAATAGGCTTCAGGTTTAAAAGAAATTCAATTTTACTTACATTTTCTTCTGCCTCAACCTCCCTCAATTTTAAGAAGGAGAAGGTGATGGTAAAGCTTCAGGATTCTGAGTTATGGGTCGCTGGAAGTTCGGCTATAGATAAAAGAAAGCTTCTTCCTTGTAAATCACTAGGACATTTGTAAACCAAAGAATACTCAGGTCTTGCAGGATTGTGATCTCTACAAGGTAACTATTTGTTTCTCCTTTAGGGCAGCCAGGAGTGCCTGAGGAATGTCCTATATATCCCATGGGGAGTGGGGGTTCATGGGGTGTCAGCTTCTGCTTCGCCCTCAGCTTGCCTTCTGTTCTCTCATCACATAGACAACACTCTGTAGAGTTACAAAGTAATGTAAGTTGAGACATGACAATCAAATCCACCTCTGTGGGCAATCCTCGGTCCCTTTTCCCAAGCATTCCCATCCTGTGTTCTAGAGAAGATGCCCACAGAGCTTACCCACGCTGCCATTAGTTTGAATGGCCAAATGTGGACTTGAACTGGGACTCTCAAGCACTCCACCATGACCCATAATAAAGGTATGTTCTCCATTTATTGGTGGGGGTGCTGGTTTGAATCATATGCCCATGTGACCATGCCGCATAGGTCAACGATAACCCGGAAGTATTAGAAACCTCCCAAAAAGAGTGACACTGTAGCCAAAGTCACAGATCGAAAATACATAAAATGAAAAAATGAGCATATAGACTGCAATTGTCTCAATTTGCACAATGGACTCCATGGATTTAGAAAAAGAATTTCTATTTGTTTTATTTCCTAGTTATCTCCAGATTTATAGTTATTATTTTTGCTCATTTTTTTTCCCCCAGCTAATAGGCATCACAAACATCTTTTTTGCCTGGGTTGTGCAGGAGTGTCTTCACTAAACACTTGAGATTAGAGAACTGGAAGGCCAAGGGGTATTAATTCAGACATTAAACCCTGGGATGTGGCATGTGAATCTATGTAGAACTTGATGAAATCACCATCCTTAGAAGCATAAGCCCTATTAAAAGAAAATGTAAAAATTGCATCTACTGTGGGTAGGGGCCCGGAGGTGGCTTTCTTCAGTCACTGCAAAGGCACAGGCAGCTCTTGGTGGTGTCATCTGATGAATACATGTAATGGGAGAAAGGAATTGGCAAATGTGGTGGGTTTCTGAGGAGTAGGGAAGACCTACTTTATCTTCATGATTTAACTGAATTCCTATTTGTTACTGATGATTGGATGCTGTCGGATCATATTTACCGAAATCGCCCAAACCTAATTCGGTAGCACTGGATAAAGAGGGTATTGGTGATGCGCTCATGTGGGCATAGCTTTCAAAAGTCAGGTGGTAGAGTAGCTGTTGGTGATGAAGGAGCCTTCTGGACAGTGAGATAGGCAGGATCAGCAAGGTGTGTGCTGTGGTTGAACACAAGCACTGCTCTCCCAGGGATAAAAGCCCAATCAAGATTTGAGCCACTGTAGATGGGGGACCTTTCAGGAAGCTGCTGCAGTGCATTGTGGGAACTTCCTGTCTGTACTCAGTGCCATGTTCAATACCCTCCCCAACTCTGGCTCTGTCTGCTGTAGTTTTGGAATATAGGTGAGCTTCAGTGGGGTGGAGTATGGAGTCAATGACCAAGAAAAAGTTCCTGAGGCATCTTTGGTGCAAAATGTTGTTTTATTAAAGCATGGGGACAGGAGGAGGGCAGAAAGAGTTGCTTCCCCCAGGGTCATGAGGGGGTGGCTGATTTTATACTATGGGGTTGGGGAAAGGTGAGGAATAAGGGAGTTTTCAAAATGATTTTCATATGTTGAAGACTCACAGGATACTGGAAGCCTTGCCATTGTCAAGTTAATGTTGTTTTTCCCTTTTAGGAAGGCATTACCGTGAAGATAGTTGGGAGTTTTCTGGAGGAACATTACATTTTGACCTCTTCAAGCATCTGTCAATGGGCTGTAGACTCTAAGGTCACTTAAACATTTGTACATTCCGTTCTGGAAGCTTGGTAATTGATAGAAGTGCTTTGTTTTTGTAAATTTCTAGGACATTTGTAGAACAGAGGGACACCCATGTCTTGCAGGATTGTGATCTCCATAAGTTAACTATTTGCTTTTTCCTTCAGCCAGGAGCCCCTGAGGAAGGTCACATGCATCCCATGGAGGGGGAGTTGAGGGTGTCAGCTTCTGCTTTGTCCTCAGCTTGTCTTCTGGTCCCTCATCATGTCCATGACACGGATTTGTTGGAGGAACAGTTCAACATGGGATATTAATCCGCCTACAAAGGAATGTAACCCTGTCATTTGCCACAACATCGGTGAACTAGAGAGTATTATGCTAAGTGAAGTAAGTCAGAGAAAGATAAATACCGGATGATTTCACTCCTGTGTAGATTCCAACAAACAAAACAAGTGAGAAACGAGAAAGAGAACAAGAAAGGGAGAGACAAAGTAAGAAACAGACTCTTAACTATAGCAAGCAGGCTAGTGG
This sequence comes from Mustela erminea, assembly GCF_009829155.1. Classification (NCBI taxonomy): domain Eukaryota; kingdom Metazoa; phylum Chordata; class Mammalia; order Carnivora; family Mustelidae; genus Mustela; species Mustela erminea. The sequence continues at coordinate 8,771,657 of NC_045632.1, read as the reverse complement.
TTGCCAGAACAGAGGTAGGAAGATGGATGCGTTAAATGAGTGATGGGATAAGGAGTGCACCTGCAAGGCGCACTGGGTATTGTATGGAATTTTACACTCTTGTACTCCTGAAAGGAACATTACCTTGTATGTTAACTAACAGGAATGTAAAGAAAAACCTTTAAAAAATGCTTTTTACAGATGGGAGAAACTTTGTGTCTTGGGTCACCAAAATATACTTTTGGAAAGAAATTGAAACATTTATCCTTTCTCCCTTGCTGATGCTATCAAATTTGGAGACTCCTTTTGACTATTCTTATTTATATATATTTTTTAAAGATTTAATTTATTTATTAGACTGACAGAGATCACAAGTAGGCAGGGAGGCAGGCAGAGAGAGAGGAGGAAGCAGGCCTTCTGCAGAGCAGAGAGCCCGATGCAGGGCTCCATCCCAGGAACCTGAGATCATGACCTGAGTGGAAGGCAGAGGCCCTAACCCACTGAGCCACACAGGCGCCTCAACTATTCTTATATTTTTCAGCCAACATGTATATATTTGCATAATTTCCATAAGCAGTTGTTCTGCTTATGACAAGACACACTGACCAACGCTGCTTTTAGGAGTTCCTAGTGGCCCAGTGGGTTAGGCATCTGCCTTCAGTTCAGGTCATGATTGCAACATCCTGTGATTCAGCCCAGTGTGCATCTCCCTACTTACTGGGGAGTTGCCCCTTCCCCTGCTGATGTTCACTCTTTCTCTCTTTCCCAAACAAATAAAATACTACAACAAACAATTTAAGAAACCCTGGTTATATTACAAAGCTTTCCATAGGTTGTCCAGCTTGAAAGAGCTGCATAGACTCAGACTTGACTCGAGAACTATAAGGAATTAAGAGTCACTTTATGAAACAAATGAAGCCCCCTTGGAAAGAGCATCCTGAGACCTTCTTGACAGAGTTCCCAGCAGGCTTTCTGTGTGAGTCAAGAAGATCATTTCCTAAAACCTGCAGGAACCTAGAGCTATTTGAGGGACTCCAAGAAGAGAGGAGTTCACCCAAATTCATAGGTGTTCCATGCAATGTCTGGTTGCAAGGATTTGGCTTGTCTTCTGGCCTGGAGAAGCTGTTAAGAGTTCTATCTAGGGGTGCCTGGGTGGCTCAGTTAGTTAAGCATCTGCCTTCAGCTCAGGTCCCAGGGCCCTGGGATTGAGACCCACAGAGGACTCCTTGCTTGGTGGAGAGCATGCTTCTCCCTTTTTCTCTGCTTGCTGCTCCCCCTGCTTGTGCTCTGTGTGTGTGTGTCAAATAAATCTTAAAAAAAAAAAAAAAAGAGTTCCATCTAGAGATTCAATATGAAACATTCAGCAAAGCTGCTTTTGAAATCTGTAAGTCAAACCTCTGCTCTTGGGGCACTTACATAAATAACCAGGCCAAGTTTTCTCTTGAACTAGCCTTATTTTCCAATAAAATTTGTGTTCATTTGGTTGTGTTTTTTGGTAAAAATGAGAGTGATTATAGAGAAAAATAAGTCTCAGTAATACATGTGTGTAGATAAAAGATTCTAATACTGTTCATTATAAAGTGGAATAGATCCTGATTCTTTTTTTTTTTTTTTTTTCCTAGTGTCATCCAATGCCAGGGTCCTAATCCCCAAGTATTCTTATTTTTCTGTCAAGTTTCTAACTTTAATCATTTGAGAATGAAAACTGCCTTTTTTTCCTGAAGATCTGTAGACTTAGTACAAAGGACTCGATGTAACAAAATGGTCCTAATCACTCATGTAGAAACAGCCTTAGGGCTGTGGCTCCATGGGCCACTAAACACATTACCAGATGCATTTGAACTGTAAACCAGGAAGATCCATCTGGTGGTCACTACCTGCCCTCAGTCTATCAGAAGATAGTCCAAGTCTAACATCCAGATGTCTGCTCAATGGGCTACCCTTAGAAGTCAGAATCCGGCCTCACCTTTTTTTTTTTTAAAGAGTTTTATTTATTTATTTGACACAGAGAGCACAAGCAGAGGAAGAAGCAGGCTTCCCACTGAGCAAGGAGCCCAACTTGGGGCTTGATCTCAGGACCCTGGGATTATAACATGAGCCAAAGGTAGGTGCTTAATTGACTGAGCCACCCAGGCACTCCTTAACTTTTGATCCCGTCATCAATCACAGTTCTTTTGCTTTCATATAAAAGCCTCCTTTAATTAAATTACTTGTACCATAGGGTACATTTGAAAATACACCTGTGTCCTTCCCTCCTGAAATAACTTTGACTCAACTGACCTATTGTCAGGCCTAAGATGCTGGCTCATTGATATGAAATAATCTACATGTTCAACTTTTAATATGTGAAACTCCCAAGGAAGTTTAAGATGGGGGAACTGAAGGGAGTCAGGACAGCCTCTCTGTCCTCCCAACTCCCAAATGTGCCACCCTGGTCTATGGATTATTTGATTTCAAGGTACTTAAGAACCTCCAGGATCAAGAGAACATTTTCCCCCTCCCTTAGGCCCCCAACAGAATCATTGGGGGTCTTCCCCAGCATTAGGGTTATTATAAGAGAAAAGTTTGTCTCAGGGACTGATCCTTAAGTTGGGACAAAAGGTATCTCATTACAAACTATGTGCTCTTATCAGCCTGTAAAAGTGTTTTCGTGTGCTCTGAAAGTCCAGGCCCTGGTTCCTTGTAACACTTTTAAAAAAAAAAAAAAAAACATTTTATTTATTTATTTATTTCATAGAGAGAGTGAGACAGCATAAGAGGGGAGAAGGTCAGAGAGAGAAGCAGACTCCTCGTGGAGCTGGAGACTGATGTGAGACTCCAACCTGGGACTCTAGATCATTATGTGAGCTGAAGGCAGTGGCTTAACCAATGCAACCACCCAGGCGCCCACACTTGCAGCTCATGTGGCCTGACAGTTTCTAGAATTTCCACATCTATGTGGATTCTCTGTATGTACACTTATTTAATTTGATATTCTCCTCCTTATCTGTTCCTGACAGTTTCATAGTCCAGCCTAAATGGATCTTTAAGGGGGACAAGAATTCTTGTTCTCTGCCACGATTTGATTCTAAGGCCTCAGTTCCTGGTATCTTACTTTTTATTTATTTATTTATTTATTTTTTAAAGATTTTATTTATCCATTTGACAGAGAGAGACACAGTGAGAGAGGGAACACAAGCAGGGGCAGTGGGAAAGGGAGAAGCAGGCCTCCCGCTGATCAGGAAGCAGGACGTGGGGCTCTATCCCAGGACCCCAGGACCATGACCCGATCTGAAGGCAGACGCCCAACTGGCTGAGCCACCCAGGTGCCCCGGTATCTTACTTTTTAAAGTGTAAAAACAAGATGGAACAGTAGGAAGTATTTCTACATTTCTACAAGTTGATTTTTTTTAAAGATTTTATTTATTTATTTGACACAGAAAGAGATCACAAGTAGGCAGAGAGCAGGCAGGGAGAGAGGGGGAAGAAGGCTCCCTGTTGAGCAGAAAGCCCAGTGAGGGGCTTGATCCCAGAACCCTGAGATCATGACCTGAGCCAAAGGCGGAGGCTTAACCCACTGAGCCACCCAGGTGCCCCTACCAGTTATTCTTTTTTAAGTCATTTTAAATTTTCTTTTTTACATTTATGTTTTATATATATATATTTTTTCATTTTTGGTTTCCCCTCATTGTGTTCAATTTTATTTTTGTGTATATGTGTTTTTCTTTCCTATTTTGGGATCCCCAAGCCAACCAAAATAAACCCAGGATCTAGTTTCTGGATCAAGTTGTCTTCTATTCTAATTTTTGTTTGATTTTATTTTCTCTCCCCAACCCCCCCCCCTTTTTTTTTGTTCCTTTTCAGATTAGTGTATATTTTTTCTGGTGTCATTGTTGCTGTTTTTGTGTTTTTTTCCCTCATTCATCTCTTCTTTTCTGGATGTAATGACAAGATGGAAAAACTTATCCCAAAAGAGATAACAAGGGACACTACTCACTACCATGGATCTAATCAATATGGATATAAGTACACAGAACTAGAATTCAAATCAACAACTATAAAGATACTAGCTGGGCTTCAAAAAAGCAAAAAGACACTAGAAAAATTCCTAACTGGAGAAATAACCAAAATCAAATCAAGTTGAAATCTGAAAGGCTATTACTGAGATGCAATTTAGGAAGGAGGCTATAACTGCTATAAGTGAGGTAGAAGGGAACATCAGTGACATAGAAGACAAAATGGAGAATAAGGAAACTGAGAAAAAGATAAACAGCTATTGGATCACAGAGTGAGGATTCAAGAGATCAGTGATACCACAAAGTAAAACGAGTTAGTATAATTGGGATCCTAGAGGAAGAGGCGGGGTGGGGGGGGGACGAGAAGGTTTATTTGAGCAAATTATAGCTAAGAACTTATCTAATCTTGGGAAGGAAATAGACATTCAAGTCCAAGAGGCACAGAGAAACCTCTCACAAAATCAATAAAAATAAGTCAACAAGGTTGACATAGAATAGTGAAGCTTGCAAAAATCAGAGATAAAGAGAAAATCCAGAAAACAGCTCAGGAAAAGAGGTCAGTAAACTACCAGGGTAAGAAGAGAAGGCTGGCAGCATACCTAACCACAGAGATCTGGCAGGCGAGAAAAGACTGGCATGGTAGAGTCAATGTACTAAAGGAGAAAAATATGCAGCTAAGAATACTTTATACAGCAGCCCAACATTAGGAATAGGAGAGATAAAGAGCTTCCAGGCAGAACAAAAACCATAGGAGTTTATGATCACTAAACCAGGCCTGCAAGAAATATTAAGGGGATCCCCTGAGCAAAGAGAGAGTCCAATAGAAGAAACACTCAAAAGAAATGGACATTTTACAAAAGAGTGACTTCATAGGTAATACAATGGTGCTAAATTCCTATTTTTCAATAATCACTCTGAGTGTCAAGGGACTAAAAAGTTCCAATTAGAAGACACAGGGTAGTCAATTCATTTCAAAACAAAACAAAACAAGACCCATCAATATGCTGCTTAGAAGAGACTCATATGAGAGCCAAACACACCTCCAGATTGAAAGTGGGGGGTGGGGTGGAGAACTATTTATCATTTTAAGGGACATTGAAAGAAAGCTGGAGTAGCAATCCTATATCAAACTAGATTTAAACCAAAGACTAGTAAGAGGTGAAGTAGGACATTATATCATAATAAAAAGGTCTATCCCATAAGAAGACTCAACAACTGTAAATATTTATGCCCCTAACTTGGAAGCAGCCAATTGTACAAACCAATTAATAACAAAATAAAAGAAACACGTGGATAATAAAACAATAATAGTAGTGGATTTCAACACTGTACTCACAGCAATGGACAGATCATCTAAGCAGAAGATCAACAAGGAAATGAGGGCTTTAAATAACACTGGACTAGATGGACTTCACAGATATATTCAGAGCATTTCATCCAAAAGCAACAGAATACACATTCTTCTTGTGTTTGCATGGAACATTCTGCAGTATAGATCATGTACTGTGTGAAAATCAGTCTCACCTGGTACCAATATATTGGAATTATTCCAGGCATATTTTCGGAGGCTTTAAATCTTGAAGTCAATCACAAGAGAAAACTTGGAAGGAACACAAAGACATGGAGGTTAAAGAGCATCCTACTAAAGAATGAATAGGTTAACCAGGAAATTAAAGAAATACTTTTTAAAAAATCATGACACAAATGAAAATTAAAAAAACAAAAAGAAAAGAAAAGAAACGAAAAAAAAATTCAGAGCCTTCAGGTTGTAGCAAAGGTAATGTTAAGAGGGAAATAGTAATGCAAGACTTTCCCAAGAAACAAGACAAGTCTCAAACAGTCTAATCTTACACCTAAGGAGCTGGAGAAAGAACAGCAAATAAACCTCAAATCCAGCAGGAGAAGAGAAATAATAAAGATTAGAACAGAAATCAATGAAATAGAAAGCAAAAGAAGAATAGAACAGATTAGTGAAAATAGGAGTTGGGTCTTTGTAAGATTTACTAAGGTCTGTAAACTTCAGGCCAGACTTTTCAAAAAAGAAAATTGAAGAGCAAAAAGAAAAGATAAAGGACCCAAATAAAATCATAAATGAAAGAGGAGACATCACAACCGAAACTGAACAAATATAAAAACATATTATGAGCAATATATGTCAACAAATTAGGCAATCTGGAAGAAATGCGTGCATCCTGGAATCACATAACCTATCAAAATTGAACAGGAAGGGTGCCTGGGTGGCTTAGTGGGTTAAAGCCTCTGCCTTCGGCTCAGGTCATGATCCCAGGCTCCCCAGGTCTGGATCTCCGCTAAGTGGGGAGCCTGTTTCCTCCACTTTCTCTGCCTGTCTCTGCCTACTTGTGATCTGTGAAATAAATAAATAAAATATTTTTAAAAAACTGAACAGGAAGAAGCAGAACACCATAACTGGCAAAGAAATTGAAGCAGTAATCTAAAATCTCCCAACAAACAGGAATCCAGGACTAGAGGACCTCCCAGTGGAATTTTACCAAACATTTCAAGAAGAATTAGTTTGTTTTTTTCTGAACCTGTTTCAAAAACTAGCAATGAAAGGAAAACTTACAAACTCATTCTATGAAGCCAGCAATATTACCTTAATCCCCAAGTCAGAAAAAGAACCCACTAAAAATGAGAATTACAGATCAATATCCCTGATGAACATGGATGCAAAAATTCTCACCAATACACTACCCACTACAATCCAACAATACATTAAAAGTTTTATTTACCATCCCCAAGTGGGATTAATTCCTGGGCTGCAAAGATGGTTCAATATCTCATCAGTGTAATATACCACATTAATAAAAGAAGGGATAAGAACCACATGATCCTCTTAATTGATGCAGAAAAAGCATTTGTCAAAATATAGGATCCCTTCTTGATAAACACTTTGCAGTGTGGGGATAGAGGGAAAGTACCTCAATATCATAAAAGCCACATAGGAAAATCCCACAGCAAATATCATGCTCAATGATGAAAAACAGAGCTTTCCTCCCAAGGTCAGGAACACAGTAGGGATGTCCATTATCACCACTGCTATTCAACATAGTATTAGAAGTCCCAGCCTCAGCAATCAGACCACAAAAAGAAAAGAAAGAAAAGGCATCTAAATTGGCAAAGAAGATATCAAACTCTCACTCTGCAGATGACATAATATTCTATGGAGAAAGTCCAAAAGAGGGGCACCTGGGTGACTCAGTCGTTAAGTGTTTACCTTCAGCTTGGGTCATGATCTTGGGGTCCTGGGATCGAGCTTTGCATGGGGCTCTCTGCTAAGTGGGAAGCCTTGTTCTTCCTCTCCCACTCCCTCTGCTTGTGTTCCTGCTCTCTCTGTCTCTGTCAAATAAATAAATTAAATCTTCAAAGAAAAGAAAACCCAAAAGACTCCACCCAAATATTGCTAGAATTGAATCAGGAAGTAAAGAAAGTGGCAGGATATAAAATCATTGCAGAAATTAGTTGTATTTCTATACACTAACAATGAGACAGAAGAAAGAGAAATTAAGGATTCTGTGCCATTTACAATAGCACCAAAAACCTTAGGATATCTAGAAATAAACTTAACCAAAAAGATGAAGGGCCTGTACTGAGAAAACTGTAGAACACTCATGAAAAAAACTGAGAAAGCCACGAAGAAATGGAAAAATTGTCCATGCCTATGGATTGGAAGAACAAATATTGTTACAATGTCTATGCTACCTAGAGCAATCTACATATTCAATCCAATCCCTATGAAAATGCCATCAACTTTTTCCTCAGAGCTGGAACAAATAATGCCAAAATTTGTATGGAATCAGAAAAGACTCCAAATAGCCAAAGGAATGTTGAAAAAGAAAACCAAACTTGGTGGCATCACAATTCCGGCCTTCAAGCTCTATTACAAAGCTGTAATCACCAAGACAGCATTGTACTGGCACAAAAACAGACACACAGATCCATAAAACAGAATAGAGAACACAGAAATGAACCCTCAACTCTATGGTCAACTAATCTTAGATAAAGCAGAAAAGAATATCCAATGGAAGACAGTCTCTACAGAAATGGTGTTGGAAAATTGGATAGCCACATGCAGAAGAATGAAACCAGACCATTTTCTTATACCATATACAGAAATAAACTCAAAATGAATGAAAGACCTAAATGTGAGAGAGGAATCCATCAAAATCCTAGAGGAGAACACAGACAATAACATCTGTGACGTCAGCCAGAGCAATTTCTGCCTAGACACAACTCCAAGGCAAGGGAAACAAAGGTAAAAATGAACTATTGGGACTTCATCAAGGTAAAAAGCTTTACAGTCAACAAAACCAAAAGACAGCGGAGGGACTGGGAGAAGATATTTGCAAAATGTCTTATCAGATAAAGGACTAGTATGCAAAATCTCTACTGACCACAGTCAGCACCCAAAGAACAAATAATCCAATCAAGAAAAGGACAAAAAACACAAAGAGCTCTTTCTCCAAAGAAGACATACAAATGGCCCACAGAAAAATGAAAAAATGCTCAACATCATCCAGCATCAGGGAAGTGCAAATCAAAAGCACAGTGAGATACCACCTCACACCAGTCAGAATGTGTAAAACTAACAAGTCAGGATACAACAGATGTTGGCAAGGATGAGGAGATACAGGACCCCCTTAATCTGGTTGGTGGGAATGCAAACTGGTGCAGCAGCCACTCTAGAAAACCATATAGAGGATACTCAAAAAATAAAAATAGAGCTACCCAATGTCCCAGCAATTGCACTACCCTGTATTTATCCAAAGAATACAATCATAGTGAACCAAAGGGGCTCCTGCACCCCAGTGTTTCCAGGAGTAATGTCCCCAATAGCCAAAATATGGAAAGAGTCCAGATTGTCCAGTACAGATGGATGGATAAAGAAGACATGGTGTATATATATAAAATGGAATATTACTCAGCCATCAAAAATGAAATCTTGCCATTTGCAATGATGTGGCTGGAACTACAGGGTATTATGCTAAGCAAAATAAGTCCTTCAGAGAAAGATAATTATCGTATGATTTCACTCAAGTGTGGAATTTAAGAAACAAAACAGGATCATAGGGAAGGGGAGGGAAAAATCAAGTAAGAGAAAATCAGGTAAGACAAACCATAAGAGACTCATAACTCTAGGAAACAAATTGAGGGTTGCTGGAAGGGAGGTGGGTGGAGGATGGGGTAATTGGGTGATGGGCAATAAGAAGGGCACATGATGTAACCAGCACTTGGTGTTCTATGTAACTGATGAATCACTAAACTCTACCACTGAAGCTAGTAATACACTATATGTTCATTTATTGGATGAAAAAAAAATAAATAAACTGACCTCTGTGCATCAGACCCAAAATACAACATGAACACAGAATTGTGGATAAAGAGGAACAGTAGCTTCATTGCTTTGCCAGCCAAGGAGGCCTCAGCAGGTCAGGGCCTTCAAACCTGCAGCCCACCCAGAGGAAGGGGCTGGGGGTTTGTAGGGAAATATGGGATTATGGCTGATTTCCAGAGGAAATTGTGTGTCTGTGCTGTCAGCCCTGTTCATCATGTTGTCAGGGTGGAATTAGATTCCTGAAACAATAGGCTCAGAAGGTAGGAAGGGAGGTTTATAGAAGAGAGAAAAAAGCTTATTTAGTTTGAAATGGAGTCTTGCTGAAGCAGGAATGCAGCCATTTTTGGTTTTGTTTTTTAAATTGAGAATGGCAAATCCAAGCCATTCAGGTCTTTAAGATTTTATTTATTTATTTGAGAGAGAGACAGCATGAGAGGGGAGAAGGTCAGAGAGACTGGACCCGATCCAGTCCAGACTCCCCATGGAGCTGGTAGCCCGATGTGGGGCTCAATCCCAGGACTCTGGGATCATGACCTGAGCTGAAGGCAGAGGCTTTAACTAACTGAGCCACCCAGGCACCCCGCCATTTTGGTTTTTGTTCAACTTGATGATTTGAAGTGGTTCTGGTTCAGTCACCAGGACAAGCCTAGGAAGACAACTTCATATTTTACAGTGAGAAGCCAGTCCACATTTTCTAGAATGGGCAAAATAAAGAAAAAGGATAAAACACCAAATTTCAGTGAGAATGTGGATGAATTAGAATTCTCATATTGCTAATGAGAGGGTAAAAAGTAGATTCACTTTGCAAACCTGTGTGCTACTTACAAAAATAAGTATTTATCGACCAAAGAGGAGCATTTTGTCACCCTAAAATATCTGATCAGTGGGGAAGGCATGGATCTAAATGTGCTCACAATCATCGACTTGGTTCCCGTTCTGTGCCTGGTCACCTCTCCAAATGCTTTCCCATAGGCTCAGGTGTGGAGTCTGAAAGATGATTATCACCTGAGCCCTCCCTCTCTGGTTTTATCAATTGGTTTGGGAAAAATCAACAGTGTCGTGTTAATTGCAGGCTCCAGGTCATACTCAATGAGGCCAGGGGATTCTGAGTTAAGCATAAGGGCTTCCTGTTATTTTTTGAGAGTTGAGAGCAGGCTTTGGCTCAAGGAAAGGTCAGAGGGACTCTCCTACAAGAGTCGGGGCGGGTCATGTCCATGCAGCACACAGTTAGTTCCTATGCTGTAGCGGAATTTGTGGGCATCTGTGGAAGGGGAGGCTCCCTGAGAACAGGGAAGGAAAAGTCAGGGATTGGTCTTCAAGTAGGAGCTGCTGACAAAATGGACAAGGAAGCTAGGACTTCTCTGCATTTCATGGTCCAGTCTTCAGGTGAGCAGTTTATACGTGAAGAGGCTCTGTTGGTATTTTTTTTTTCATGATATTCCTGTGATTTCTCCACAAACACCTTGTGAGAAAGAAATCTAGAGGACGAGGGGAAAGAAGAAATGGCCAGTTCTTGGGTTAAGTCTTGTGTCCCAAGTCAGAGAACATGTCATGTTTTTCTCCTGAAATTCCTTGCATTAGAAATTGCAGATGTGGGTGCCTGGGTGGCTCAGTGGGTTAAGCCGCTGCCTTCGGCTCAGGTCATGATCTCAGGGTCCTGGGATCGAGTCCCGCATCGGGCTCTCTGCTCAGCAGGGAGCCTGCTTCCTTCTCTCTCTCTCTCTGCCTCCCTGTCTGTGTACTTGTAATTTCTCTCTGTCAAATAAATAAATAAAATCTTAAAAAAAAAAGAAAAAAGAAATGGCAAATGTTGGGTGCCTGGGTGGCTCAGTTGTTAGGCGGCTGCCTTCAGCTCAGGTCCTGATCCTAGGGTCCTGGGATGGAGCCACTCGTCGGGCTCCCTCCTCAGTGGGAAGCCTGCTTCTCCCTCTCTCACTCTCCCAGCTTGTGTTCCCTCTTTCACTCCCTCTCTCTCTCTGTCAAATAAATGAATGAATCTTTAAAAAATAAAAAAAGAAGAAGTTGCAAATGTTGATTCCTCTAGTTTTTAAGTTTCTGCATCATGTTTTCACCTATTTATAAAACCTTTCCAGAAATGACACTCAGGGCTAGGTCTTCAGAACACTTCTCGCCTATATCCCAGATCCTTCTCTCCCATGTCTCCAACCAGGCTTCCAGTAGGGCCATCAGTGTTTGTCACTGAATTAAAGTCCTGCGAGTGTTGAAAATACTCCTCAATGACAGATCCGCAGAAGAAGGTGGTGAGTCCAGGTTTCCTATTGCTGCCGAGGTCTGTTCCTGGGATCTCGGTGAAGGAAAACGTCATCTAGGTCCCACCTGGATACTTTACCAGCTCTCTCTAGCCCAGAAGCAAAAAACAAAACAAAACAAAACAAACCACATACAAATATCCATGATGGATATGAGGTCCAGAATAACCGGCAACGTTTTTGGACTGCAAATAGGTGTAAGTGTGAGTCTTAGTATTGAGAATGTGAAAAAGATGCTCTACTTAGAATATGATGGGGGGGGCACCTGGGTGGCTCAGTGGGTTTAAGCCTCTGCCTTCAGCTCAGGTCAAGATTCTAGGGTCCTAGGATCGAACCCATTGGACTCTCTCCTCGGAAGGGAGCCTGCTTCCTCCACCTCTCTCTCTCTGCCTGCCGCTCTGCCTACTTGTGATCTCTGTCAAATAAATAAATAAAATCTTAAAAAATATATATGATAGGGGACACTGGCATGGCTCAGTCATTAAGCATCTGCCTTCAGCTCAGGCCATGATCCTAGGGTCCTGGGATGGAACCCCGTGTTGGGCTCCCTGCTCAGTGGGAGGCCTGCTTCTCCCTCTCCCACTCCCCCAGCTTCTGTTCCTCTCTCGCTGTCTCTATCTATCAAATAAATAAATAAAATACTATAAAAAATGATAGAGAGGCATCTGGGTGGCTCAGTCAGTTAAGTTTTGGACTCTTGATTTCTGATCTGGTTGTCTTCTCAGGGTCCTAGAATGGAGCCCCATTTCTGGCTCTGCAGTCAGAGGTGAAACTGAGATTCTTTCCCCCTTTCCCCTGCCCCTCCCCTCCTCTCTCTAAAATATAAATAAGTCTCTAAATAAAAATAAAAATTAAAATAAAAAAAAATAACTTCCCCAGTAGCCTTTCTGAAAGAGTTCCACTCCCAATATATTTCAGGAAAACCAATGGATGCCTCTTTCCATGGCAGTGGATTGGGTAGCTACGCTGGATATACATTTAAGCTCTTGGGGTTTCCTATGCTTATGGTCTACAGATGTGACAGAAAACCACTGCATGTGCAGCATCTGCCTGTATCAGTTGTAGGTGGGGGAGCTGACAAGTGAGATTAGTGTGATGAAGAAGTTAATGGTTTTTGCTGTGTCATGAGCCATAACATACTTTGTACTTTGCTAGGAGATTCCTGTCTTTTATTTAAAAATCTATTATTTATAAAAGATTTTATTTCTTTATTTGACAAACAGAGATCACAAGTAAGCAGAGAGGCAGACAGAGAGAGAGGGGGAAGCAGGCTCCTTGCTGAGCAGAGAGCCTGATGCCTGATGCGGGGCTCGATCCCAGGACCCCAGGATCATGATCTGATCTGAAGGCAGCAGTTACCTTAACTTGTGACTCTGCAACATGTTGTTTAGAGAACGCACTAGTGACAGGGACTGGAGCCTGTTCAGGGTCCCTGCAGAACGACAACATATCCGTCATAATACTGCAGCGTTCACAAAGAGAAGAAGAGGATACAATACTAGGGGGACAAAATAATCACACATCATTTAAACTTTCAGAGCACTGAAAAAATGGGTTCTTGGGAATATTATCCCACTCCATTACCAAATAGGGGATAGATACCATCAGTTCCCTACAACCTTCAGTAAAATGAGATGCGTTCGCCTTGGTGCTGGGATAATATGTCATTCATTACACATCCATGTTAACACTTTAAAAACCATTATGTTTTACTAATTAAATTACATTAAGTTCACACATAGATTATGTTATACATTTCAAATCCACTCTATTGTAATCAAAATACAGATTAGAAGTGGTTGAAAGCATTCAAGGGCTGTTAGAATGATGTGGGAGTAGTAATTTCCATAAATTTCAGAACTGAGGTCTTTTTAAAAAAATGTTTAAAATTTGATTTTTTTAAAAGATTTTATTTCTTTATTTGACAGACAGAGATCACAAGTAGGCAGAGAGGCAGGCAGAGAGAGAGGGGGAAGCAGGCTCCCTGCTGAGCAGAGAGCCCGATGTGGGACTTGAACCCAGGACCCTGTGATCACCACCCAAGCGGAAGGCAGAGGCTTTAACCCATTGAGCCACCCAGGTGCCGCTCTTCAACCCCCAGGACTTGTTAATTCCATGACTGGAAGCCTGTATTTCCCATTCCCATTTCCTCATTTTGCCCATCATCTTTCTCCATTCCACTCTAGTAACCAGCAGGTTACTCATGGTCTTTATGGGTCTCTTTCTGCATTTTTCATTGTTTCTTAACATTTCTGACAGTGTGGATAGACCCAGAAGGTATTATCCTATTTGAAATAAGTAAAAAAAAAGACAAATACCATATGAATTCACATACATATAAAATCAAATCTAAAAATACGTGAATAAGAGTGGAAACAGACCCATATGACAGCCCTGGCGAACCCTTCTGAGCCGCCATCTCTCCTTTTTCCCAATTCTTTCCCCTCCCAGGGTCCTTGGAGAAGACTCCCACAGAGCTTACCTAGGCCTATTTTGGTCTGTGAAGAACTTTTTCCCATGTGTGGAGGGACTTGGAGGGGCTCCCTTTAGTCACTGCAAAGGCACAGGCAGCTCTGCTCAGTAGAGAGCCTTCTTCCCCCTCTATCTGTCTGCCTCTCTGCATACTTGAGATATCTCTCTCCATCAAATAAATAAATAAAATCTTTTAAAATTAAAAAAATATATATATTGTTTCCTAACAGGTACAGGAACCTAGGGATATTTGGGTGACCTCAAGAAGAGAGGAGTTCACCCACCTCTGTAGGAATCACAGACAATGTCTGATGGCAAGTATTTGGCTTCCCTCTGGCATAATGAGGCTATTAAAAGTTCAGTCTAGCAATTCATTATGAAACAGTCAGCAAAGCTGTTTTTAAAGAGTCTGTAAATCAAATCTCTGTTCTTGGTGGAATTATGTAAATAATCAGGCCGAGTTTTCTTTCTTGAACTAGAGTTATTTTGTGATGAAATTGGTGTTTTTTCCTATGTCTGGTAAAAATGCAGGTGATTATAGAGAAAAATGTGTGGGTTTTTTAAAAATATTTCATTTATTTGACAAACAGAGATCATAAGTAGGCAGAGAGGCAGGCACAGAGAGAGAGAGAGGGGGAAGCAGGCTCCCTGCTGAACAGAGAGCCCAATGTGGGGCTTGATCCCAGGACCCTGAGACCAGGGCCTGAGCCAAAGGCAGAGGTTTTAACCCCCTGAGCCACCCAGGCACCCAGGGAAAAATGTGTTTTAATAACACATCTTAGTTGATAAAATATTTTTTTAAGATTTTATTTATTTATTTGTCAGAGATCACAAGTAGGCAGAGAGAGAAGGGAAGCAGGCTCACTGCTGAGCAGAGAGCCTGATGCGAGACTCAATCCCAGGACCCTGGATCATGACTTGAGCCGAAGGCAGAGGCTTTAACCCACTGAGCCACCCAGGTGCCCCTGTGGATAAAATGTTTTAATAGTTTTCATATACAATGGACTAGATCTTGATTTCTTCTAGGGTTCTCCAATGTCTGGCTACAAATCACTAGACTAATATTTTTATTTTTCTCCCACCATTCTGATATGGAATTATGCGAGAACTAAAACTGTCCTTTTCCCTGAAGCTCTGGAAACTTAATATAAATGACTTGATGGAACAAAATCACCCTTATAGTCATGTAGAGACAATCTTAGGGCTGTGGCTCCATCGGCCACTGCAAACATTAACAGATGCATTTGAACTATAAACCAGGAAGATCTGTCTGTTGGTCACTACCTGTCCTCTATCTCAAGATACTTCAAGTCTGACATCTGACCAGATGTCTGGTCAACTGATACCCTTAGAAGAAAGAAACTGGCTTAACATTTGCTCTAATAATTAAGTGTAAATACTTCATTAATTACATTACTTGTGCCACAGGGCTAACTTTGAAAATACACCTGCATCACTGCTTCCTGAAACGACTTTGACTCTACTGACCTATTTATTGTCAGGCCTAAAATGCTGGATCAGTGACAGGAAACAATTTATCAGGTGAAATTTTAATGTATGAAACTCATAAGGAAGTTTCAGGTAGGGAACTGAAGGGATTCTAGACAGCCGGTCCATCTCCCCAGTGCCTGAATGTGCCGCTTTGTCCTGGAGGTAACTTGAGTTCAAGGTACTTGAGAACCTGCAGCCTCAAGAAAGCCCTTCCCTGCTCCCTTAACCACACAATGGAATCTAAATTGGGGCTCTTTCTCAGAACAAGGGTTAGTCACAGAGACCAAGTTTATCTCCATGACTCAACTGTAAGGTAGGACAAATATCCAGTTACCAAATATGTGCTCTTCTTATCACCCTGTGAGGGGTTTTCCTTTCCTCAGAAGCTCCAGGCCCTGACCCGTTTGTCTTAGTTCAGGATGACATTTATACCTCATCTTGCTTGACAGTCTTTGGAATTTCCAAGTCTCTGCAGAATCCCTATATGTACACTGATTTAATATGATTTTTTTCTTGTTAATCTGCTCATGTCATTGTGATTCTTAGTCTAGCTAGAAGGATCTTTAAGGTGACAAGAATTCCTATTCTCTGATAGAGGATTTGATTTTAATGCCTCATTTCCTGACATTCTATTTAAGGTATATAAAGAGGGATGCCTGGGTGGCTCAGTAGGTTAAGCCTCTGCCTTCAGCTCAGGTCATGATCTTAGGGTCCTGGGATCGAGTCCCGCATCGGGCTGTCTGCTCAGTGGAGAGCCTGCTTCCCTCTCTCCCTCTGCCTGCTGCTGGGCTTCCTTGTGCTCTCTCTTTCTCTCTCTCTGTCAAATAAATAAATAAAATATTTTTAAAAAAAGCGTGTGAAGAAGGTGGAGTAGTAGGAAATACTTCTGCAGGAGTTGAGATTTTTTACCTCTGCTGTTGTCACTGTCTCTCAGGGTTCCTTAGTTGTTTCCTGCGTGGTTGCTATCTTGTCAGTGGTTCCTTAATGCTTCTCAATCCCAGTCAAAATATGTGTACCACTTAGTTTGTTTAGGTTAATAGTTGTCTCTCTCACGGTAGGTGCCTACTTATACAAATTATGTATTTCCAGTGTTTCTCATTTAGGCCACTTGAACATTAAAATCATCCTTAGTATCATTTTCATTTCATGTAGACACTTGGAAACAGGTCACCAATGTGTATTGAACATGAGTCAACCAGAACATGAGTCGTACCAGATTGTTGGAAGGTGGTTCTCTATCACTTCTTTCATGGTGTGATGGTTACTTTCCATCCCTGTGGGTTGAAATGCTCAGCACTACCTCAGGGGAGTTAGCTGTGACTGAATGTGCTGATTAGAGTCCTCTTGCTCCTTCTGGTGTCACTGGAGATGGTTGATTATATTTTGTGCTGGTTTTCTCCAGAGTCATAAATTCAGAGCACTCAGTGTGCTAAGTGGCTGAGTTTTCTTTGGTTCCCCAGATGGAGCAGCTAAATTATTTGTATTGTGAATGTCATCCCCGTGCCATGGCAACTGGGTGCTGAATGTGACTCTGCCAGGTTCTACTGAGAAGAGCTAAGGTCCTTTGTCTTTGACTTTATTCAGAATCTCCTCTACAGAATGCATCAAGCCTTTAAATGGGCTGCGTTGTGAAGAATTTTAAATTTTTTAGAGGCAGATGCATCTGGGTCTGCAATCTGTGCTTCTCCTGACCATAAAGCATATTGTGGCCATGCGGTATTACAAGACGAAGTCATCGTCCTTTAGTCAAGTCATAACTGAACTGCAGCTAATTTTTAACGTGCAGCCTATTGGGCTATAAGTGGGGAGCTAGATCAGAAACAGTTTCTCGTGGCTAGCTAAACAGCAATTTAAACAGGGACACTTGGGTGGCTTATTGTTTTCTCAGGGTCTTGTGATTGCCTCCTGGTGGAGTTCATGCTGGGCATGGAGCCTGCTTAAGTTTATCTCTCCCTTTTCCCCTACCCAACACCCCCCCCCCCCGTCTCTCTGTCTCTCTGTCTCTCTCTGTTAAAGACACACACACACACACACACACACACATTCATCAACAACAAAAACCATCAAGCCTCTCAGATTCCGTAGATTACTATAACTAGTAGAGGACCAGTCCTCACCAAAATGAGTTTATGATCAAACTCCAACCACACAGAAAGAAATTTCTCTGCTGTTATCATATACTAAGTTATTTACCAAGAGAGATCTTCCCAGCCAGAAGCCTTACTTCTCCCACTGCAAAATGAAAGCACCATACTCAGGAGTCATTTCACATTTTCCTTCACAGTTTTCTTAAAGCTAAGTTTTTGATATGCACAGTCCTTTTAAACCTTTCTGTTGTTGTTCATTACAGTTTAATTCTATTTTTTTATACCTTTAAAACAGAACAAATGCTTTTAATGTTATTTTTGCTTACATATATATTTGTAGGTTGAGACCAACTGGGCAAAGTCTCGGGCAGGTGATATTTGTGATATGTCTGTATTGTCGCAGAAAATAATCAGATTGGCAAGAGACCAAGAGACATTCAGAGTGGTAGGAGAACTTGAATTTATTTTATGCTGGTGGACCCAGATGAGCTAGTGCTCAAAGCTCTGGGCCCTACCTAGTGGGATTACAGAGTTTTTATAGGGGGGGTATAGGGAGTCAGGTTCCAAGGGCTATGCTAGCTGCTGGGAGGTACATTTAAACTGGGGGAGTGGGAGGTTGCTGTAGGCTCTTATGGCAGTGGAGGGAGCTTGTGGTGGGAAGTCTGTTTACAGAAGCAGAAAGAGCTTGTTATCTCTTGCTCCTTAGTGGGACTTCTAGTTATCTCTTGCTCTATCTAATGGGGTCTGCTGGCCTGGGGCTACCCTGGGTAAACCTGCTCTGGCTGATTTTCCTCTTCATCCCCCCCCCCCCTTCAATGACTTTTTAAGCTTAGAATGGGCATCAATAATTTCCATTGGATTTTTGTTTATCTAGAGACCTGTATTGAGTTCCCAATAGTTGCAATTTAATTGATTCCATCTGAGAGCTGATGAATAGGGTGATAAGATTAATAATACGTGGACTGAACAGGAGTACCAACAGGAGCATGCAGAGAGGGCTGGCTAAGGGAAGGAGCCACACAGCCCAGCCCCAGACATCATACCAATTGCCCCTTGTCTCCTGTGTGCAATCTGATCTTGTAGTCATTGGATCATGTCTCTGACTAACTCTGACTGGTTCATGTAGAAACAACATTCCTCATTTGGGAAGAGGCAGAGTTCCCCCCTTTTTGGCAGTGAGCAGGTCTAAGCCCCTTTGATTCTGTAGTACCCTTGCTTCTAAGGAGTAAATCTGATCTTATACGGTCATCATAGACTTAGCCACCTGCTCCATATCTTCTGCAAGATTTTCTGACAGCTTCTTGTAGTAATAGGATGAGGCCATTATTCCTATCCTTATGCCCACAGCTATCATTATGCCTAATCCAACCAAAAGTGGGATGATTTTAATGGCCCTCTTGCAGCATGCGTATGCCAACAAGGGAATGGAGAGGGATTGATTTTGGGGGACTATATCTACCTGTAGAGTAGGAAGCATCCATGGACATGGCCCTCTCTGGTTAACTGGTAAACATTGATGAATATATCTTCCACATTTGAAAAAGGTGCCAGGTTATGGAGTGCACCATGATGTGGTGGACATGTGCCCATCAAGTGAAGGGCAGCTGTGGGTTTGGAGACTTTGGGTAGCAGATAGAACTCCTACTGAGGGTTGGTTGTGTTGAGTAAATGGTGGACTTCTTCTATCACATCACATGCTTGAGGGTCTAAAGTGAGAGGTCCTCCATTGGGAGGAAACCTTAGTAGAGGTTGATAAGGGTCAGGTTCCCAGCAGGTTGGACCCTTTTTCTCAGGGCATCTTGGATCCCTATAGCCCCGATGTAGCTAACCTGGACTTAATGTTTCCTGTCATGAGTTTCTTTGCTTTATTGTGACAAAGAGTGACCTCCCTCAGGTTACAACATTGTCTTGGCATGCTAGACAAGAACAGGGGGACCATGGGCTTGGTGTTACCTGTTTTGGGTTGGGAATGGTTGTAGGTAGAGCAAGAGTAAGAGCTCAGGTAGGGACTTCCTGGATAGGAGTGGGGAGAGACCATGGAGGAGACAGGGTAGGTCTACACTATAGTCATGGGGTGTAGTGCTGCATAGAAGTTGGGTCATCAATCCATTGGGATACCAGACACGTAGAATAGACCCTCATGTTGACAGAGTTTTGGGTGTGCTGTAGCACATGCATCAAGGCCATTGGACCAAGAGGGCTGCTGGTAATCCTAGCATGTATGTGGTGGGTGGTGAGTGCCCCCAGCATCCTTACAGCCTGCAGCTGGTGGCATTGACTGTCCTCAGTGATGTCATCATCTAGGTAGTCTGAACTTAGCTCTATAATTGACAGCCACAGCACCAGCATTAGGGGACTCATTTTAAAGTGGGACTGGGGGGCGCCTGGGTGGCTCAGTGGGTTAAGCCGCTGCCTTCGTCTCAGGTCATGATCTCAGGGTCCTGGGATTGAGTCCCGCATCAGGCTCTCTGCTCAGCAGGAAGCCTGCTTCCCTCTCTTTTTCTCTGCCTGCCTCTCTGACTACTTGATTTCTCTCTGTCGAATAAATAAATAAAATCTTTAAAAAAAATAAATAAAATGGGACTGGGGAGGCAGTTATTAAAAAGCAGTAGATTCCACTGAATAGTCTCAGTATACTTATATAGTGTATGGATAGAGTGATATTTTGTGTCCAATTCCAGTCACCTGGGGTTGACTCAGCTAGACCCACAGAGAACACTAGGGTTACAAGTACCACTATTAAGGCATTGAGTGACACCAGGATTTTAATGTCCAAATATCTCCCATTGAGTTCCTCAAGCTTCCGCCATGCACTGACCAGTTGGCTTCCACGTTTGTGACTGGAGAAAGGTTGTGGATTCCTAAAGTGGGGGATCTGCAAATTTCCGTGGGGTATCAAGTCGTGGCTGTGGACTGCTGTATCTTCTTACAGATCTTCAAGTTGAGGGGGTCAGTTGGGTCCCAGGCTGTCTGCCAATCATCTGGGTCTATGGGGGCCACTGCCTTCTTTACTCAGGAATGATGGATCCAGCGAGTGATACCTGAAACTTTAACAGCAGTGAAAGTTGTCAGTATTACTAGATGGGGACCCATCTGCGTGGGGTGCAGCAGCTCCTTCTTCCTGATCTTTTGCCCATATCATGTCCCCCAGTTGGTAGGGATGAGCCCAGTTACTCATGGGGATGGTAGTCCTTTCTAAAGCTTCTCAGGAGATGTAGTATAGAATTTTTCCCAGGGCCTAGAGGTGTAGGGATATTTCTAAGTCTCCAATTTGTCTGAGATCTCTAAGCTGGCTTGTTATAGGGGGTGGCCTATCATAGAGAATCTCAAAGGGTGAGTAGCCAAAGGATCTTGGGGTATAGTGTACCCTGAACAGGGCCCGTGGTAACATTTCTACCCAGAGGATTTCCTGACAGACTTTGGTTAAAGTTGTTTTAAGGGTCAGGTTCATGTGCTCTACTTTCCCTGAGCTCTGAGGTCTGTATGCTGTATGGAGCTTCCATTTTATTTTCAAGATACTGAGTAGGCCTTGGGCTATCTCTGCCAGGAAACTCGGTCCATTGTCTGAGCTGATGGAAAGGGGAAGCCCATACCCGGGGATGACATCTCTCAGGAGGCTTTTACTACTTCTTGTGCTTTCTCTGTGCATGTGGGTTAAGCCCCAACCCACCCTGAGTGAGTGCAAAGTAGGACCAGTGAGTATCAGTATCCTCAGCATGGCTTGACCTCTTTGAAGTCTATCTCCAAGTCCTCAAAAGGCATGGTGCCCATTGTTTGAATCCCGAAGCATGGTCTAGGTCCTTGATTTGCCTTGTTCTGTGTGCATGTACTGCACCTAGTGCTTGTTTGGGTGCACGGGGTGGGGAGTTTGGGGATGAAATAGCAGTTTCTCCAGGGCTGCTTTTCCCAAGTGAGTTAGTTCATGATGTTGCTTTATTAGGGGGGCTGTTACAGTACTGGGGACAAAAAGTCTCTGGTCAGGCAGTTTCCACCAGCCCACTTCTCCTTTTAATCCCTCCTCATTTTTTGCCTATGGTTAAGGGTCAGGCCAGGAGGTTCTTTTTCAGCCCAGACATCAGCGATCTCATCCAGCAGACTGGTTGGCTTTGTGGGGTCTCCTTTTTCTTGGCAGTAAAATTGCCATTCATTTTCTGTGGGTACAGTTACTGCCATGATGAGGGAATTAGGCCTTCCCAAGGTAAGGCTTGTAGGCCCCCTTTGGATAAAGGTGATCTGGGCCTCAAGCTTTGTCAGTAAGTCTCTACCTTGGAAGGAAACGGGACTTTCCGGTAGGTATAGGAATTCCTGAGTAACTGTGTATGCCCCCAGCTGGCATGTTCAGGGTCCACAAAACTGGCAGGCAGATTGGGAACCATTTGCCCTGACAACTGTGACCTTATGCCTTGTGAGTGGAGCCATGGGTCTGGTAACCACTTAATGCTCAGTACCTGTGTTCACCATGAAAGTCAACAATTGGGCCCCCACTTTCATTTTGACCATAGGCTCTCAGGTACCTAATGAAAGGGAGCCTGGTCTTCCCTAGTTTGACTCAATCCCAGCCGGACTGATAAGGTCTTGCATTTCAGGCTCAGGCTGCCATTTTGTTTTTGTTTTTTTCTGAAGTAATTTTGTCAGGCCCTTCGGTTGGTTCCTTATGGTGGGAGCATTCATTTTTGCAGTGGCCAGTCTCCTTATAATAGGCACATTGATCTCATCAGAGTGGGGCCTTCCTATTGGGTCCCCCGCCTTTTGTAGTGGGACTGACTGTCCAGTTAGGTCCAGTTTTCCTAGTGCTGAAACCATCAACGATGCCTTTGTTTTCATTCTTTTGTCTGCTTCTCATTTGGCCTCATGGTCTCAACTATCAAAGACCTTATCTGTTACTTCTGTCAGCTGGGTAGCATTCATGCCAGCGAAGCCCTCAAGTTTCTGGAGTTTCTGGCAAATATTGGTGTATGATTGCATCACAAACACTGAGTTGACTATTTGCTGGTTCTCTGGGGCCTCTGGATCAAATGGGATGTGCACTCAGAAGGCCTCATATAGTCTCTCCCAGAAGTCAGTTGGTGATTCCTCTGATTTCTGGATAACTGCCGCAGTTTTTGACATGTTGGTTTGCTTCTTTACCCCTGCTCTGAGTCCATGCAGAAGAGCCGTACAGTATCGACTTCGGTCAACTAGTCCCTTGACCATATGGAAATCCTAGCTGGGCTGAGTGTCACGTGCTGCTGCTTACACCCATGATTCTGCTTTTAGGGTTCCAGGTGGGAGCTGGCATCGGAGCCAGTGACGTGTCTTGGTGAGGATTTGTCAGTATTTTCTGTTGAAGAGTGTCAAGAGAATCTAGTGGCAATCATCCCAAGTGGGTTGGTGGGTCTGGAACAGGGACTCCAGGAGGTCAATCATGGCCCGAGGCTTCTCTGAATATGGCGGTGTATGATTTTTCCAATTCAGAAGGTCAATGGTGCCAAAGGGCTGATAGATGCGAATAGACTGTTGGGGCTGGATGGTGTTCTCAGTGTCTATCTGTTACCCTTTCATCTTATAGAGCAGCATCTGGAGAGCTGTGATGGGGGAACTGGAGCCTGAGATGAGCACAGATGGCTGCTCGCAAGCTGGGGGCTGGGACTCCAGGATTGGAGCAGGGTTGGAATTCCCTCTGAGCTTCGTGGTTGTAGAGGAGGCTGAGGAGGGCTATCCAAAATGTGGGGCATCATCTGCCCCCTGGTGGTGCACTTGGGACATATGGCGGGTGCATGAACAGATTGTCCTGTCTGTCCGTCTCCCTGATAAACAGACTTTGCTTTCTTACAGCCCTTGAGCTCTTTTACTTGGGTAACAAATATCCTACTCTGGCTCTTCCTATTATCACAGAATTGGACCCACGGGGGCAGAGTTTGGGCTATCTGAAGCCAAGAATCAAATATATGGGTATGGGTCAAGGTGTCCAGCTGTACTGACCACAACTCTGTAAATGGCCTGGACAGTGGGTAGGTCTAGGATACCCTCAGAACACCATCCAACCCCAAAAGCGGGCCATTCCAATTCACATAATGTGTGTAATTTTCCAGGAGACATTTTGTTCTCATAATTTCCTGAGAACGCCTTCTTACAATTTTTAAGCATACAGTCTAGGAATAGGTTTTGAAGAGTTTCTGCCCGTGATGAACAGAAGCTCTCTTACCCACCCTGTGTGTTCCCTCCCTGTGTTGGTGGTTCAAAGACAAAGGGTAGGTGCCCCTCCAAAGGAGAGACCAATCAGATGCCCACCTGTCTGCTCTCCTGGAGGAGACATGGATGCCTCTTAGCCATAGTGAGTCCATATAAGCCCCAGCCTGGTGCCTGAAAGTACTGGCCCTAGATTCTGTGAGTTCACCCTGGAAACAGTTTGAGGCCCGCTCAGACTCCATAGTCTCAAGAGTGGGGAGCCACAAACACAAACAGGCCGTTCACTCACTTCTGTATTCACACCAAAGTTACTATAGTTCCTCCCCTCTGGAGGTTCCTGTCTTGTAGGACCTGCCCTGCTGGGAGGTCCCTGACCTGTGGAATTCCTTTGGGAAATTTCTGGAAGGTGATCAAGCTTCCCTTCCATTCAGTTTGAGCAGGATCTGACTACAGATCATATTCCCAGGTGGCTTACCAAAGCCAGATGTGTTACCAGGCGAGTTGGTCCTCTTCTCCTTGGAGTCCAGCCGGGACAAGACTGCCCAGAAGGTTGGAACTCCAGGGTGAAGGAGGACCTAGAATCCTGTGGGATGGCATGCTGCCTCATTTAGTCCTTGAGTTCCTTCCTGCTCCAGTGTAGTCAAAGCCACTGGCCAGAGGTTCAAGGTGCCAGAATGGTTGGAATCTCGCTTGGGCCTCCCGAAATGTTGCAGAAAATAATCAGACTGGGTAGAGACCAAGTGACACTCAGAGAAGTAGGAGAACTCAGATCGATTTTATGCTGGTGGACCCAGATGAGCTCGTGCTCAAAGCTCTGGGCTCCACATAGTGGGGTTACAGGGATTTTGTAGAGGGGTGATGGGGTCAGGTTCCAAGGGCTATGCTGGCTGCTGGGAGATGGGTTTAAACTGGGGAGAGGAGGGCTGGTTTAGGCTTTTGGGGCGGTGCAGGGAGCTTGTGTTGGGAAGTCCGTTTACAGAAGCAGAAATATCGGGTTATCTTTCACTCCTTAGTGGGTTTCTGGTTATCTCTTGATCTATCTACTGGCGTCTGCTGGCCTAGGGCTACTCTGGGTGAACCTGCTCTGAGTAATTTTCCTCTTCAGTATCAGAACAAATGTAAAAGTATCAGAATCTTAAAAAGTTCCTTGCTTTAAATGCATTACTTCTGGTGCTCTCTATAATGGGTTATATTAAACTAACCTATATAGTATGTCCGCATTTCCTAGCAACTTCCCTTGAATGCATTTTAAATAATAAACATTGTACAGGTTGGGCACTTATACTCTTCAGGCCAATGCAGTCCAGATCTCTAATCTTAAAAAAAAAAAATTTTAAACTCATTATTGTATATTCAAGACCAAAGCACATCAATGCTATGCAGAGGAAAATCTATATTTCTACTGCATATTTGAGAAAATGTGAATTCTTTTCAAGAAAATCTAAGAAACAAAATAATCCTGGACTACTGGTCCTGAGGGAAAAGTGCCTCATTCCCTCCTTCAAATCCTGACTTTCTGGTCCCTCCTGATTTCCAAATCGGATCACTGTAGTAAGTTTTCTTTTACAGTATCTCTGAAAGTAAGCCCTGAGATCCATATTTACTTCATGTTCTTAAATCAGCAAGAATAATAATTTGATGGTGCAAAATTGGAAGTGTCAAGGGCTTTTTCTTTTTTTTTTTTTTTTAAGATTCTATTTATTTGAGGGGGGTCTGGGTGGCTCAGTGGGTTAAGGCTCTGCCTTTGGCTCAGGTCATGATCCCAGGGTCCTGAGATTGAGCCCCGCATCAGGCTCTCTGGTCAGCGGGAAGCCTGCTTCTCCCTCTCTCTGTCTGCATCTCTGCCTACTTGTGATCTCTCTATCTCTGTCAAATAAATAAAATCTTAAAAAAAAAAAAAACAAACAAACCTAGTTTCTTGCATTTACTGGATGTTTGGCAAAGTACTCTCTTAAAAGAAAAAATATGTTTGGTCTCATAAGTTATTTCAGTGCGTGTTTTTGTTTGTATTAACTTATACAGATTGTTTTAATGCTCTCTAGTGACTAGTAAGTGTTTAAAAAGGATTGTTGTTGCCATTCTTCATAGTCTAGTAGCACCTATAATTGTCATAAAATCATTCCCTTCGAACTTGCCAAATAAGAATATTTTGGAAAACCGTTTTCTAGAATTCTATAATGTCCTCTCTTCTCCACTGAGGATAATGCTCGGTTGAAAATTAATCCAACTGGGTTGGTTCAGTAGGTTAAGACCTCTGCCTTCAGCTCAGGTCATGATCTCAGGGTCCTGGGATCAAGCCCCGCATCAGGCTCTCTGCTAAGCAGGGAGCCTGCTCCCTCCCCCGCACTCTCTCTGCCTGCTTCTCTGCTTACTTGTGATATCTCTCTCTCTCTCTCTCTCTGTGTCAAATATAATAAATAAAAATCTTTTAAAAAGAAAATTAATCCAACAAAATGCATATTCCTATTTTTAAAATAAATGAGTCTTACTCTATCTGAGCCAGATTCTGGAGTCAAGGAGCCCTGGGATCTGGAGAGAAAGCGTCTTACACTCCAGTGGGTGGGAAGGAGTAAAGCAGGTGACACAGGTGAGGTGTGAAGGTCAAGCAGGAGACCACACCTTAAAATGGGATTTGGGAAGTTCTACTTGAAATAATGTTCTCAAAATGTATCTGAATTGCAGTATAATTAATGCCCAAATGTGCATTTTACATAGCAGTGATATTCAGGATATTTTACAACAATCATGGTCTTTCTTTATTCAGAAATGTTTTTTGTTGTTGCTTCTGAAGGATGAATATGACCTTGGCATTCTGTGTGAAAGTGGGACTCTTTTTAAAAGATGTACTTATTTATTTTAGAGTGAGAACAGGGGTGGGTAGGGTGGAAGTGCAGAGGGAGGGGAAGAGATAGTCTTAAGCGGACAGTGCACTGAGTGCAGAGCTGGACATGGGGCCCAGTCTCAGGATCCTAAGATCCCAACCTGAGCTGAAACCAAAAGTCAGGCACTTAACTGACTGGATGCCCCTGAGACTCTCTTAAAAAATTCTCTAATGTGGGGCACCTGGGTGGCTCACTTGTTGATCATCTGCCTTTGGCTCAGGTCATGAACTCAGGGTCCTGGTATTGAGCCCCACATTAGGCTCTCTGCTCAGCGGGGAGCCTGCTCCTTCCTCCCCCCCCCCCGCCCCCGCTTGTGTTCCCTCTCTCTCACTGTGTCTCTCTGTCAAATAAATAAATAAAATCTTTTTAAAAACCCTCTAATGATATTTAAATGCTTATCCATAAAATTTTTATTAGAGCATTTTAATAACTTACCATAAATAATTTTCTGAGCAATTTGTGTCATATAACACATGCTAGTGCTTTAAATGTATGCTTTTCCTCAGTGTACAGTCTGTTTAAAATGATAGCTATATGGAAGGATCCTTTTATAATGGAATATTTGTTTCAGAATTTTTTCAGTGAAAATTTCCTTTTTTATTTTATTTGTTTATTTGACAGTGAGATAGAGATCCCAAGTAGGCAGACAGAGAGGGGAAAGCAGGCTCCCTGCTGAGCGGAGAGCCCGATGCGGGGCTCGATCCCAGGATCCTGAAATCATGACCTGAGCCGAAGGCAGAGACTTAAGTCACTGAGCCACCCAGGTGCCCCTCTTATTCCTGTTTTACAACTCAATAAAAAAACTTCATTTTTAATGATAGTTTCCACAGCATTAATGAATTGTGTTTTGTTTTTTATCTGTGTTTTATAGTTTTATTTTTTTTAAGATTTTATTTATTTATTTGTTAGAGAGAGAGAGAGAATGCACAACCACAGGCAGACAGAGAGGCAGGCAGAGGCAGAGGGAGAAGTAGGCTCCCTGCCGAGCAAGGAGCCCAATGTGGGATTCAATCCCAGGGCACTGGAATCATGACCTGAAGCCGAAGGCAGTTGCTTAACCAACTGAGCCACCCAGGCGTCCCTGTGTTTTATAGTTTTAGATAACCGTTTTCAGCTCAGGACTTGGAAGACAGTGTAGGGTTTAGTTCAAATATGAATCAGCCATATGTCCATTACCAATAAAATTATGTGCATATTTGTATAAATATTACCCATACACTGTTGGTTCATGACTTAGACTTCCTTATCTTGTTAGTTGTCAGTGGTTGTTTTATACTGTTGATCCTGGGTGGGCTGTGATATGGAATTAATGTCATCCTCTATTTGTGGACAAATTCATATTCTCTTTGAGAGAGAAATACCTTTTCAACTGAAGGTAATATTTTAAATCTCCTATCTCTGTATCAGTTTTAGGGGTCCTTATTTATTCCTAAGTGTCATCAAAATTATATGCCATGAGGGACACTTGGATGGCTTAGTCGGTTAAGAGTCTGACTCTTGGTTTGGGCTCAGGTCATGATCTCAGGCTTGTGGGATTGAGCCCCACATCCCACTGAGTGCTCAGCATGGAATCTGTCTGTGCCTCTCCCTCTGCTCTTCTCCCATTCACACTCCCTTTCTTTCTAAAAAATAAATAAATAAAATCTTTAAAAAATATATATGCCATGAAATTTATCATTTTAACCATTTTTTTCCATTTTATCCATTTCTAACTAAAGTGTTAAATGTATTTACATGATTGGAAAACCAATCTCTGGAGTTTTCTCGTCCTGCAAAACTGAAACTTAATACTTGTTAAGTGGCCACTTTCACATTTTTCTCTATTCTAAGCCCCTGGCATTCTCTGTTTCTCCTTTCTTGTTTCCTTCCTTCCTTCCTTCCTCATGCTGTTTGTGACATCAGTCTTTTACTTAAGTGAAATCATAGTGTATCTGTTTCTGTGACTCCTTTATTTCACTTAACAAAGCACCATTCCGTTTTAACCACATTGTATAAGGCAACAAGATGTGTCTTTCTTTTCAAGGCTGAATTATTCTGGTAAATATATATGCTATGTTTTCTTTATGTATTCAGGCACATTTCTGTTGCTGTCACTTATTGGCTTTTTGAGTAACGCTGCTGTGAATCTGCTTGTGCAAATATCTCTTGCATATCCTACTTTGAATTCTTTTGGCTATATACTGTCAATTGGGATGGCTGAGTCATATGATAATATGATTTAAAAAGTATTGAGGAAACTCCTTTCCATTTTCCACAGTGATTGTTCCATTTGCATTTCCTCTAGCAGTGCATAATGGTTCCAGTGTCTCATCCTTCTGACACATGTAGGTTTTTTGTTCTTGTTTCATAGTGAGATCTGAACAAGTGTGAGGTGATGACTCACTGTTTGATTTGTATTTCTCTAATGAATAGTGATTTTGAGCATCTTTCGTATGCTTGTCCATTTGTATATCTTCCTTGTATTGTGCCCACTGAAAACTTTGTCCAGTTCTTAATAATGCTGGTTGCTGTTTGGTTGTCACTGCAAAAGTTCTTTCTATATCCTAGATGTTAAATACTTAATGTCTAGAGACTCTGCAAAAATTTTCCATGCATTTTTCAGGTTGCCTTTTCACTCCACTGACTGTTAGAATTACTTTCTCTGGGGACACCTGGGTGGCTCAGGGTGTGTGACTGCGGCTCAGGACATGATCTCAGGGTTCTGGGATCAAGCCCCATATCTGGCTCCCTCTGCGGTGGGAAGTCTGCTTCTCCCTCTGTCTCTCCCCCTGGCTTATGCTCTCTCTCTCTCTTTTTTTTTTTCTCTCTCTCTCTCTGTCTCTCAAATAAATAAAATCTTGAAAACAAAAACCAACAAACATGAGAGTCTTTTCTGGTTTGCCTTTTTCTCTATTTTCATCTATTTTTTTCCTTCTATTCCCCTCTGTTCATCTGTTTTGTTTCTTAAAGTCCACATATGTGTGAAATCATATGGTATTTGTCTTAATGATTTATTTTCCCTAGCATAATATCCTCTAGTTCCATCCACATTGTTGCAAATGCAAAGATTTCATTCTTTTTGATGGTCAAGTAATATGTATGTATACATAGTTATACATATACCACATATTCTTTATCCATTCATCTACTGATGGGACACCTGTTTTCTTTCCATAGTTTGGCTCTTATGAACATTGCTGCTAAACACATTGGGGTGCGTGTGCCCCTTCGAATCACTGCTTGTGTCCTTTAGATAAATACCTAGCAGTACAATTGCTGGGTCATAGGGTAGCTCTATTTTCAACTTTTTGAGGAATCTCCATACTGTTTCCCAGAGTGGCTGCACCAGCTTGCATTCCCACCAACAGTGTAGGAGTCTTACCCTTTCTCTGCATCCTCGCCAACATCTGTGGTTTCCTGACTTGTTAATTTTAGCCATTCTGACTAGTGTGAGATGGTATCTCATTGTAGTTTTGATCTGTATTTTCCTGATGCCGAGCGATGTTATGCATTTTTTCATGTGTGTGATGGCCATTTGTATGTCTTCTTTGGAGAAATGTCTGTTCATGTCTTCTGCCCATTTCTTGACTAGAATATTTTTTTTTGGGGGGTGTTGAGTTTGAGAAGTTCTTTACAGATTTTTGGATACTAGCCCTTCAACTGATAAGACATTTGTAAATATCTTCTCCTATTCTGTAGGTGGCCTTTTAGTTTTGTTGACTATTTCCTTTGCTCTGCAAAAGCTTTTCATCTTGATGAAGTCCCAATAGTTCATTCTTGCTTTTGTTTCTCTTTCTTTTGGAGATATGTCTAGTAAGAAGCTGTGGTGGCTGAGGTCAAAGAGGTTACTAACCATGTTCTCCTCTAGGATTTTGATGGATTTCTGCCTTATGTTTAGGTCTTTCATCCATTTTGAGTTTAGTTTTGTGTATAAAAGTATAAGAAAATGGTCCACTTTCATTCTTCTACATGTAGCCCTTCAATATATCCAATGCTATTGGTTGAAGAGACGTCTTTTTTCCATTTTATATTCTTTCCTGCTCTGATGAAGATCAGTTGCTATAGAGTTGAGAGTCCATTTCTGAGTCCTCTATCCTGCTGTTTTGATCCATGTGTTTGTTTTGTGCTAGTATCATACTGTCTCGATGATTGTAGCTTTGCAAGAGAGCTTGAAGTCTGGAATTGTGATGTCTCCAGCTTTGGTTTTCTTTTTCAACATTACTTTGTCTATTCAGGGTTGTTTCTGCCCCCATACAAATTTTAGGATTGTTTTTTCCTGTTTTCAAACACTGAAATAAAGATCTCAGACACCAATCTGAGTCACCATGCAGGGCTGCCTTTGCAAGGGAGAGTAGCAGATCTGAATTCTGCATATAGCTTTTATTTATTATTATTAGTTTTTTTAAAAAGATTTATTTATTTATTTATTTATTTTACAGAGATCACAAGTAGGCAGAGAGGCAGGCAGTGAGAGAGGGAGGAGGAAGCAGACTCTTTGCTGAGCAGAGAGCCCCATGTGGGGCTCCATCCCAGGACTCTGGGATCGTGACCTGAGCCAAACGAAGGCAGTGGCTTTAACCCACCGAGCCACGCAGGCACTCCTATTATTAATTTTTTTCTATCAGAAGAGCAAGGCAAGAGGTATCAAAGCACAAGAAAGGAGTACAAAGATGTCAAACAGGCCTGCACCCTCCCCTTTATGCAAGTGGGCAGGAAGGAAGTTATGAGATAAGGGAGGAGCAGGATGTTTGTGTTAGGAATCACCAGGTACAAGAAGGGGGGTTGAGGGTTATTTTCTTCCATAGCTCTTAATCTTTGCCCTGCCCAAGGGATGATGGGATCTTGTTCCTACTCAGCCATTGTGTTCAATAGCCCAATAACAGGAATGCCATTGATGTTTTAGTTGCTTCCACAGTCACCCCTTAGGGCTTACAATACATTCTCTAAGAATAACTCCATAGGTTTCAGCTCTATGAAAAATGCTAATGGTATTTTGATATGGATTGTCCTGAATGTGTATATTGCTTTGGGTAGCATAGACATTTTAACAATATTTGTACTTCCAATCCATGAGCACGGAATGTTTTTCCATTTCTTTGTGCTTCTCAATTTCTTCCATACGTGATATGTAGTTTTCAGAGTGTAATTTTTTTTACCTCTATGGTCAAGTTTATTCCCAGGTATCTTATGTTTTTTGGCGCAATTGTAAATGGAATTGACTCCTTGATTTCTCTCCTGCCTCATTGTTAGTGTATAGAAATGCAGCTGACTTAGGTGCATTGACTTTATATCCTGCAACTCTGCTGAATTACTGTATCAGTCCTGCCTGCCCTGGAGTCTTTGTGTTTTTTACATAAAGTATGATGTCATCTGAGAAGAGTGAGAGTTTCCCTTCTTTTTGCCTATATAAAATATGTCTTTTCTTTTTTGTTGTCTGATTATTGAGTCTAGGACTTCCAGTACTATATAGAACAATATAGTGGTAAGAATGGACATTCCTGTAGTGTTTCTGACCTTGGGGAAAAAGCTCTCAGTTTTTCCCCATTGAAGATGATATTTGCTGTGGGTTTTTCATATATGGCTTTTATGATATTGAAGGATGTTTCTTTTATCCCTACACTGCAGAGAGTTTTTCTCAGGAAAGGTGCTGTATTTTGTCCATAGCTCTTTCTACATCTATTGAGAGAATCATGTGGTTCTTGTCCTTTTTTTTATTAATGCAGTTTATCATGATTGATTTGTTGATGTTGAACAATCATTGTAGTCCAGGAATAATTTCCACTTGGTTGTGGTTGATAATCCTTTTAATATACTGTTGGAGTCTATATACTACTATTTTGGTGAGAATTTTTGCATCCATGTTCATCAGGGATATTGGCCTGTAATTATCCTTTTTAGAGGGGTCTTTACCTGATTTGGGGATCAAGGTAGTGCTGTCCTCATAGAATGGGTTTGGAAGTTTTCCTTCCATTTCTATTTTTTTTTTTTGTTTAATTAGTTAATTTATTTGACAGAGAGAGAGAGAGAGAGATATCACAAGTAAGCAGAGAGGCAGGCAGAGAGAGGGGGAAGCAGGCTCCCTGCTGAGCAGAGATCCTCAAGCGGGGCTTGATCCCAGGACCCTGAAATCATGACCTGCACCAAAGGCAGGGCCTTAACCCACGGAGCCACCCAGGCACCCCCCATTTCTATTTTTTGAAACAACTTGAGAAGAATAGACACTATTTCTCCTTGAAATGTTTAGTAGAATTCCACCATGAGGCCATCCAGCCCTGGATTCTTGTTTGTTGGGAGATTGTTGCCTACTGCTTCAATTCATTTGCTGTTTTGGGTCTGTTCAGGTTTTCTGTTTCTTCTTATTTCAGTTTTGGTAGTTTATATGTTTCTAGGAATGCATCCATTTCTTCCAGATTACCGGATTGGTTGGCATATAGTTGCTCATAATATTCTCTTTCAGTTGTTTGTATTTCTTCAGTGCTGGTTGTGATCTCTCTCTTTTCATTTATTATTTTATTTATTTGGGCCCTTTCTCTTTTCTTTTCAATAAGTCGGGCTAGGGGTTTATTGAACTTACTAATTCTTTCAAAGAATCAGCTCCTTGTTTTGTTGATCTGTACTACTGTTATTTTGATTTCTATTTCATTGATTTCTGCTCTAATCTTTATTATTTCTCTCCTCCTGCTGCATTTAGGCTTTATTTGCTATTCTTTTTTTTCCAGCTCATTTAGGTGTAAGATTACTTTGTGCATTTGAGAATCTTCTTATTTCTTGAGAAAGGCTTGTAGTGCTATATAATTCCCTTTTAGGACTGCCTTTGCTGCATCCCAAGGTTCTGAACTGTTGTGTTCTCATTTTCATTTGCTTCCATATATATTTTTTAATTCTTCTTGAACTTTCCAGTTGATCAATTCTTTTTTTTTTTTTTTTTTTTTTTAGATTTTATTTATTTGAGGGCAGCCTGGGTGGCTAAGTGGGTTAAGCCTCTGCCTTCAGCTCGGGTCATGATCTCAGGGTGCTGAGATCAAGCACTGCATCGGGCTCTCTGCCCAGCAGGGAGCCTGCTTCCCTCTCTCTCTCTGCCTGCCTTTCTGCCTACTTGTGATCTCTCTCTCTGTCAAATAAATAAATAAAATATTTTAAAAAATGATTTATTTAAAGAATTTTTTAAAAGATCTAAAAATAAATAAAATCTTTTTTTTAAAGATTTTATTTATTTGAGAAGGAGAGAATGAGAGAGAGAGTGAGAGAGCTTGAGAGGGGGAAGGACAGAGGGAGAAGCAGACTCCTCGCTGAGCAAGGAGCCCAATGTGGGACTCGATCCCAGGACCATGACCTGAGCCAAAGGCAGTCACCTACCTGACTGAGTCATCCAGGCACCCCAACCCATTCATTCTTTAGCAGGATGCTCTTTAACTTCAATTATTTGTGTTCCTTCCTAATTTCCTCTTTTTTTGAAGATTTTATTTTTTGACAGGCAGAGATCACAAGCAGGCAGAGAGGCAGGCAGAGAGAGCGAGAGGTGGGAGAAGGCTCCCTGCTGAGCAGAGAGCCTGATGTGGGGCTCAATCCCTGGACCCTGAGATTGTGACCTGAGCCAAAGGCAGAGGCTTTAACTCACTGAGCCACCCAGGAGCCCCCCTAATTTCCTCTTGTGATTGTGTTCAGATTTTAAAGCATTTTGGTCTGAAAATATGAATGGAATAATCTCAAGTCTTTTTGTACCAGTTGAGACCTCATTTGTGACCCAGCATGTGATCTATTCTGGACAATGCTCCATGTGCACCCAAGAAGAATGTGTATTCTCTTTTAGAATGGAATGCTTTAAATATATCTGTGAAGTCCATCTCATTCAGTGTGTCATTCAAAGCCCTTGTTTCCTTGTTGATCTGCTTAGATGATCTGCCCATTGCTGTGAGTGTGGTGTTAATGTTCCCTACAATTATTGTTATCAATGTTTCTTTAATTTTGTTATTAATTGTTTTGTACAATTGTCTGTTCCTAAGTTAGGGGATTAAATATTTATAATTGTTAGATTTTCTTGCTGGATAGACCCTTTTAATATGACATAGTGTCCTTCATCTCCTATTACAGTTTTTGGTTTAAAAACTAGTTTGTCTGATAAAAGGATTGTTACTCCAGCCTTCTTGATATCTGTTGACATGATAAATGTTTTCCCACCCCTTCACTTTCAATCTGGAGGTGTCTCAGGCTCTAACATGAGTCTTTTTTTTTTTTTTCTTTTTTAAGATGTGTTTATTTATTTATTTAACAGAGAGATAGAGATTACAAGTAGACAGAGAGGCAGGCAGAGAGAGAGAAGAAAGCAGCCTCCCTGCCAAGCAAAGAGCCCAATGTGGGGCTCGATCCCAGGGCCCCGAGATCATGACCTGAGCCGAAGGCAGAGGCTCAACCCACTTAGACACCCAGATGCCCCTAACATGAGTCTTTTCTAAGCAGCATATCAATGGGTCTTGTTTTCTTTATTTAATGTGATATCCTGTGCCTTTTGATTGGATCATTTGGTCCATTCACATTCAGAGTAATTATTGAGAGATATGAATTTAGTGCCATTGTATTACCTATAAAGTTAATGTTTCTGTAAATTATCTTTGTTCCTTTCTGGTCTTTATTACTTCTGGACTCTGTCTTCACTCAAAGGATCCCCTTTGATATTTCTTGCAGAGCTGGTTTAGTATTCAAAAAAAAAAAAAAGAATACACACACACACACACACATACATAAATACATACATACACATGTATTTATCCTGGAAACTATCTTTCCTTCTATTCTGAATGACCACCCTGCTAGATAAAGTATTCTTGGCTGTATATTTTTCCCATTTAGCACATTGACTATATCATGCCAGTCCTCTCCAGTCTGCCTGGTCTCTGTGGTCCTGTCTGCTGCCAGCCTTATGTTCCTACCCTTGGTTAAAGACCTCTTGTTCTGAGCTGCTTTCAGGATTTTCTCTTTATCTCTGAAATTTGCAAGCCTCACTATTATACATCAAGGTGTTGGCCTATTTTTATTGATTTTGAGGGGGATTCTCTGTGCCTCCTAGACTTGAATGCCTGTTTCCTTCCCCAGATTAGGGAGATTCTCAGCTATAATTGGTTCAAGTAAACGTTCTACCTACTCTTCATCTTCTGGGACCGCTATTATCTGGATTTTATTTTACTTTATTGAATTGCTTATTTCTCAGTCTTACTTTGTGATATAGTAGTTATCTTTCTTATTTCCACCTTCTTCATTTTCTGTAACTTTGTCTTCTATATCACTGACTCTCTCTTCTGCGTCATTTATCTTCACTGCTAGAGACTTCATTTTTTTACTGCATCTCACTAATAGCCCTTTAAGTTTCAAACTGATTGGATTTTAGTTCTTTTATTTCTATAGTAGGAGATTCTCTATTGTTGCCTACATTCTTCTCAGGCTCAACAAGTATCTTTATAATCATTGTTATAATTTCTAGTTCAGACATCTTACTTCTATCAATATTGATTAAATCTGTGGCAGTGAGTACTAACTCCTGTTCTTACTTTTGTGGTGAATTTCTCCATCTCATCATTATGTCCAGGAAAGAATAGAAAAAAAGAGGGAGAAAAGACAATAATATTAACAACAACAACAGAAAAAAATAACAAAACAAATCAGAAGAAAACAGAAAATAAAGAAAATTTAAAAATTGAACCAGAAGCTAAACAGAACAGACCAAAATTCTAGATTGTGGGTGTATTTTGTTATGCTTGTTAAAAGAAACTAGATCCCAAAATAGGAAAGAAAGAAAAGCTTTATAATATATATATATATATATATATATATATATATATATGATGTGTGTATATATATATACACACACATATATAAAACTTTATATTATATATACAAACTATATATTATATACATAATATAGATTTTGTATATTATATATGTATATATAATGTAATATAAATATATATCTGTATTGTATCTATATATATCTATATATTATAAATATATATTTATAATATAAAATATATAAATATGTGTATCTATATATCACATCATATATATATAAGATACAATAAATGGAAACTAAAAATAAAAAACACAAAAAATACATATATATAACCTATATATAAAATAAAAATAAAAAGAGAATTAAAAAAACATTTAAAAAAATAAAATTGAAAGACTATAGAAGAATTAAAAAACTGGTAATGCTATACTGTTTTCCCAACAGCTGAAGTTTTGCAGTTGCCTATGACTGGTAAACTTGGTGCTAGCTGTTTGTTCCCACTGATCTTCTCGGGGAGGGTCCTGTTGCACCCTGATTCTCAGAAGCCTTTTTCCTAGTGGAATCATACCTCCCCTTCAGGAGTACATGCTCAGTGTAAGTCATTCCAGATTCCACTATGTGGCACTGTTTTGCTCCCTGAAGGCTTTCAGCAGTGCTTGGAGGGGTTGAAAATGGTGGCACCCTGCTCTCTAACCCCAAGGCTGAAACGTTGCACACACACATAACACCCCCCCCCACCCCATTTTCAGCGATCCCTCACAGAAAAGCACTTTTGTCTCCCTGGTTTCCATCTGAACTCTGTGTTCATGCAGCCCGTGACCCAGTGTTTTCATCTCAGGCATGCGACTGAGTTTCAAGTTGCCAAATTGTACAGACTCCTGTGATGTGGACCTGTGCTCTTCCTCCTGGAGGAGGGGGGAAGGTCTCACTACACTTTGGCCTTTTGCTGGGCCCCAGAGGGGAGAGCAGGAGTGCAACAGTGCAGCAGGTCCCAGTTAATGGCAACACTGAGAATAAAAAGCAGTGCTGTTTTCAGCCAGCTTCCCTGCTCTGATGCCTGTGAACTCTGCCTCACTCAGGCATCCCTATTCTTCTTGTGACCCCAGGGATCCTGAGACCCCACTGTCCCACCAGTGATTCCACCCTACTCTGTCATCTGAGCACCTTTAAGCCAAGGGTGTCCCCACCAGAGAAGACTTTTAAAAGTTCTGATACCACACTCCACTGCTTCTAATACTTACCAGTAGTCTCCTTAAGCTGACTCCCTCCCCTCACCCTGTTCTCCTGTATATGGCCCCTGACTCAAGTCTCTGTACTTCCTACCTTCCAAGAAGCAGTTGCTTTTCTATTTGTAGAATTGTAGCATTTCTGTTCTCAGATCTCCAGTTGATTTTGCAGGAATTCAGAATGATAACTAGCTGAATGCCAGGGACCTACAAACTCACCATCCCCTACTCCTCTATTTAACTTGTCCCTCTCTTTCCTTCATTTTTGATACTTGATATTATCCAATTTATTCACATTACTGTGACAATTTAATAAAGTGAAAACATGGAGATTTTATGAGTCATGGGTTGTCTTGATATTTCTTTGAAGTGAAAAACACGAGACAGTGCAGAGTCTCTAATAGCTTTTCTATACTTAGGAAGATAACAGTATTCCATTAGAAGTAATGTTATTGCCCCAGAAAAGAGATGAAAAACATCCAGACTGATGTATTGGCATAAATTCTGCTTGTGGAGACAGGATACCTATCCTGGGCTGCACTATTGACTCTGAACTTAGGAAGGTAAATTCTATTTGTTTTCTTTCCAAATCATCTTCAGTTCTTCTATGTCTCCTCATTGGCATTGCCAGCAACATATGCATCAAAGCTACCCCATTTCCACATCAGTCACTCTTAAAGGTTCTCATGAGTAATTTAGAATTTTTTGAGCAATGAGAACTTATCTTTAAGCAGATCACTGGAAGCCATATTCAAGACTTAAATATAACATTGTCATCACTTCATTGAGGTAGGAGGAAAGAGGTGCCAGTGGGCCACAGGTTTAATTCAGGCACTTGCCACTGAGAGTTATGAAGGCAGATAAAACATGTGGATGGTATCCTTACAGAGAAAGATAAGACCTACTTAAAGCAAATACAGAAAACTTTTAAAGTGTGGGGAAAGAAATGGCAGAGAGTGTCTCTTAATGCAAGGGCTTAGGAAGTTACTTGTGATGAACAAATATGACAGAGATGGAGGCTTGAGAAATGTGGTGGGTTTCGGAGAAGTCAGATCTTGTCTTCATGATTTCACAAATTCCTGTGTAGTACTGAGGACAGATGCTGTGGGATGACCAAGATTACCGTACTTTTCAGTCCAAAATCCATGGCAGGGTAGGGAGAGGGTTGCTGGAGACTCAAACATTGTGGACACACTGCTTTCAAATGTCACATGGCATAGTAGACATCCAGCCTTCTGGACATTGGCACAATCAGAAAGATGTGTGCTGAGTGTCCACAAGCACTAAAATCTTAGGTATCTAACCCCAATGTTGGATGACAATCCAGTGAAGCCAATGCACAGCCGACAGGCAACTCGTTCTGTTTGATCCCCGTGAGGAGCGTTATTCCTTGCAATCTGTGTGAGGGGCACTGATTTGTTGGGGGGCAGCTCACCAGTCAGAGATAGTGAGCATTTCTGCCTTAAACAGCCCACCTGCTTTTTAAGGTAGATGTTCATTCACAGCCCATGCTGTGTTTCTGCCCATCCTGTGGGAAACAGGGAAGAGGACTCCTGTCAGTTGTGGGAACTGATACCATGAAGTTGGGTGGCAGGTCATGATCACATATAACCCTGATCCAAGTGAAGTATAAAGCTGCATTTGGGGTGGTTGTTATTTTGTCATCTGCTATACCCTGAAAAGGCAGATGTGTGCTTCTAGAAAAGAAGATGTATGTTGTGTATTCCGTGAGTACGTATTGAGTAGGTATATTGAGTAGGTAATGTTCATGTCTGATAAAAGGGCTTGTACACACTATGGTGTAGTCTGGTTGGTCCATTTCTTCCTTCTGCTGTTGTCTATGTCACAATGTCTATTGTGCTAACACTTATCTCATGGCCAGACGTGCTTGCCCCACCTCAGTCATCAAACCATGTTCCTGGCATCACAGAGTCAGTGTAAGTCTGATAGGACTCAGAGAATTTATTTTAGAATCACTTATTTTTCACTCAGGGAAGACCAACCTCTTTCAGGTGCTTCTTTCTTCATCTCATTGACCAGAACACTGTCATGAGGCTACTGTAAGTAACATATCTGTAACACAGGTGAACAGCTGAGCTCTTGGGAATGGCCAGTCATAACTCCATTTGCAGCTGTTCTCCCTTATCTGGAGTAAGGGGGGTGGGGAGATGAAGCTGAATGTTCCAACCTTCTGGTTATGGTTTGGTCTTTCTGGTGGCCAGCTCCCATTCAGGAGCCCACCCAGAGCCACATCCCTGAGTATGGATTACTCCTACTGCTGTTATCACTTAGGAATTTACAAGTGTTAGGAGCCTTGTACCAAAACTGGGGTCAGAGACAAACATGTATGTATGTTCATTATAACATCAGTAAAAATGGAATAATACTAGTCCAAAAGCATAAATTCATGAACCTTAAAAGCATTAGTAACAGTTGACCATAGATTGTAAACAGTATATAATTACTTTAGACTTTGGTGAATATTGTAGATTAAATTTTTCATGGAAAAGGAGTACCACAATTCATGTTTCCATGCTGATTTGTCTAGTTTTGAATGTAAATATTGAACCCTGGAAAATGACAGTTAGGAATGAACTTCCTGGTCCAGATTTTCCCTGGGAGCCTGTTGTTTTAGCTCTTATGTCATCATTTTCCTTAACTGCCCTGCAACCATGACAAGTTGGAGAGGTATTTCTCAGTGATTTGAATGTAGGAAAATGTTGGTCATACTTCTGGTGGACTCCCAGACACCTTGGCAGTTTTGCTTTAAAATATCTTCTCCATCATTTTCTAGTTTCACAGAGTCTCCAGAGATTGCCCACTGGCAACTCTGATCTCTTGAATATCTTCCAGGCCATCACCATCAGTCCAGGTAGGCAAAGCATTAAGGAAAGGTTCCACATTCCATTGGCTGCTCCAATATCCTCTGCTGAATTCTACCTCAGCTGGTCAATATCATAGTTTCTTTGTATGTATAGGACAAGAAGACCAAGTATATCACAAACATTATTAGGCTTTGTATCCTGTTCTACTCTACCTTGTGAGGAACACATAGGGTTACTCGATGCAGCATTCAGATGGATCTCAACTGTTTTGTGTGTAGGACTCATTATGGTTTTCATTCTGTTCATGCACAAGCCGAGGGGCCAACATCTTCATAGGAAATATCACGCCTGGATTCTCCCCTGAGATAACAGCTGTGACCCCATTCTTATCCTGGGGAGCACCTTTGTAAATTTTTATATTCTGTCATCATTGTAATTTTTCTTTTTTATTAAACCACACGGAGGGAAATGAACAACTGAGTCTTAATCAATGCATGTTTCCAACCTGCCAGAACTTCACTCTGTTGAGTGATGACCACTGTGTATCCAGGTCCTTCTCTGTATCCTGGAGAAATCATAAAACTTCCTCATCTCATGAGCACAATGTAGTCTGTTTCCCTCCATGTGAATCATTTACATATTCATGCCTCAAAGAGTGTCATATACAATGACAAGACAGTCACATTGTCGGTACAATTGTGAATGGGATAATCTATCATAGTAAGAAATAATAAATTATAGCCATAGAATGAATCCTTTTATAATTATTATCTAGTTATCCATACAATTATGTTATATTGAGGGTCTCAGGAGATAAGGTCAGAGTCCAATCAATGATGAAGTAATTTCTCTTGAAAGAATGCAGAGATACTCAAAATGTCTTTGAATGTATGACTTTCAATATGAGATGTTGTATTTTCCTACCACTTACCTGGGGGTTGGGTTATGAAGAAAGAGTCACAGAGGTGGTTAACAAGTTTGATCCTTCAAGAAACTGGTGCACCTGATGGTCAAAGCAGAATGTCTACATGGCAACAAGCATAGGCTTTAAAACCTGCCACGTTAAGTCCTGCCTCAGTGCAACCTCAGGAGGGGGGGTAGATTCTTTAACAGTGCAAAGTTAAGACCCACAACAGTTCTAAAATCATGACCACAACTACAGCTACCTGTAACCCATGTTAACTGAAGTACAGGCTACTTACTGCAGAGAGCCCTGCTCAGACACGGGAAATATTACACCTGCATCAGAGGACACTGCTTCACCAGGACAGGTCTGTGCTCTACCTGATGGACCAGACTCAGCCCAAGGTTTCTGCTCCCTGGATCCCTATGGGGACAGTCTCACTGGGGACACACTCTTCAGGACCAGGGACTCTTGGGAATACATAGGGATGGCCTCTATAGACTGGGGTTAGGTTGGCATCAGAATCTGAATCTGCTTTCATTTCCAAGAAAGAGGAATGAATCATCCAGGGTCCTCTTCTCCCTCCATAGAGGGAATCTTCTTCATGGTACCCACGTGGGAGTCCCTC
This sequence comes from Mustela erminea, assembly GCF_009829155.1. Taxonomy (NCBI): domain Eukaryota; kingdom Metazoa; phylum Chordata; class Mammalia; order Carnivora; family Mustelidae; genus Mustela; species Mustela erminea. Next base: position 8,729,617 of record NC_045632.1, on the reverse strand, counting down.
TGGGTTCCTCACCTATGGTAAAGAACACTGAGCAAGTGTAGAGATGAAAACAGAAACTGTTTATTTCCATAGCATCCCATCATTAGAAAAACAGATAAAGAGTCATGACCCACATCATCCAGGAATTTTTAGGTTAGGGTGATTGGGTACATTGTTGAATTTGGGATTGTGGAGTTAGTGTAGGAGGAAGAGTGGTCTACATGGAACTTTGTTTCAGGTGGGCCAGTTCCTTGTCTGTGCTGTTGTGTGTGTTCTGGTGTTACCCCTGATGGGTCATCCATGGACCAGAGAATTTTTATTAGCAGTAACAGTAGCATTGATTTGACATTCTTCTTAAGAAAAGCTTTCTAATATAATTGTCCCAGAAAATTCTGTTCATGTTAAGTTGCTTTTTCTTTTATAACATAGAAAGTAAAGAGACCAAATAGATTTAAATAATATGAATTCTGTGTGTTAATCTTCTTTGGACAGGCTTAGGAATGACAGAGCTGGAAATATCCCTGAGGCAAGAAGATAAGGGCCTACAGCCCATTCCCTCCCTCAGATACACCCTCTTCTGAGTCTGGGTCCCGGTCTCTCTGGCTCTGGGAGCTCCTCCCTTCCCGGGACAGATTAGAGAACAGATTCTGAGTGGCTGTTCCTTTCATCTCTCCACAGCTGGGGCTCACAATTCCCCAAACTGGGAATCAGAAAAATGGGAACAAAGGACTATGTATCTTAGTGCCTTCATTTCTGTTTTTATCATTAAATCCCACGCTTCACAAGTCTTTCACTCAGAATCCTGTTTTCCGTTCCTGAAGATTGAGTAGTTACTCAAGTAACAAAATAGAAATGTATGTATACATTATGACATGGTTAAAATAACCTAACTAATGAACATGTCCATCACCTCAAAGTGTTAGAAATTTTTCATTTTTGATGTTTTAATTTTTGTAAGAACATCTAAGATATACTCCCTTAGCAAATTTCAAATATTAAAAGACACAGAATTGTCTGTAGTTACCATGCTGTAGCTCAGATCCCAGAACTTACTCATCTTGCGTAAGTGAAATTTTGTACTATTTGACCAACACCTCCCACTTTGCCATCAGCTACCTCTTGGCATCACATTTCTACTCTGCTTTTAGGAGTTCAGTTTCATTAGATTTCAGATATAATTGAGATAATGCAGTATTTGCCATTTTGTGTGGCTTATTCCACTTAGCGTAATATCCTCCATGCTCACCCCCATTGTCCAAATGGAAGGATGTCCTTCTTCTAAGCTGAGTTTTATATAGATAGATACAGAGATCAATATTATATATTATTTTTATATGTATCTTGAATGTATATATTTGATAGGTATATATTTGATATGTATATATGTCTACATTTTTATACATTTGATATGTATATTTGATATGTATTTTGATATATATCATAAATAATATAGTTATATGATATTTATATTTATATACATATACAGTTTTGTTTAGTTACTACTCCTAGAAACCAGGGAGAAAACTTTTCCTATTTGTTAGAATAACTAAAATTGAGAAAAAAAATAGAAATTTGTAGCACCAGGGATGCCGAGGTGGCTCAGTTGGTTAAGTGTCTGCCCTCAGCTCAGGTTATGATCCCAAGTCCCACACTGGGTTCCCTGCTCAGCAGAGAGCCTGTTTCTCCTTCTGCCCACCATTCCCCCTGCTTGAGCTCTTTTTTTCTGACAAATGAGTAAAAATAAAATCTTTATAAAAAAAGAAATTTACACTATTGTGGAGGAATTAAAATAATCATATATTGATGGAGAGTATACATGGTACACGAAAACTCATTTACGTATTAAATATTTTCTTTCTTCTTAAAAACATGTAAATGCAACAATGAAAACTCCCTGAACTTTTCTTCTTTTCTGTATTTTTACATTCATCCATATTTCACTCATACAGAATACAAACATTTCTTGTAATCGACAGGAAAAAAGACAAGGCGGATAGGTGGGGGCCAGTATCTACATCTTCATGGTTATTACAATACACCTAGTGCCCAGCTTGCAGGATTATATGGGGGTGAAATCACATCATATATGGCAGTTGCCAACATGTTGCACCATAACCCTTGTGAACACAAAATCAGTGCTCAGTCAACATTGCAGTAATCAATGTGTACACATTGTTTTCCAAATAGAGACTTGCTCAGACATTAGTGCATTCATTTGTCTTCTTTCTGTAAATTTTAAAGTGCTGTGAAAGCACGTGGTCCTTCAGGGTGGTGATGGTGGTCTTTGCTGGGACCAACAGTAAACTCACAACAGTGAAAGTAAATAGTAAATTCTTTCCTGGGAACTTACCAGGAAATGTTTGTGTTGACATAAGATGGTGGGTGTGGGGGGCTCAGGTGTGCTGTCCCTGCATTCTCCAGTGTAGCCACTAAACGTGGGTCCCCAGGGAAAGCACCAGCACTAACGAGGAACTTGTGAAAGGAGCCGATTCTGGGATCCCATTCCAAACCTGCAGAATCACCATCTTTTTCTGTGGAACCTGGAACACCAGGTGATTTCTATGCCCATTGAAACATGAAAGCACATCATTGCTTATCAGCCTGGGTTTACGGTAAAGATCCCATGGTGCGTTTTAAGAACCACCATCACCTGTGCACTCTGCCAGAGTCTGTCTATGGGTCAAGGGGAGACCATCAGTGCCACATTAACTATGTGCTCCAGGTGATTTCCAGGGAGACCAGGGGGAAGCACGAGGATTTGAAGGTATATCTGTGACAGCTGAGCTGGCTTTCTGGTGAAGAGAAGGTAACAGTCTGTTCTGTCTGCAGTTGGAAGGGGCAGATCAGGGCAGCCCAGGCTCCCAATGCTGTGGCAGGATTTGTGGTTGTCTATGGGAGGCGAGGACATCTGAAACCAGGAAGGAGAAATACATTCGTAAGTGTCCACTTAGCAGCTCCTTTTTTCAGAATCCTTTCAGACAAAGGAGAGGTGGCCTTTTGTGCAGTTTGAGATCCTTCTGCCTCTGAGCTGATGACAGCGGGTGAAGAGACTGTGCCAAGGACTTAAAAGGCTTAAAGGTGAGATTTCTCTATATAATCTCACCCAAGAAAGAAATCTGCAACAGAAGAGAGAGGAAGAAATGGCTGCTTCTCAGGTAAATCTTGTTTTGACTTAGCTCAGGGCAGTGTTCTCATTTTTTACTGAAATGTCATGTATTTAGAATTTATACACATTTACTTCTCTAGCTCTGGTGGAACTGTCTGCCAAATGTATTTTCCACTACTGTTTATTGTTTTAATAACAGTCAAAGTCAGCCCTTTAGGATATTTTTCTCTTTCATCCCTGGGCTGTCTCTCCATTCTCTCCAACAAGGTTTTCTATGCAGCATGAATTCCTACCATGAACTCATGATCTGGAACTATTGAAAATATTCACTTTGTGACAAACTAATATGGGAATGAGTTAAAATCCAAGATTCTTACTGGAGGTGGTTCAGATTTCAGGACCCCAGTGAAAGAGAATACATACCATTGAGGTCCTGTCTGGGTATGACCCGAGTCTATGAAAGCTAGATGAACACAAACAAGCCCCATGGTTATTAGGCCCAGAATAAGCCAAAAGTCAGGGACCGCCTTGCTGTCTAGCTTGCTTCAAAGAAAGACTTACTGGGGCACCTGGGTGGCTCAGTGGGTTAAAGCCTCTGCCTTTGGCTCAGGTCATGATCCCAGGGTCCTGGGATCAAGCCCCACATCGGGCTCTCTGCTCAGCAGGGAGCCTGCTTCCCACTCTCGCTCTGACTGCCTTTCTGCCCACCTGTGATCTTTCTCTGTGTCAAATAAATAAACAAAGCCTTAAAAAAAAAACAACTTACTTTTTGAAATACATTCAAGATTATAGGACACGAGTGCAATCTGTCTTAATTTTATAAAAATACTTTATTACACAATTGGAATCATTATGATTTGTTGTTTTTTTTTGTAAACAGTATCATGGCAGTGGTAATTCTTTCTACATGCTTCATGCCATATATACCAGTTTGTCTTGTTATAGCTGATGTTAAATTTGTTGACTTGATTCAGGGTTTCTCTGCTGGATGCCCCCAGACAATGAAAGCTCTAATCTTTGTTTACTGGAGATCCTGGCCTTTGCAAATAAAAGTTCTAAATTAGTCATGGACCTGTAAGTTTCCATTTTATTCTGTACAATGTCACAAGTATTCTCTCCTTTATTGCTTTTCTTTATAATTTTCAGCAAAAGGAAACAAGTATAATTACTCTATGTTTACATGTTAAAAACCTTTAGTGTAACTCACCACAAATGACAAATGATCTGATTTGTTTTTTATTAACATGTAATGTATTATTTGCTTCAGGGGTACAGGTCTGTGAATCATCAGTCCTACACAATTCAGAGCACTGACCATAGCACATACCTCCCAATATCCACCACACAGCCACCCTATTCCTCCCCCGACCCTGGTCCCCAGCAACCCTTAATTTGTTTCCTGAGATTGAGTCTCTAATGGTTTGTCTTCCTCCCCAGTCCCATCTTTCCCTCCCTACCCCTCACAACACACCCCCCCCAATTCCTCCTATCAGAGAGATCATATGATAATTGGCTTTCTTTGATTGACTTATTTCACTTAGCATATTGAAATATGCTCGGTCCATACACAACATTGCAAATGGCAAGATTTCTGGGTTTTTAATGGCTGCATAGTATTCCATTATACACCAACCCCCCCAATACACACCCCACATCTTCTTTATCCATTCATATGTCAATGGACAGCTCAGCTCCTTCCACAGTTTGGCTATTGTGGACATTGCTGCCATAAACATTTGGGTACACATGCCCCTTCGGATCACTACAATTGATTCTTTTTTTTTTATTTTTTTAAATTATTTATTTATTTATTTATTTATTTTTAAATTTTTTATTTTTTATAAACATATATTTTTATCCCCAGGGGTACAGGTCTGTGAATCACCAGGTTTACACACTTCACAGCACTCACCAAAGCACATACCCTCCCCAATGTCCATAATCCCACACCCTTCTCCCAAACCCCCTCCCCCCAGCAACCCTCAGTTTGTTTTGTGAGATTAAGAGTCACTTATGGTTTGTCTCCCTCCCAATCCCATCTTGTTTCATTTATTCTTCTCCTACCCACTTAAGGCCCCATGTTGCATCACCACTTCCTCATATCAGGGAGATCATATGATAGTTGTCTTTCTCTGCTTGACTTATTTCGCTAAGCATGATACGCTCTAGTTCCATCCATGTTGTCGCAAATGGCAAGATTTCATTTCTTTTGATGGCTGCATAGTATTCCATTGTGTATATATACCACATCTTCTTGATCCATTCATCTGTTGATGGACATCTAGGTTTCTTTCCATAGTTTGGCTATTGTGGACATTGCTGCTATAAACGTCTGGGTGCACGTGCCCCTTCGGATCACTACGTTTGTATCTTTAGGGTAAATACCCAATAGTGCAATTGCTGGGTCATAGGGCAGTTCTATCTTCAACATTTTGAGGAACCTCCATGCTGTTTTCCAGAGTGGCTGCACCAGCTTGCATTCCCACCAACAGTGTAGGAGGGTTCCCCTTTCTCAGCATCCTCGCCAGCATCTGTCATTTCCTGACTTGATGATTTTAGCCATTCTGACTGGTGTGAGGTGATATCTCATTGTGGTTTTGATTTGTATTTCCCTGATGCCGAGTGATATGGAGCACTTTTTCATGTGTCTGTTGGCCATCTCGATGTCTTCTTTGCAGAAATGTCTGTTCATGTCCTCTGCCCATTTCTTGATTGGATTATTTGTTCTTTGGGTGTTGAGTTTGCTAAGTTCTTTATAGATTCTGGACACTAGTCCTTTATCTGATATGTCGTTTGCAAATATCTTCTCCCATTCTGTCAGTTGTCTTTTGATTTTGTTAACTGTTTCCTTTGCTGTGCAAAAGCTTTTGATCTTGATGAAATCCCAATTGTTCATTTTTGCCCTTGCTTCCCTTGCCTTTGGCGTTGTTCCTAGGAAGATGTTGCTGTGGCTGAGGTCGAAGAGGTTGCTGCCTGTGTTCTCCTCAAGGATTTTGATGGATTCCTTTCGCACATTGAGGTCCTTCATCCATTTTGAGTCTATTTTTGTGTGTGGTGTAAGGAAATGGTCCAATTTCATTTTTCTGCATGTGGCTGTCCAATTTTCCCAGCACCATTTATTGAAGAGGCTGTCTTTTTTCCATTGGACATTCTTTCCTGCTTTGTCGAAGATTAGTTGACTGTAGAGTTGAGGGTCTATTTCTGGGCTCTCTATTCTGTTCCATTGATCTATGTGTCTGTTTTTGTGCCAGTACCATGCTGTCTTGATGATGACAGCTTTGTAATAGAGCTTGAAGTCCAGAATTGTGATGCCACCAACGTTGGCTTTCTTTTTTAATATCCCTTTGGCTATTTGAGGTCTTTTCTGGTTCCATATAAATTTTAGCATTATTTGTTCCATTTCTTTGAAAAAGATGGGTGGTACTTTGATAGGAATTGCATTAAATGTGTAGATTGCTTTAGGTAGCATAGACATTTTCACAATATTTATTCTTCCAATCCAGGAGCATGGAACATTTTTCCATTTCTTTGTGTCTTCCTCAGTTTCTTTCATGAGTACTTTATAGTTTTCTGAGTATAGATTCTGTGCCTCTTTGGTTAGGTTTATTCCTGGGTATCTTATGGTTTTGGGTGCAATTGTAAATGGGATTGACTCCTTAATTTCTCTTTCTTCTGTCTTGCTGTTGTGTAGAGAAATGCAACTGATTTCTGTGCATTGATTTTATATCCTGACACTTTACTGAATTCCTGTATAAGTTCTAGCAGTTTTGGAGTGGAGTCTTTTGGGTTTTCCACATATAGTATCATATCATCTGCGAAGAGTGATAATTTGACTTCTTCTTTGCCGATTTGGATGCCTTTAATTTCCTTTTGTTGTCTGATTGCTGAGGCTAGGACCTCTAGTACTATGTTGAATAGCAGTGGTGATAATGGACATCCCTGCCGTGTTCCTGACCTTAGCGGAAAAGCTTTCAGTTTTTCTCCATTGAGAATGATATTTGCGGTGGGTTTTTCATAGATGGCTTTGATGATATTGAGGTATGTGCCCTCTATCCCTACACTTTGAAGAGTTTTGATCAGGAAGGGATGCTGTACTTTGTCAAATGCTTTTTCAGCATCTATTGAGAGTATCATATGGTTCTTGTTCTTTCTTTTATTGATGTGTTGTATCACATTGACTGATTTGCGGATGTTGAACCAACCTTGCAGCCCTGGAATAAATCCCACTTGGTCCTGGTGAATAATCCTTTTAATGTACTGTTGAATCCTGTTGGCTCGTATTTTGTTGAGTATTTTCGCATCTGTGTTCATCAAGGATATTTTAGCTCTCTTTTTTGATGAGATCCCTGTCTGGTTTTGGGATCAAGGTGATGCTGGCCTCATAAAATGAGTTTGGAAGTTTTCCTTCCATTTCTATTTTTTGGAACAGTTTCAGGAGAATAGGAATTAGTTCTTCTTTAAATGTTTGGTAGAATTCCCCCGGGAAGCCGTCTGGCCCTGGGCTTTTGTTTGTTTGGAGATTTTTAATGACTGTTTCAATCTCCTTACTGGTTATGGGTCTGTTCAGGCTTTCTATTTCTTCCTGGTTCAGTTGTGGTAGTTTATATGTTTCTAGGAATGCATCCATTTCTTCCAGTTTGTCAAATTTATTGGCATAGAGTTGCTCATAGTATGTTCTTATAATAGTTTGTATTTCTTTGGTATTAGTTGTGATCTCTCCTCTTTCATTCATGATTTTATTTATTTGGGTCCTTTCTCTTTTCTTTTTGATAAGTCGGGCCAGGGGTTTATCAATTTTATTAATTCTTTCAAAGAACCAGCTCCTAGTTTCGTTGATTTGTTCTATTGTTTTTTTGGTTTCTATTTCATTGATTTCTGCTCTGATCTTTATGATTTCTCTTCTCCTGCTGGGCTTAGGGTTTCTTTCTTGTTCTTTCTCCAGCTCTTTTAGGTGTAGGGTTAGGTTGTGTACCTGAGACCTTTCTTGTTTCTTGAGAAAGGCTTGAACCGCTATATATTTTCCTCTCAGGACTGCCTTTGTTGTGTCCCACAGATTTTGAACCATTGTATTTTCATTATCATTTGTTTCCATGATTTTTTTCAATTCTTCTTTAATTTCCTGGTTGACCCATTCATTCTTTAAAAGGATGCTGTTTAGTCTCCATGTACTTGGGTTCTTTTCAAACTTCCTTTTGTGGTTGAGTTCTAGCTTTAGAGCATTGTGGCCTAAAAATATGCAGGGAATGATCCCAATCTTTTGATACCGGTTGAGTCCTGATTTAGGACCGAGGATGTGATCTATTCTGAAGAATGTTCCATGTGCACTAGAGAAGAATGTGTATTCTGTTGCTTTGGGATGAAATGTTCTGAATATATCTGTGATGTCCATCTGGTCCAGTGTGTCGTTTAAGGCCTTTATTTCCTTGCTGATCTTTTGCTTGGATGATCTGTCCATTTCAGTGAGGGGAGTGTTAAAGTCCCCTACTATTATTGTATTATTGTTGATGTGTTTCTTTGATTTTGTTATTAATTGGTTTATATAGTTGGCTGCTCCCAAGTTGGGGGCATAGATATTTAAAACTGTTAGATCTTCTTGTTGGACAGACCCTTTGAGTATGATATAGTGTCCTTCCTCATCTCTTATTATAGTCTTTGGCTTAAAATCTAATTGATCTGATATAAGGATTGCCACTCCTGCTTTCTTCTGATGTCCATTAGCATGGTAAATTCTTTTCCACCCCTTCACTTTAAATCTGGAGGTGTCTTCGGGCTTAAAATGAGTTTCTTGGAGGCAACATATAGATGGGTTTTGTTTTTTTATCCATTCTGATAGCCTGTGTCTTTTGACAGGGGCATTTAGCCCATTAACATTCAGGGTAACTATTGAGAGATATGAATTTAGTGCCATTGTATTGCCTGTAAGGTGACTGTTACTGTATATGGTCTCTGTTCCTTTCTGATATACCACTTGTAGGCTCTCTCTTTGCTTAGAGGACCCCTTTCAATATTTCCTGTAGAGCTGGTTTGGTGTTTGCAAATTCTTTCAGTTTTTGTTTGTCCTGGAAGCTTCTAATCTCTCCTTCTATTTTCAATGATAGCCTAGCTGGATATAGTATTCTTGGCTGCATGTTTTTCTCGTTTAGTGCTCTGAAAATATCATGCCAGTTCTTTCTGGCCTGCCAGGTCTCTGTGGATAATTCAGCTGCCAATCTAATATTTTGACCATTGTATGTTACAGACTTCTTTTCCCGGGCTGCTTTCAGGATTTTCTCTTTGTCACTGAGATTTGTAAATTTTACTATTAGGTGACGGGGTGTGGGCCTATTCTTATTGATTTTGAGGGGCATTCTCTGAACCTCCTGAATTTTGATGCTCGTTCCCTTTGCCATATTGGGGAAATTCTCCCCAATAATTCTCTCCAGTATACCTTCTGCTCCCCTCTCTCTCTCTTCTTCTTCTGGAATCCCAATTATTCTAATGTTGTTTCGTCTTATGGTGTCACTTATCTCTCGAATTCTCCCCTCGTGGTCCAGTAGCTGTTTGTCCCTCTTTTGCTCAGCTTCTTTATTCTCTGTCATTTGGTCTTCTATATCACTAATTCTTTCTTCTGCCTCATTTATCCTAGCAGTGAGAGCCTCCATTTTTGATTGCACCTCATTAATAGCTTTTTTTTATTTCAACTTGGTTAGATTTTAGTTCTTTTATTTCTCCAGAAAGGGCTTTTATATCTCTCGAGAGGGTTTCTCTAATACCTTCCATGCCTTTTTCGAACCCGGCTAGAACCTTGAGAATTGTCATTCTGAACTCTAGATCTGACATATTACCAATGTCTGTATTGATTAGGTCCCTAGCCTTCGGTACTGCCTCTTGTTCTTTTTTTTGTGTTGAATTTTTCCGTCTTGTCATTTTGTCCAGATAAGAGTATATGAAGGGGCAAGTAAAATACTAAAAGGGTGGCAACAACCCCAGGAAAAAATGTTTTAACCAAATTAGAAGAGATCCAAAATCGTGAGGGGGGAGAAAGGGGATAAAAAGAGGTTCAAAAAGGAAGAAAGAAAAAAAAAAAAAAAAAGAAAAGAAAAGAATTAAAAAAAAAAAGGAAAACACCTAAGAAAAATGTAAAAAAGAAAAAATATATATATTAGATAAACTAGTAAAAAATCGTTAAAAAAGAAAAAGGTAACAGTTAAAAAAAAAAAATTTTTACCCGAAGGCGCGGAAAAAAAAAACAAAAAATGAAAAGAAAAAAATTAAATTAACTGCAAGACTAAAAAAAAATCACAGGGAAAAAGCCATGAGTTCCTTGCTTGGCTTTCTCCTCCTCTGGAATTCTGCTGCTCTCCTTGGTATTGAAACCACACTCCTTGGTAGGTGAACTTGGTCTCGGCTGGATTTCTTGTTGATCTTCTGGGGGAGGGGCCTGTTGTAGTGATTCTCAAGTGTCTCTGCCCCAGGCGGAATGACACCGCCCTTACCCGGGGCCGGGGTGAGTAATCCGCTCGGGTTTGCTTTCAGGAGCTTTTGTTCCCTGAGCGCTTTCCATAGAGTTCCGGAGGACAGGGAATACAAATGGCGGCCTCCTGGTCTCCGGCCCGGAGGAGCCGAGAGCCCAGGGCCGCACTCCTCAGTGCGCCCTCAGAGAACAGCGCCCAGTTACTCCCGTCTGCCTGACCTCCGGCCTCGCTCCGAGCTCACCGAGCCTGCAACCAGTTCAAGGTAACACCGAGCTGTGCGCTTACTGTCGGCTCTGTCTCTGTAGCCGGCTTTCCCTTTCCAATACCCGCAAGGTCTGCGACACTCAGACACCCCTGATCCTTCTGTGACCCTGCGGGACCTGAGGCCACGCTGACCCCGCGTGGGCTTCGCCCCGGTTTAGCCTCTGGAGCGATGTCCCTCAGCGGAACAGACTTTTAAAAGTCCTGATTTTGTGCGCCGTTGCTCCGCCACTTGCCGGGAGCCGGCCCCTCCCCCCGGGGTCTATCTTCCCGTCGCTTTGGATTCACTTCTCCGCCAGTCCTACCTTTCAGAAAGTGGTTGTTTTTCTGTTTCCAGAATTGCTGTTCTTCTTCTCTTTGATCTGCCGATGGATTTTCAGGTGTTTGCAATCTTTAGATAAGCTATCTAGCTGATCTCCGGCTAGCTGAAGCAGTCTCAGCCTGCTACTTCTCCGCCATCTTGACTCCTAAAGGGATAAACTTTTGAAGAAGAAAGAGGTAGAACTCTAAGGCAAGAACTCTTGGAGGATTTAGAATAGGCAAAAAATGCTCTTAATTATTTTTTTAATCTTTTTTTATTTTTTTTTTTTTTGAGAGAGAGAGAGAACACAAGAGACAATTTGAGGAAGACAGAGGTTACAGAGGGAGAAAGATAAGCAGACTCCCCCTGAGCAAGAAGCCCAATGCAGGGCTCCAGCTCAGGATCCTGGGACCATGACCCAAGCTAGAGGCAGATGCTTACCCAACTGCAAAAGTTGTTTTAAAAGTACAAATTAAAAGAAACACTTATGATCTTATACATCCTGTACAGCCCCTTCCTCAAGAACACTTAGCATAGAACCACAAACTTCATGCAGCCAAACTGTAGCTCTTTCTGCCCATGGATCCTGTGCTACTCAAATGAATTTACTAAGTTTTACCATACAAGCTTTCAAGAATTATTTCTTGGCCATTTTATTTGTTTGTTTATTTATTTATTAAAAAGACTTTATTTGACAGACAGAGATCACAAATAGGCAGAGAGGCAGGCAGAGAAAGAGGTGGGGGAGTGGGAAGCAGGCTCCCTGCCGTGCAGAGAGCCCAGATGTGGGGCTCAATCCCAGGACCCTGGGACCATTACCTGAGCTGAGGCAGAGGATTTAACCCACTGAGCCACACAGGTACCCCTTTCTTGGCCATTTTAATCCATAATTCCTCAACATGGTATTTCATTGAAAAGTTTTGTTTCAATGATCATTTGTGCTCTATTATATTTCAGGATTTTAAGACCCTCACAATGTTAATTATGGGAGCACATGGGACTCAGTGGGTTGAGCCTCTGATTTTGGCTCAGGTCTTGATCTCAAGGTCCTGGGATGGAGCCCCGCATCCGGCTCTCTGCTCAGCAGGGATCCTGCTTCCCTCCCTCTCTGCCTGCTTCTCTGCCTACTTGTGATCTCTGTCAAATAAATAAATAAATAAATAATTTTTAAAAATGTTAATTATGTGATTGTACTCTTTTTCTGAAAACACAAAGAACTAAATAGAAGTATATGTCCAGGGGTGCCTGGGTGGCTCAGTGGGTTAAGCCTCTAGCTTAACCCAGTCAAGTCATTATCTCAGCATCCTGGGATCCAGCACCACATCAGGCTCTCTGCTCAGCAGGGAGCCTGCTTCTCTCTCTCTTTCTGCCTGCCTCTATGCCTACTTGTGATATCTCTCTCTCTCTCTCTCAATCAAATAAATCTTAAAAAAACAACAACAACAACTTGTTATTTAAAAAGAAGGAGAAGAAGAAGAAGAAGAAGTAGTAGTAGTAGTAGTAGTAGTAGTAGTATATGTCCATGACATTAGTGTGGAGAATAGAAAAACCAATGGGACAGAGGGCTGACTGCCTAAGAACCTCCACCCCCAGAAGTCAAATATATCAACTACACAAAGGTGAGAGCTCTCCCTATTCAGTGCAAACAGGGATGTGGGACAGGAGCCAATGGTCAAGAAAGAATTCCTGAGATTTTTTTTTGATGTGAAATGTTGGGGTTCAGGAGTGAATGATGAAGAAATCGTTGAGATGTCTTTGGTGCAAAAAAGTGGTATTATTAAATATGGCAACAGGACCTGTGGGTAGAAAGAGCTATACTGGGTTTGTGAGCAGTGACTGATGATGAATGTTCAGTGGGGGAGGGGGTTGAGGGAACAACAGAAGTCTCTAATGAATTTGGAAGCAAGATTTCCAGGACCTTGAAGGTGCTGTCATGATGAGGTCACATATGACTATCTTGTAAAACCTTAGTCATGGACCCTTCAGATATCTATCAGTGGGCTCTATGCTTGGGGGATGACTGCCAACATATATTTAGGGGTAGACATAAAGTTTTCAAAGGGATTATCCTGTGTTAAAGAGGACTTACAGGATCCTAGAGGTCTGGCTAATGTCAAGCTAATGTTACTTTTTACCTCCAACGAAACAACATTGCCACCATTGTGAACTCCTTGAGGAATGTCACACTGTGCCTGTCTCAAGAGGTTAGCAATGGGATGCAAGTAAAAGGAAATTTAATTTTATCTGCACTTCTTTGATTTTTTTTCTTTTCCTCAGAGAATACAAGAAAGGTGCATCTGGGTGGCTCAGTTAACTGTCCGCCTTCAGGTCAAATTGTGATCCCAGGGTTCTGGGATTGAGCCCCGGATCTGACTCTGTGGTCACCCTCCACCACTGCTCATTTGCTATCTTTATCAAATAATAAATGTCATCTTTTTAAAGTTATGTTATTATTATTGACAGAGGGAGAGACAGCAAGAGAGGGAACACAAGCAGAGGGAGAGGGAGAGGCAGAACACTCCCTGCTATCTAGAGCCAGATGCAGGGCTCCATCCCAGGACTGTGGGATCCTGACCTGAGCCAAAGGTAGATGCTTAACCCAGAGAGCTACCAAGGTGCCCCAGCACATATAATCTTTAAAAAAGAAAGAAAGAAAAAAAAATATCCTGCCTGTCCCCAATGCTGCCATAGCCAGTGCCACTGGCCTTCCTCCTATAACTGCCTCCCTCCCACCCCCGCCCTGGGCTGGGGCAAGAATGGGGGCAGGTTGCTCCGGCTGCGAGCAGTTTTGTGCTGCTGGAGGCAGGTAAGGCTGCCTCTTACTCAGAGGAGCTCCTGGCCCAAGGCTGAGGAGGGGCTCCCGAGGTCACCGTCAGACCTCCTCTCAATGGCATTTCAGCTGGCTCCATTTTGTGCAGTGAGCTGTGTGGGAGACACTGGCCTGGACCCCATTCCCGACCCTGGGCCCTTAGCAAGGCTGGTGCAGAATCAGGGTGGGGGTGTGGGGGCTCCCGATAGCTAGCAGGGGCATGGCAAGGCCGGACATCTTTGCCCCAGTGCCCTGGGTGGGTAGATGCCTAGCACGTGTTGGGCGCTGGCCTGGGGCCTGGGTCAAGGAGTAGGGTGATGCGTGCCACGATGGGCCTGACAGTCAGCCCACGGGGACGGTGGGGCTAGGGCCAGCCTGAAAACCTGCCTGGGTAGGAACGGAGGTGCCCGGGAGGGAGGAGTGGATTTGGTCTCCCCGCAGTCTGGCTTACATGTAAAAAATGCAGCCTTCTGGCGGCTTGTGGTCCCTGGACTTGCCTCAAAGGTCGAAGTTGGGCAAAGATCAGACTCCTTTTTAGAAAGGTGTTTCTGAACACCACTGACAACATGGTTCTCACAGTATTTCATGACAACCAGTGGCGATAGCGCTACGACAGATGCTTCTCTACTAGGCATGGCTGCACACTATATGGGAAGAAGCCACTATGAGATTCAGTCTCATGATGACACTGAGCACAGCGTGAATGATCATGAAGACACAAATAGTTCAAAACACAGTTTCAGAGAACGCGATATCTATCTTCCAACTGCAAATGTAGCAAGGATAATGGAAAATGTCATACCTCAAATGGGAAAGGTTGTAAAATGCCAAGGACCGTGTTCAAGAATGATTAAGTGAGCTCATCAGCTTTGTAACATCTGAAGCAAAGGAAAGATGCCATCAAGAGAAACGGAGGACAATCAAGGGAGAAGAAATTCTCTTTGCCATGCTGACCTCAGGCTGTGACGGTTCTGTTGAACTTCTAAAATTATCCTTTCAGAAATTCAGAGAGGCTATGAAAGGAGAGAAAGGAGTTGGTGGAAGACTCAGAGCTACAGATGGACTAAGTGAAGAACTTACAGAGGGTCAACAACAAAATGTTACGTTTATACAATGTCATATTTCTGGTGTTCAACAAATTCAGTTTTCAGGGTCTGAAGAAATGGTGGCATGGGGTGGAGAGAAGCTTAAGTCTGTATGATTCTGGAAATAGACATTAGATGGAAGTGACTGGGGAAAGAGGGCTCTTTGTACATTAAATAGCTGTAATGTAGCTTCCTAATGCTTGACTGAGGGCTTAATTCTGACTTGAGATGCTTTTTCATGAATGATATAAGAAAAATCTGGATTTTAAAGGTATTAAAATATTGTTTCACATGAGTTTGTTGCTCTTTAGGACTCCTATATACATTATACATTGGAATTTACTACTGTTAGAGATTTGTAGGAAGTTTCTTATTTTCATGTTGAATCATGTTATTTTTGTAATTCAAGTCAACAGCTGGGTTAATTCATGTTTTGCTGTTTTGATAAAATATAAGGGTGGAGTTAAAAGAAAGAAAGACTCCAAGCAAAAGAAACTCAGGAGAAAGAAGTCTCCATCTGAAATGTGATGGTTTCTGCAGATCGTTCTGTACACCTAAGGTCTGTACAAATGTAAGACGGGGAATATGAACACTATAGGGTAGGAATCTGGAAAAGAGCAGGAAGCCAATAAAAGCAGTTAACATTAGGTGTATGCCAACAAATTGATCTCAGTGCCCAAGGCACACCAAAGGACACGCTATCATTGGTGTTTTCTTGTGGTCTGAGAACAGTAATTTAGAATAGAAATCTAATTATGAAGATACAGTGGATATAAACGACATTAAATCACCTGTAGTTTCTATTGAGGCTGCTTTTAGGCAAGCAGACTTGATCAAAGGAATGGAGAAAGGGCCCCAGCGCCCCTATGGCTGAATGCAGACAGGCCCATCAGGGGACCCACCTCAAAGTAACCATGGGCCCTGTGCAACCACCGGGCTACTGAAGATGGGGTACAGTGACCAGAAAAGGGAAAATTGGATAAGTTCCCATAACCCTCACCTTCCCCCTTTAAACACAGCCCCCACCACTGTCTCCTTACAGTCTCTCCTCTGCTGTCCTGCCTGCTGCTCTCTTGCAGTGTATTCAGTAAACTTCTAATACCTTTGTTCTGCCTCAGGTGAATTCTTCTCAGTGCCCACTTGACTGGCTTCCCCCCAGTCGTGGACCCACATTTGGGGTCCCCATCTGACTCTCAGAGATACCACATTTAGACACCACAGTTTCCATGTGCTGTAATACCTACTGTATTTTTTTATTTAAATGTCTTTTTATTTAAATATTTATATTTTGGAAGGAGGAGGGAAGGGCCAGATGTAGAGGGAAAGAATCTCAAAGAGACTCCCCACTGAGCAGGAAACTAGAAGCGGGTCTCATTCTAGGATCTGGAGATCATGACCTGAACTGAAATCAACAGTCCAGTGCAAAACTGACTGAGCCACCCAGACAAACCTCTAGTGTATTCTACATAGAGCATCTTTTTCACATTCTTTTTTTAAAAAAATATTTTATTTCTTTTTGGTCGGGGAGAGAGAGAGAGAGAGCGCACACAAGCAGGCAGAGTGGCAGGCAGAGGCAGAGAGAGAAGCATACTCCTGCTGAGCTAGGAGCCCAATGGGGCACTCAATCCCAAGACCCTGGGATCATGAGCTGAGCTGAAGGCAGCAGCTTAATTGACTGATCCACCCAGGCTTTCCATTTCTTTCACATTCTAAAGGGGAAGACTCAACAATCCCCTCCCCCCAACTTCTTTAATCTGAGAAACTTCCATGCTATTCTGGACCTTATATCCATCATTTTACTTGTGCATTTTCTTCCTCCTGGGATACACATACCTGGTAAAGCATCCAGACAGGCCCTAAATGAGAAACGTTTTCCCTCCCTGATAAACCAGAACCAGACCTCATCAGCAACGGGAATCTTAGATGCCACACACCTTCCCCTCTGGATATGCCACCAAGGGAATATTTTCAATACTTGCAGGACTTTAATTCAAAGTGACAAATGCTGATGGCCTACTGCAGCCAGGTTGGAAAGAAGGCAGAGAAGGGAGGTAGGGGAGGTAGGGGTTATCTGGGATATAGGGGAGTAGTGTTCTAAAGACCTAGCCTATGGTATCACTTCAGAAAATGAATACTACATTCAAGAACACATGCACCAGAAACTTCAGAACTAGAGCAATCAACATTTGCAATTTCTAAATGCAAGGAACTTCAGGAGAAAAACATGACTAGACTTCTGACTTGGGATGCCAGGCTTACCTGAGAACTGGCCATTTCTTCTTTCACTTCATCCTGTAGATTTTTTTCTCATAAAGTATGTGTAGAGAAGTGACAGCTCCATCAGGAAAAAAATACCCCTCAAACCACCAATACAAACTCTTCATCTGTAAACTGCTCGCCTGAAGATAAGACCCTGAAATTGCAGATAAACCCAACATCCTAGTGCTTTGTGTCAGGAGCTGTTCAGAAACTTGAAGTTCCTACTTGAACACCAGTCCCTTAACTTTCCTTCTCTAATTCCAGGGGGGCTCCCCTCCCAAAATGCCCAGAGAGACAGAGAGAGCATAGGCACCATGTGCTGCATGGATCTGACCCTCCCAGACTCATGTAACAGAGACTGTTTTGCCTCCCCATGAACCAAAGCCTGCTCTCCACTCTCATAAAATAACCTGAAGCCCTCGTGCTTACCCCTGGCCTCACTGAGAATCACCTGGAGCCCTTAATTAATGTAACAGGATTGTTTCCACCCAAACTGACCAACAGAATCTGAGGGGGAGGCCAACAGAGAAGATCCTTTTTGAAACTCCACACGTGACCCTATTGGGAAGTAAGTGGGGAGGTGACCAGGCCAAGCACATTAACCAAGGCTGTGGTGGTGACAGATGAAGATCTATGCCTTTACTGATCAGAATTTATGGAGACACATTCTCCCTCTTTCTGCTACACAGAGACACCTTACAGGTGGAACTATTTCTTACAAATGCAAAAGTCTTCCAAAAGTAAACACAGGATTTCAGAGTCTTTCCTTTATCTGCCTTTTATTTAAAATAACCAGCCTAAAATAATGCTTATGCCACACACATTTTAGGGTGACAAATTGTTCCTCTTCAGTCGGTAAATGTTTCTTTTCATAAGTAACTGCCACACATTCTGAAGTGAATGTCCTTTTTACATTCCCATCAGCGATATGAGAATTCTAATTCCTCAACATTCTCACTGAAAATTGGTGTTATCCTTTTTCTTTTAGCCATTCCAGGAAATACTGCAGGTGTCTCACTGTAAAAGATGAAGTGATCTTTCTAGAGTGGTCCTGGTGACTGAAATGGGAAACCACATAAAAGAATCAAGTGAAACAAAAATCACATGGCTGCATTCATGCTTCAGTGACACTCCATTTCAAAGATTAAGAGGTACATGCACCTTGTGAGTACTGGGAGAGGTACAGAACTGTGGAATCACTAAATTCGACACCTGAAACCAAAAACATGTTATGTTAACTAATTGGAATCAAAATAAATTATTTAAAAAGATGGAAAACCTGAGTGGCTAAGTTGGATAGGCAGCTGACTCTTGATGGGGCTGAGGTCAAGATCTCAGGGTTGTTAGATGGAACCCCGGGATTGGCTCTGTCCCCAGGGTGGAGGGTACTTAAAATTCTCTCCCTTTGACACTCCCCTCCCCCAACACCACCAGTAACAAGTGTACTCTCTCTCTCGTAAGAATTTTTTTCTAAAGATTTTATTTATTTATTTGACAGAGAGAGACAAAGTGAGAGATGTAACACAAGCAGAGGGAGTGGGAGAGGAAGAAGCAGTCTTCCCGCAGAGCAGGGAGCCCAATGCAAGGCTTGATCCCAGGACCCTGGGATCATGACCTGAGCTGAAGGCAGACAATTAACGACTGAGCCACCCAGGCACCCCATCTCATAAGAATTTTTAAAAAGCAATTGTTCTATGTTAAGAGTACAAAATAAATCCTAGAATTAAGTTGTCATAAACCAAAAAGAAAAAGAAATAAAAAGTTACTGTACAAGGACTGTGTATATCAAAAAGTTAGCATTAAGAACACTAGGGGGCGCCTGGGTGGCTCGGTGGGATAAAGCCTCTGCCTTTAGCTCAGGTCACGATTTCAGGGTTCTATGATTGAGCCCCACAGGGGGCTCTCTGCTCAGTGGGGAGCCTGCTTCCTCCCCTCTCTCTCTGCCTGCCTCTCTCCCTACTTGTGATCTCTGTGAAATAAATACATAAATACAATCTTAAAAAAAAGAACACTAGGAAGAAAAAAGTGAACTGACTCTTGAGTATGGTGCTTTCAGTTTGCAGTGGGAGAAATAAGCCACCTGACTGGGAAGACCTCTCTTGTTAATAACATGGTAAGTGACACCAGGGAAATGTATTGTTACTTGGTTTGAGTTTCACCATAAACTCAATTTGGTAGGGACTAGTCATCTTCTGGTTATAATAGGTCACACAATCTGAGAGGCTTTGCTGGTCTACTTCTGTGCTTGGGTAACAGCAGTTGTTTTTTGGCTAGCAATGGGAACAGGTGTTTCTGACCTATCTCCCAACTTGCAGCCCAATAGATTGCCTGTTTTAAAAAAAAAAAAAAACAAAACCCTTGGAGTTCAGTTATGAATCTACTAAAAGGAAGATACTTTTCTTTTATAATACTGCATGGGCACAACACACTTTAGAGTCAGGAGAAGCACAAATTGCCAGTCTGTGGCACAAATGAAACTGACTTTTGAAATTTAATTTTTTTTTTAAGATTTTATTCATTTATTTGACAGAGAGGAGATCACAAGTAGGCAGAGAGGCAGGCAGGTTTCAGGGGGAAAGCGGGCTCCCCGCTGAGCAGAGAGCCTGATGCGGGGCTCAATCCCAGGACCCTGAGATCATGACCTGAGCCGAAGGCAAAGACCTAACCCACTGAGCCACCCAGGCACCCCTAAAATTTTAAATCCTTTACAATGTAACCCATTGAAATGATGCATTCTTGCAGTAAGATTCTGAATGAATCCAAATACAAAAATGACATTAGTTCCTCTCAGTAGACAGAGGCAGAGTCAGCTTCAGCATCCACAGCTAGGTCACAGGGATTCCCATTCAGGACACCAATAATTTAGGTGTTCCATCAGGGAAAGTGTAGAAGAATCAGCCAAATAACATACCAAGCACTTTGAATTTAGGCAGACTAACTACAGAGAAAACCATAACATGAAATATAGTAAGATCACTCTAATTAGCATATTCATTCAGAGCTAAAACATATAATGGCATAAAAATTAAGAACAGTCACCAAAACTTTCTGAATTTGGGAAGAATGAGGAAGGGAGAACAATAAGTATATTTGTGTGCAAAGGTATATTTTGGGCAACAGCTACAAGTCAGGCAATATAAAACAAAAAATTTCTTAAATGTGCAAAACACAAAATATGTTTAAGATTCTTCCTTATATTCCACTTAGTTAACATATGAAGTAATATTTGATTTAGGTGCACAACAGTGATTATACAATTCCATATAACATTCTATGCCTATCACAGGGGCAGTCCTTAATCCCCATCATTTACTTAATGCATCCACTAATCTACCTGCACTCTGGCAATCATCAGGTAGTTTTCTAAAGTTAAGAGTCTGTTTCTTGGTGTGCCTGGGTGGCTCAGTCTTTGAGCATCTATCTTCAGCTCATGTCCTGATCCTAGGGTTCCAGGATCAAGTCCCAAATTCTGCTCATGGTCAGCAGAGAGCCTACTTCTCCCTCTCCCACTCCCACTCATTTCGTTGCCTCTCTGTCTCTCTGTAAAAACAATAAAATCATTTTTAAAAAATTTATTTCATGCATTGCCTCTCCCTTTCTCTTTTGTTTCCGATTGCTCACTTGTTTTGTTTTCTGAATTCCAAACATGAGTTAAATGATACAATACTTGTCTTTCTCTGAATTATTTCACTTGGAGGAATACACTCTAGCTCTATCCATCTTGTGGCAAATGGCAAGATTTCATCCCTTTTAGGGTTATAAATATGCCTTTTGATTTATATCTTTCTTCTTTATTCATTGAGGGGTCAATGAACACTTGGGCTGGACTGTTTCAAACAGATATACTCACTGCTTCTCACTGTTGAACTGCTTCACCAACAAATCCATGCCATGCAAAGACCCAAAATACAGATCTACACTCATTATGGTGCTGAGAAAAGGGAGGAAAGTCCCACACAGCAGTGAAGAAGCTTCCCTGAAGAGCACCCAACCACAGTGGATCTGACCTTGACTGCAGTGATCTCCCTGGGAAACAAGAGCTTAGCAACCACAGCATGTGTCTTGCAGATCCTGCCTATTCCACTGTTCAGAAGGCTTCTTCATCTCAAACATGTATTCTACCCTGTGACATCTTAAAGCTGCCCACATGATTACATCATGCAATACTCTCCTCCATCCCTTGTCATGGATCTAGGCAGGGGACGTAGTGTAATCACTGACATCCAGCAGCATTAGTCCTCAGGAGATTAATCAAATCATCAGGATAAAGCAGGACTTCCCTACTCCTGAGAAACCCACATAGCCAATTCTTTCCCTCATTACATGTATTCATCAAATGACACCAGCAAAAGCTCCTTGTGCCTTTGCAGTGACTAAAGGGAGTCACTTCCAGGTCCCTCCACACATGTGAAAGAGTTCCTCACATTTCATTTTCATAGGTCTTGTCTTTCTCTTGAAGGATGGTGTCTTCCTCAAATTTTACTTAGATTCACATCCCACATACCCGTGCTAAATGTCTTAATACCCATCAGCTTTCCATCTGTCTAATCTTAATGAAGCATTTTCTGAGGACACTCTTTCCATAGCACAGGCAAAAAAGAATGGTTGTGGTGCCTACATAGCTGGAAAGAAAAATGAGGGCAAATACAACTGGAGATCTGGAGATAACTAGGTCATAAACAAGTAGAAATTATTTTTCTACATCTAGGGAATGCCTTGGGAAATTCGGGACTCTTCTCCTCCTCTACATGCTAATTCTTCATCTTGAATATTTTCTGTCTCTTCCCTGAGCTACTACATCACTCCTATTGGGATAGATTTCTTTTTCTTATGGGGTATCTATGACAAACATAACATGGTCATATGTGCATGTGTACCTCATAGACACATCAAAATACCACTCAGTGTAGGACATGGGGCACAGGCTTTCATTGTGTCCATGGTGCAGTGCTAGAGAGTCCCAAGTCTAAGTCCAGAATATGCCATTCTGACTAAAACAGATTTAGGGAAGCTCTGGTGGAGGGGGAGTCTTCTCTAAGGGACATGGGAGGGAAAGCATTGGGAGAAAGAGAAATGGTGGCTCACAAGAATGTAGTGCAAATGTCATATGAGACGTTTCACTAAATTGTCACTCTACAGCTTGCTGACTGGGGAATGCACTAGTGAGAAGGGCTCCTGTCAGTACAAGGCCCCGACAACACTACTGGTTACACAGAATCAATGCCAAGTATCAGTATCATGGAGTATATGAGCTAAAACACCAACAATACCTCTATGTTACAAAGTTTGGTAATACACATAATACACAGTAATATCATCCTATTCACAAAGAGGAGAAAATCATAGCAGAGACTGGGGAAAAATAATCACATATCCCTTAAACCTTCAGAGCAATGGGAAACTGGATTCCTAGGTATATTGTTTTACTCCAGTACCAAGCAGGTGATGGATTTGATCAGCTCCGTACAACCCGCAATGAAATAGATGACCACTAGACGTAGAATAACACATCATTCATGACATACTCATATCCATATGTTAAAAACCAGTGTTTTATTGAAGCATGTGGGTAGCTAAGTGAATTAAAGCCTCTGCCTTTGGCTGTGGTCATGATCCCAGCGTCTTGGGATCCAGCCCCACACTGAGCTCTCTGATCCACTGGGAGCCTGCTTCCTCTTCTCTCTCTCTGCCTGCCTCTCTGCCTACTTGTGATCACTTTCTGTCAACAAAATAAATAAAATCTTTTAAGTAAAAAACACCACTGTTTTATTAATGAAAATATATTAATTTCATACATACACAGAGTAAGTAGTGCATATCAAATCCACTCTATTGTCTCCATTCGAAATACAGAACACACATGTGTAAAAGCATTCAAGTGTTGTCAGAAGGATGTGGGAGTACCTATTTCTAAAAATTTCATGACTGAGGTACTTTGCTCAGAAATGTGTATGTGCAATGGTATAGCATTGTAGGGAAGAGTTAGCTACCCTCCTGCAGTCATCTGTCAGGATTTCCTCATTTAACCACATCAAGTCATACTCTCTAACGATAGCACTTAGGAAGATACATGCATAGTTTACTGCTCAGCTACCTCTTTTTCCTTAAAGAACAATTAGGAAAACCTCCTATTTCTAATATTGAGAAAGTTCTTTAGTTTCAATACATCCAGAAGTGTGTGCTCTGAACACCTATCCCATGGAATCTTAACATCAGTGTTATAACCGTAAGCACCATCTCCAAAGAGATGTACTTTCTATGTTGTGTATCACACGGTCCTCTTCCATGGAAAATTAGGTACGCATGAGTCCCACTTAATGGAGCAGGACATCTAATATATTGGACGAAGCAACAATCAGCCCCATGTTCTTACACACCCACGAGGAACAGAGGAATTTTCCAGAGGGATTTCAGAGGAAATAAATTGTTAGTCACAAATCACATATAGGGCTAATGTAAAAATTTAAAAATACTGAAATACTTGGGGCACCTGGGTGGCTCAGTGGGTTGAGCCTCTGGCTTCAGCTCAGGTCATGATCTCAGGGTTCTGGGATCGAGCCCCACATTGGGCTCTCTGCTCAACGGGGAGCCTGCTTCCTCCTCTCTCTCTTCCTGCCTCTCTGCCTGCCTCTCTGCCTACTTGTGATCTCTATTTGTCAAATAAATAAATGGAATCTTTAAAAAAAAATAAAAATACTGAAATCCTTATATATATATGAAAAAGTCCATCCACTAAATCTGTTCAACAGACTACCATATACATTTTCTAAGTGCTGAAGTCTGATTTGTCCTTATAATCACTATTTTCATACAGGGTAATGTCTGAGTAGGGTGAATAATGTATTCCATTGGCTTGATTTCTGTAACATTCTTTGGCATCTGATGTTCAATTCAATAGTTTTCTAAACATTGCTAACTTTCAATTGACTTTCCTTAATGCACTCTCTGGTGTGTGCTCCAGTGTATACTAAAATGAAGGCCTCTCCGCATTCACGATGTTCCAAGGGTATGAGTCTAGTATGCATTATGACATATGGAGTAAGAACTGAATTCCAGTTACAGGCTTGACCATGTTATTTACATCTCATACTTTCACTCCTGTATGAAAACAACGATGTGAAGAAAGTTGGGAGTCCCACTGAGAGGTCAGACACATTCTTAGTATTTGTACACTTACTCTCCTATTTAAAATCTCTCATATGGAGTGAGGAGGGAGCAGTCCTTAGGCACTCTCTCACATTCATTACATCCATAATCTTCTCTGCAGGATGAATTCTGTGATGTGCATTAAGAATTGTGTACCTACTAGAGGTTTGGCCACATTATTCATCTGGTGTCTTTCCAGTATGAATTCTCTGTTTAGAAGGCATGCATGCTGGACAAAGGCTTTGCTACACTGGTTATATTTGTGAGGTTATTATCTAATATGAATTCTCTCGTAGGCATGAATCCGTGACCGGTCTTTAATCAACTTTGCTCACATTCTCTTTTTCTTTTGTTTTTTAAGATTTTATTTATTTATTTGACAGAGAGATGGAGAGAGAACACAAGTAGAGAGGAGGATCAGTCACAGGGAGAGAGAGAAGCACGCTGGCCACTGAGCCGGGAGCCCGATGCAGAGCTCAACCCCGGGACCCTGGGATCATGAGCTGAGCTGAAGGCAGCCCCATAACCACCTGAGCCACCCAGGTGCCCCTGTTCTTACATTCTATACACTGGAAAACCTTCTATCTAGTATGAATATTATGATGTTTAGTGAGGACTGAGTGCATGTAAAGGCCTAACAACATTCTTTTTTTTTTTTTTTTTTAATTTTAAGGATTTTTTTAAAATTTATTTATTTGATAGAGAATGAGTGAGAGAGAGCATGAGAGAGAAGGTCAGAGGGAGAAGCAGACTCCCCAAGGAGCTGGGAGCCGGATGTGGTACTCGATCCAGTAAGTCCGGGATCATGACCTGTGCTGAAGGCAGTCGCTCAACAAACTGAACCACCCAGGAGCCCCGCCTAACAACATTCTTGACTTTGGTAAGGTTTCTCTCCAGTATAAATCCTGTGATGTTGAGTAAGTGTTGAGCTGTTTATAAAGGCTTTGCCACACACTTGACATTGGTAAGTTTTCTCTCCAATATGAATTCTGTAATGTTGAGTAAGGCCTGAGTTGTGGTTAAAGGCCTTTCCACAGTCTTGATATTGGTAAGATGTCTTCCCATTACAAACTCTTTGAGCTGACTAAGCCTTGAGCACCAGTAGAGGCCTTGCCACATTTTTGGAATTTATAGGGTTATGCTCTAGTATGAGTTCTGTTATGTTGACTGAGGCGTGAGTTCACCTTAAAGGCCTTGCCACATTCCTGACACTGGTAAGGTTTCTCTTCAGTATAAATTCTGTGATGTTGTATAAGGTTTGAGTTGTTAATAAAGGCCTTGCCACATTCTTGACCTTGGTAAGGTTTCTCTCCATTATGAATTCTGTGATGTTTAGTAAGTTGTGAAGGGACGGCATAGGCCTTAACACATTTTTGACATTGGTAAGGTTTCTCTCCAGTATGAGTTCTGTGATGTTGAATAAGGGATGACCTCCAGTTAAAGCTATTGCCACATGTTTGACATTGGTAAGGTTTCTCTCCAGTTGAGTTTTGTAATGTTCAATAAGAGTTGTGCTGTCCTTAAAGGGCTTCCCACATTCCTGACATTGGTAAGATTTCTGTCCAATATGAATTCTGTGATGTTCAGTAAGTGTTGACCTGTCACTAAAGGCCTTGCCACATTCTTGACATTGGTAAGGTTTCTCTCCAGTATGAATTCTGTGATGTTGAATAAGGGATGACCTCCAGTTAAAGCTCTTACCACATTCTTGACATTGGTAAGGTTTCTCTCCAGTATGAATTCTGTGATGTCAAGTAAGGGTTGAGCTGTGATTAAAGCCCTTGCCACATTGTTGATACTGGTAAGGTTTATCTCTACTATGCATTCTGTGATGTTGAATAAGTTTTGAGCATGATGTAAAGGTTTCAGCACATTCATTACAGTTGTAATTTTTTCCCCGCAATATGAATTTGGTGCTGTCTATTAAGACTTGTGTGATTGTTAAAAGCCTTGCCACATTCTTGACATTTGCAGGGTTTTTCTCCAGAATAGATCTGTGAATGTCCATTTGATGAACGGTCCTTAAAGCTTTGACCACCTTCTTCACATTTGTATACTTTTTCTCCAGTATGCATTCCCCAATCTTGAAATAGTGTTGAGTGGCAGTCAAAGGATTTACCACATTCCTTAAAGATGTAAGTTTCCTCTCCCTGAGGGATTATCTCATTGACGTTTAGGCTTGATGACTGACTAAACATGGTCCCTGGTTGATTACATGTGAATGGGCTTTTTCCCTCATGAATTCTCTGATGATCACCAACACTAGAGGACTGGTTATGAGCTTTCCCACATTCATTATATTTATGAGGACTGTCTCCCAAATGGTGACCATTATGTAAACTGAGGTTAGAGCTTGGATTAAAGTCTTCCCCACATTTATCGCATTCATAATGGTTCTCTGCAAACCGACCCCTGACATCGATGAACACTGGAGCCCTGGTTCAGTATTTTCTCAGATTCAGTGCATTGAGCAATTCTGTCTCCAGTGAAAAGCCTCTGGTCACACTGTAGGGTCAACTTCTCAGTGAAGTCCCTCTCATATGGATCCCACTGAGCCCTTTGTTCATTTCTAAATCTCTGATTTAAAGTCAGACCAATCCATATTTTCCAAATGGCTCAAATCATTACTCTCAGCATGGACTAGGTTACTTTCCAGATGTTCCAAGTGGTCTGTCCACAAATCACTATGGTTGACTATCTCATTGGAGCTTGTGCTGACAGAAGCACACTGCTCTGCAGAAACAGTTGACTTAAAAGGGAAATTTTCGCAGCGGTTTATATCCTTCACCATTTAGGGCAGTGACATTCTCATTAAGGGCAATTGCCTTGGTTTGGGTGTATCGTCCAGGATTTCTTTGAGGCCCTTCACTGTCCCCATCATTGTCCCAGTCTGTGCATAAGTATAAAATCTCAACAGCACTATCTTTGTGTCTGTGTGTTGACCCATTCTGGAAAGAACCTTCTATGCTCCACTGTAGCAGGAAACTCTGGGTCTCATGTGAAGATACAGTTGAAATATACCAAATAAAGGTAAAAGCACTGCACTTAATACATTCAGAAGAATGTACTGAAGACTTCTAATACAGAAGCATCAATGACAATGTCAGAAAGATGGCTGACAAGGAGTCATCAGGACCTCATTTCCCTCATGAAAATGTAACATGGCACACAACATATTGACCATATATCCTAATAGACAATTCTGTGATATGGTCACAGTGTAGCAGAAATCCCTTTCCTGTATCTCTAACGATCACAAAAAGGATCATATGAGCTCAAACTTAGCAGAATGGAGGATATGGAAACAGAAAACTGAACTGAATCAAACAAGAGTACAGTAAAAATAGGAATATATTAAGCACAGGAAGAGTTGTTTGGCAGAAGATCAACAACACTGACAGCCCATGAACTAAATAAAGAATAACAGAAAAAAGACTGATTATAATGACAAGTGAAGAAGTGAAAGCCAAAAAAGTATAACTGACTGTAGGAATAAAATTATAAGAGGCAACAATATTTGAGGGGGGAATCACAAGATTTGGGGTGGAAGCTACAGAGAGAGGGAATCACATGCAGGCATTACACTGAATACACAGTGTGACTTGAGCCTGTATCCCAAGGCCCTGAGATCAAGATCTGAGCAGAAATCAAGAGTCAGTACTTCCCCAAGTGAGGCACCAGCACCCAATTATTTTTTAACTCTTATCTCTGTGGTAAAGTTCTCACTATTGTTTTCTCACTCCTTGAGTATCCTTATGATTGCAACCTTAAATTCTCCATCAAGCTCCTTACTACTGTTTCTATATTATCTCTGACCTTGGTATTATCTGCTGGTTTTCTTTGGGATAAATTATTTCATCTTGGCATTTCTCTAAGTCTCTACTTTCCTCTGTGCATTAAGAAAGTCAATGATGTGAACTGTTGTATCATTCAGACCAGTGGTCTGCAGGGGCTCCCCTTGCCTGATACGGGCAGTGTTTGGTCCCTGGCATGAATGTGGCCAGTTTGAACTAGGTGAGCTCTGCTCTGATTGTAAAAGGAGACCTGACTCCTTAGGCAGCATCGGACTGGGCTAGAGTCAAGAGACCAAACCAGGCCCCAACTCGTGCCTCCTGGAAGCCCAAGGGTTAATAACCCCATCAGTGGAAAGTTGAGCAGCTCTTTAGAAAGGGCCTGAGCTATGGATCCTAAGACTGGCCAACGTGGTTGCCTGCATGTGCTTATTTGGAATGGGCAAAACAGGCTTGCTCATTAAATCATTGTGGGATTGTGCTGTCCTTGCACAGGCCATAAACTACACCATTGTAAGATTGTGCTGTGTTTACATAAAGTATGTCTTGAGTAGCCTTAAAGTTAGTATGTCTGGCGCCAGAGGGTCTGCTATTGGTGCTTGGAAAACAGATAATGGGAAAGCTTGAAGGGTATTCTATGCATGTTGCAAACTCTTTCATAATCAGTTTAAAAAGGATACTTTTTTTGTAGTTGTTTCTCTTAGCTAGATAATGCCTTGATGCCTTGAATAAAATTGGCACTGCTTGGACATCATCCACTGTGTCCCTCCTGTCCCCATCTCTTTATGTCTCGTCTTCATCTCACCATCCTCTTACCCTCTCGACCCTGGTCGTGTTGTTGCACCGGCCATGACACCTGACATCAACTCCACCAGAACTGCAGCCGTGCAGAATCCCTGCTCAGGAGACATGATGTGGGCAGGGGCTGACCTTGCTTAGCCTGAGGCATGCCTCACTGAGAAGGGAAGTCCCCTCAGGTCACAGGGGGTGAAGCCTGGTGCAAGCAAGGCAGACAGCCAATATCCTCACTGAGTGGGGCTCAGTCTCTATGCTATAGGACAGGAGAGGGCTCCCATGTTTTGGAAGCCACATGTCACTGAATGTTTCCTCTCAGGAATGTGCTCTTAGATTACTGAATATTCTCCCCACTGTGTGCCCCAGGTGTTCTTCAGATGACTGTTTCCATGCTTGCTGCCCCCAGGTTGTTTGCCATCCTTCTCTTGAGGAGCACCCAGGTGTCCTCCTAATTCGATCCTATCCAAACCTGCTGACCATTAAACCTCCAGGCTTTAAGATGTGCTGGTTCCAAGAACTCAGAAAATTCAGCCCTTCTCCCTCTCCAAGCCAATGGCTTTGGGAAACCTCCTTAGGCATTCCCCTGAGTGCTCCTCTGTCACGAAACCTACCGCACAACCAGGGCTCCCTGCCCTCTACAATGCTATACTCCTTTCCTCCCTAAACCATGTCTCCACACTATCTGCCATCTTCCATGTGGCCTCTTCTCTCCTCTTACTTGGGGAGTTTCTCCTGTCACTCTTCAGCCCAATGTCTGGGGCATTTAGGATGACCTGACAGTTGCCTAGTGGTCTCATGACAGGACACAGGACCCTCCTATGCCACTGCCATTTCTTCTCCTGGGAATCCTTATTGTTTTAATCCTGATAAAACTCCTATGGATTTTTTAAAGCTGGTACACAAACCAACACATTAAAAATTAGTTTTGTTTCTACACAACAAAGAACAATTCCCAAAACAGAGACATCATGCATTTACAGTAAACCCCATCCCCCTCCAATAAATGCTTGCAATTTAACATAATGGTAGAGGTCAAACCAGAAACAATGAAAAATACAATATACTGTGAAGGAATCCTAGTAACCTAACCTATAGTTAGGATTCTTAAGTAGGAAACCTAACTATTCCTTCACTGGAATAATTGAAACACAATAAATCTTGAAGGATCTACAGAAAATGCTATCTCTACCAAAACTCCAATGCCATTTGTGCACAAAGATCAAAATCCATCCTATTGTTATGTGGATGTCAAGGAATAACCCATACTCAAAATAATCTGGGAAATGAAGAGCATATATCCTGATTTAAGGCATACAACAAGGCACAGTTATCAAACTAATATCCTACAGACATGACGCCAGGAGCAGAATAATGGAAGAGTTTGGCTGAGCTAGATGGGCACTTCTCCAATGTTAATGGGAATGACAATGAACTGAAGGTCCTGTTAAAATTCATAGTCTGATTTGGATATTTGGGTGGCGTCTGAGTCTCTACTTTTCACACATGTGCCACTGATCAACAATGCATGCTCTGCTCAAAATTTCAGGACTGAATCACGATAGTTTCAAAGGTTCCTAAAAACGGGGCAGGGCATACAGGTGAGTATGGAGTCCTTCGCTTCCCTTCACTCTTCATTCAAGCCAACCCTACTCCTGCATAACAAACTTAACCCAATCACTCTTCTCTGGACCTCCACTTATTTTTCTTTCTTCAATTTCCCATACCACCATACTCATGGAAACAATTCCGTCCTTCACAAGAAATGCCGGTGCAATTTGCTTCTGGCTGCAACGCTGGGTTTTGTACCTTGGAGCCCACTGCATCCATGGCCTTTATAAATTTCAAGTTTCCCCTGCAGTTTTACTACTACCCATGGCTTCAGGCTACTGATCACTTCTTTGAACTTAGGCTTCTTTCTGAAAACTGACTTTCCCTAAAATAAGCAGTTCTACAACCTGGTTGCACTTTCTGGTCTTCCCCGAAGAATCCACTTCCAAAAAAAAAGCCTTCCTGATGCTCCTCAGTGGTGAGAGGAGGGAGACCACACTCAAGGAAATGGAGTTAAGAAGCTTTCACAGAAATGACTGCTCTTCTTCCATGGACGGCCTGGACTGCTCTTCCTGGGCTGCCTGTGAGGACCACAGGCTCTTCTTGGTCTTCCAGTTCCCTTCTTTGCTCTTTTGGGCACATGCTTCTCTTTCCCTGTTCCTTCACTTCTACATTAAGGAATATTTATCTCCACTGTGATACAGATCAGTTTGCTTTCCTAGGACTTTATCCTACTGTGAGTACTTAGGATTGGCTTCTTTGGAAGAGTAGGGTTAGTTTTCTTTACCTGCAACTTCTTAAGACACAAGTTTAATCTACATATGTATATGCTTCTTGGAATCATCTTGATTTCCTTTCTATTAATATATACCTTAAAATGTCCCATTACATTAGGTGTACAACATGGTGATTCAACAACTCTATTGGTGCTACTATACTCACCAATAGTCACTAATATCTGGCACCATAAAATGCTATGGAAAAACCATTGGAGGAGTTCCCTGTATTCTTTTCACTCCATGGAAGCCTGTACTTCCCATGCCTATTTCCTCATGTTGCCCATCATCCTTCTCCATTCCACACTGGTTACATTCAGGCTATTCATTGTATTTGTGTCTCTTTCAGCTTTTTTCATTCTGTCTTGTCATTTCTGATAATGTGGTTTGACCTAGAAGGTGTTATACGATGTGAACTAAGTGACATACAAATACTATACATATTCACTTATGTGTACAACCAAAACAACAACTTAAATGAACAAACAAGAAACAGACCTATGAACGTCTATTTTGTTTTGAATAAAGTTCACGGATAATCTTAATAAATATAAAAATTCCAAGATGACACACATTCTATACTGTAACCCGTTGGTCTGTAACAGTGTTCCAATATAGGCAGAAGACAAGAGGTTCCCAGGTTGAAATTGAAGTGTCTTTTTTTTTAAAGATTTTATTTATTTATTTATTTGACAGAGAGAGATCACAAGTAGACAGAGAGGCAGGCAGAGAGAGAGGGAAGCAGGCTCCCTGCTGAGCAGAGAGCCCAATGTGGGACTCAATCCCAGGACCCTGAGATCATGACCTGAGCTGAAGGCAGCAGCTTAAACCACTGAGCCACCCAGGTGCCCGAAATTCAAGTGTCTTATGGCTCATGACACAGCAAACATCATAAACATCTTCATCACACTAATTCCACTGGCCAGCCGCCCACCCCCAACTCATACAGGGACACACTGAAAATGCGGTGGCTTTGTGTTAAAGACTCTGAGCATAGGAAACCCCAGTATCTTCAAGGAACATCTAGCATATATGCCCGATCCTTGGCCATGACAACAGACCATCTCTTTTCCTGTACAATAGACTCATCTGTCCTCGACCCAAGATCAAGATGCTATCACTATATTACCAAGCTTTCTTATATGTAAACATGAGTGAAATGACCATTATAACTAAAACGGCAATCAAGGAAATGCTCACACAGATTACGAGGTCACCACATGACTTCAAGGAAGAGTGACAATACTGTATAAGGCACATGTGTGATTTGGCTCAGATATCCACCACAGTACAGATATAATTTCCTTCATGATCTTTTGCTGCTCACCTGGCTCTGCTATGCAGTCACATGCAGGGTATATCCCAAAGTCAATGTACCTGGAAGGTTTGACTTTAAGATCTTCCAACCATTGGCCATAAGGTCAACTGCAAAGGTCTGGAAGATACCCAAGATGCACACTGTAGCACCAAAGACACATCCCTGGCCACTCTGTGAACCTAACAAAGTAGCATCCATCCAACGCCATGGTAGAAGGCATGAATGTAGAAGGTAGAAGAATGCTCTGAACTAGGGCATTCTCTGTTCTTTGTCTGGGTAGCTATGCATGTTATAAGTCACTTCCCATGGCTGATCCTAGCCTCCATTCCTATGCCACTAGAAGCCTGAACAGAGACCCTAGACAATGTCAGAGCCTCTCTTACAGGCTTCTGGGGAGAAAACCAAGCCAGCAGCACGGAGCAAACATTGAGCATAACCTCTTGCTCTACATGAGCAGGAAACCTCATCAGTGATTCTGAGCAGCCTCAGAGCCCAGTCTGCAGTCCTGCCCTGCAACAGAGAATGGCCTTTGGTCCTGCCACATGTTCAGCATCACCTGTGTATCTCACTACATTACACACGGGCTTCTACCTTTCCTGAAGAAAGCAACTATGAATGTTTCCCCAGATATAGGGTCACAAGGTCTAGTCCCTAGAGAGTCACCTGAGACTGGGTAAGAAGGGAAAGGTGGGGGGCTGCACCCCTGAGCTACTGACATGGTAATGTAAGGCTGGGCACAGGGCTGCACATTTAAAGTGTTCCCGGTGATTCTGACCAGACAAAATTTGACAACCTCTGCAGGAACTAAGTCACAACACACACCTGGCTGGTTCTCACTGTAATGTCCAGCAGCCTTCTTCATCTTCAACATCTACTCTGTCATCTGACATCTTTAAACTATGCCCACCATGTTTAATCAACCAATACCCCCTCTCCATACACGCCATGCATCTGGGCCTCAGAGAGTACAGTTATCTCTGTCATCCAATAGCAACTGGTCCTCAGGACCAGCAGGAAATAAGTCATGAGAAAAGCATCGGACGTCCCAGACAGCCACATTTCCCAGGAACACATCTCTGTCCCATTTGCTGATCATGAGTAGCTTCCTAAGGCCTTGCAGTGACCAAAGGGACCTCTCTACCACATCTTTGTTCATGTTTCAAGAGTTTGCCATATTTCATTTCCATAGCACTTACCTTTCTCTCAAATTGTCACAACATCATGTTTTATCTGTCCTCACAACTTCCAGTGCCAAATGCCTAAACTAATCCTGTGGCCCAGTGATGGATTTTTGCTTCTCTTCCAGTGCAATGGTGACAACATTGTATTTAAAACATACATAGGCCTCACGTGATCCTGTTATCAACCATTTACAGTGGCATTAGAAAACTCCAAGCTACCCTTAAGGGTAGGCAAGGGCCTGCCTGGCTTAGGTGGGAGGGGGAGTGGAGTGACAATGAGGTTTCCAGAACACAGGAGGAAAAGTCAACTGTGATGCCTCCATCAATAAAATAGAGATGGGACAGAAGAACTGGACAGGATTTGGAAGAAAGGAAGTGAAAATTTTCTTTCTAGACTCAGAGTCAGTAGTGTAGTCTTGGACAGGGGTCCTCTCCCCAGATGAAGAATTCAGGCCAATATTTCAGCCTATATCTGTTTCATCTCTTCCATTGGGCTACTCAATCACTCCCAACAGAACACTGTGTTCTGTTTAAGTTAGAACATCTACTCAGCACCGAGACCTGTCCCATCTTTGTTCCCTTTAAGTAAGTGTTAAAAAAAAAATGAAATTTATTCCCCAACAATTGTATAACTTAAGTATCACCTTGTGTGTGGCTGGAATAATGAAACTGCCTAAAAGCCAGCATACGCACTCAATAGCATTAACTATGGACTTGTGGAGGTAATGGACGATCCCACTATGATTGGATTGGATGATGCTTGGAGGACTATCCTTATCTCTTAATAAGTTTTCTCCCACTTGCCAATGATCCTCTGTAATCAGGATATCATTAAGGCTGGACCACTCAAAGGGCTTCTTAATGGTTTCTTCCTTTAGTCATATTTATCCTAGAAGCCACCTCTGAGGTGCAATTGCAAACAGATGCTTTAGCTAAGCATAGAACAGCCCTCCTCATAAAAAGAGCCTCAAAGCTCACTATGGGACAGTCCCTGACTGTAATGACTTCACATCAGGTCCAGATTTGTCTAAGAAGCCAAAGGCCACCAATGGATGATGGGGGCCGACTCATTAAATACTGGGCTACACTTACAGATATGCCAGAAATAATACTTAAAACTTGTCAAACTTTAAACCTAGTTACCCGTATGCCTGAACCTGACCATTGTGTTTCTTTCTCTATAGAGCAAAAACTGTTCAGAAGTTATTGATCTTGCTTACTCTGTTTGGCCAGATTTAAGATGTCCCTGTTAAAAATACAAATGACGGTTGGTTTACTGATGACAATACTTTTCATAAAAAGAATAAGAAAAGCTAAGTATGCCATAATGCTCACTAGCACTTTGCAATTGCCAAAGCTTTACAAATAAACATTAATACTGACTCTAAATATGCCTTCCTGGTACTACATGCCCATGGAGCTATTTGGAAGGAAAGGGGATTGCTGTCAAGCCATAACTCCCCAATCAAATATGGGCCTAAGTTACAAAACCCTTCTTATCGCTATACTGAGGCTGGCATATATCAAATCTGGGATACATATTTGTGGCTCACACCCACTATTGGACAGCTCATTCAAAAGGCAGTTTAATGCCGGGAACAAAGAAATTATACATATGATACTTGGGCAAATAACACACAAGATCTGGGATGGCTATCATTAGAAATGTTTTCCCAATGGGAGGCCTGGGTAGCTTAGTTGGTTAAGCAGCTGCCTTCGGCTCAGGTCATGATCCCGGCATCCTGGAATTGAGTCCCACGTCAGGCTCCTTGATGGGCAGGGAGCCTGCTTCTCGCTCTGCCTCTGCCTGCCACACTGTCTGCTTATGCTTGCTCTCTCCCTCTCTCTGACAAATAAATAAATAAAATATTTCTTTAAGATTTTATTTATTTATTTGACAGAGAGAGATCACAAGTAGACAGAGAGGCAGGCAGAGAGATAGAGAGGAAAGCAGGCTCCCTGCTGAGCAGAGAGCCCAATGCGGGACTTGATCCCAGGACTCTGAGATCATGACCTGAGCTGAAGGCAGCGGCTTAACCCACTGAGCCACCCAGGTGCCCAATAAATAAAGTCTTAAAAAAAAAAAAAAAGAAAGAAAGAAAAGAAATGTGTTCCCAAATAATAGTACTCCAAGCTACTGATTGGTTTGCTACTGATTGGGTAAGGCGACCTGGCATTAGATGGTCAGCTCCAAACAGAACCCACTGTATCTGTGGAACTAACCTGTGGCCCTGCCTTCCTCCAGAATGGATAGGTCGCTGTACCTTGGGATTTGCCTGGATTCCTGGGCACATTACTAAAACCATAACCACTCCAGCTAATCTCCCCCATTTAAAGCAAAGATGGACACGATCTGTTTTTAAATGGTGCGGTCACTTAACATCCATTTTTGCTCCATCTGTGGGACCAGAGGGTGTCATTTGGCATGTAGAAGCCCTTAATAAATATACTACAAAGGCACTCAATGATTCACTAAATAGCATCTCTTTACTTAATATCGAAGTCTCACAGATACGCAA
Organism: Mustela erminea; assembly: GCF_009829155.1. Classification (NCBI taxonomy): domain Eukaryota; kingdom Metazoa; phylum Chordata; class Mammalia; order Carnivora; family Mustelidae; genus Mustela; species Mustela erminea. The sequence continues at coordinate 8,693,289 of NC_045632.1, read as the reverse complement.
GGAAGTCCTCAAAATAGAATGGCCTTAGATGTCCTGACAGCAGCACAGGGTGGCACATGGGGAGTTATCAAAGCAGAAGTACACCCCAAACTATCACAAAAATGTCACAGGACTAGTAAAAGATATGAATACCCAGATTAAGGCTCTACAAGATCCTTCTCTTCCTCTCAGTGATTGGTTAAGTTCCTGGTTTAAAGGAGGACTATGGCCAACAATTAAAAATCTCCTTTTGGGGCTCTCATTCTTATAGACTTATTAATCTTAATGTGTTGCCTTGTTCAATGTTTCTCTACTTGGTGCTGAGACTCCATTGCTGCAATGACTTCATGACGATCCTTACCACAAACAGAAACACTTCTTCACTGTCAGTGCTGGATTCAGCTGCCTCCATCTTCTGTAACTCCCCTACACATTCCTCAACTGATCTATATTGACCTGAGTAGGTAGGGACAACTCCATAACCCTATTCAGCAGGAAGAAGTTACAGAAGATGAGACCTTTTACCTTCAACTACCTTAAAGATTTAAGGATCAAAATTGTTCAGGGGGGAATGTGAAAGAGCAGGAGGCTGGCTGAGGACAAAGCAGAAGCTGGCATCTTGCACCCCCTCTCCACCCGTTCCCCTCTGTAGTATGTGTAACATTCCTCAGGCACCCCTGGCTGCCCTAAAAGGAAAACAAAGAGTTAACTTGCAGAGATCATAATCCTGCAAGACAGGAGTCTCCCTCCATCTACAAATGTCCTAGTGATTTACAACAAAGAAGCTATTTTATCAATAGCCCAATTTCCAGAGGCAAATAACTCAGTTACTCAAGCCCTAATGTCGCCCCTCCCCCCCCATAAAAAATGAAGGAGGCTGAGGTAGAAGGAAATGTAAATAAAGTTAAATTTCTTCTAAACCTAAATCTCACTAACAAGGACATTTGATATGAGGAATGTGACATTCCCCAAGAAACTCCCAATTGTCTTTATCTTAGTGCCTCATGATGGGAAAAATGGCATTGGCTTGACATTAACCAGGCCTTCAATATCCTGACAGTCTTCCTTATCTGGATAGCCCTTCTGAACACCCCCTTTGTCTTCACTTACCCAACTCTTGTGTTTATAATCAGCCACTCCTCAGAATAGCAGGTAGCAGCTCTTCCTGCCCATGGGTCTTGTCCCTGTGCTTTAATAAACCACCATTTTATATCACCTCACACCAGTCAGAATGGCTAAAATCAACAAGTCAGGAAATGACAGAGGATGCTGGCGAGGATGCTGAGAAAGGGGAACCCTCCTACACTGTTGGTGGGAATGCAAGCTGGTGCAGCCACTCTGGAAAACAGCATGGAGGTTCCTCAAAATGTTGAAAATAGAACTGCCCTATGACCCAGCAATTGTACTATTGGGTATTTACCCTAAAGATACAAACGTAGTGATCCAAAGGGGCACGTGCACCCTAATGTTTATAGCAACAATGTCCACAATCGCCAAACTATGGAAAGAACCTAGATGTCCATCAACAGATGAATGGATCAAGAAGATGTGGTATATATACACAATGGAATACTATGCAGCCATCAAAGGAAATGAAATCTTGCCATTTGCGACAACATGGATGGAACTAGAGCGTATCATGCTTAGCGAAATAAGTCAAGCAGAGAAAGACAACTATCATATGATGTCCCTGATATGAGGAAGTGGTGATGCAACATGGGGGCTTAAGTGGGTAGGAGAAGAATAAATGAAACAAGATGGGATTGGGAGGGAGACAAACCATAAGTGACTCAATCTCACAAAACAAACTGAGGGTTGCTGGGGGGAGGGGGTTTGGGAGAAGGGGGTGGGATTATGGACATTGGGGAGGGTATGTGCTTTGGTGAGTGCTGTGAAGTGTGTAAACCTGGTGATTCACAGACCTGTACCCCTGGGGATAAAAATATATGTTTATAAAAAAAAAAAAATTATGCCTCAAAAAAAAAAAAAAAAAAAAAAACCCACCATTTTGCACCAAAGATGTCTCAAGAATTCTCCTTGGTCATTGGCTCCAGACTTCACCCCACCGAACCTCACCTATGTTCTAGAACTTCATCTCCTGGGCACCTGGGAGCCCAATGTGGGGCTGGATCTCAGGTCCCCAGAATCACAACCTGAGCTGAAGGCAGAAAGCAGACTCTTAGCCAATGGAACCACCCTCGGTCCCCAAGATTGATTTATATTTTAGAGGCAATAGGGAAGGGCAGGAGAAGGAGAGAATCTTAAGCAGACTCCCCTCTGGGCACAGAGCCAGAAGCGGGGATACCAGTCCAGGACCCTGGGATCCCGACCTGAGCTGCAATCAACAGTCCAACCTTAGTTGACTGAGCCCCCCAGGCTCCATCCTCTAGTGGACTTTAAGTAGAATATATCTTTGACGTGCTAAAGATGAAGACAGACACACTCCCTTTCTTAGAATGAGAAGCTTTCAAGTTTTTCTGGACTCATACTCATTGAGTTTATGTCTGCATTTCCTGACTCCCTGGCTGCACACAGCTGATCGAAAATCCAGATGAGCTCAAAAGAGAAATTATTTCCCTCCCTGACATCCCAGGACCAGACCTTATCAGCCACAGGAATCTTGGACTCCACACCTTCCCATGCGGATCTGCCACCATCAGAATATTGTCACTCCTCGAGGGACTTTAATTCAAAGTGACAATGGCTCATACACTATCGAAGCCAAGTTGGGGACAGGACAGAAAGCTCTGGGACATAGAGAAACATTCTAAAGACCTAATGGTGAGTATCAATTCTGACCAGATCTTAAAAACAAGTGAACGCAGAAGCCAGAAGCACCCGAGCTCGAGGCATCCACATCTGCAGCTTCTAAACGCGAGGGTCTGCGGAGAAACAGAGGACACAACTCCGCAGGGACACCAAGCTCACCTGAGAACCGGCCATTTCTGCCTTCACCTCCACCTCTAGATTTCGTCCTCATGAGGGATCTGTGGAGAAATCACAGCTGCATCAGGAGAAAATGCCCTGAAATCCAGCAACAGAGCTCCTCCTCACACGGCTAGCCCTTGGGCAAGGACTCAGAGATGCAGAAAAGGCCCAACTTCCCAGTCCTTTGTGTCCCAAGCAGCTCAGAAACTGTGAGCTCCTGTGAGAACACCCAACCCTGCATTTTTCTCACCTGCTTTGTGGGGAGGGAGGGGTTCCCTGCCACTGCCACCCACAACTTTAGCTTCAGCATCGGAACTGCGGGCTGCAGGGACCCGATCCTCCCAGACTCATGGAGCAGGACCCCATCACCTCTCCAGGACCAAAGCTGCAAACCCACTCTCAGAAAACAACCAAAAGCCCTCAACCTCCCCCTGACCTCGCTGAGAATCTCTTGGAGCCTTTAAACACAACAGTGTTGTTTTCGCCCAAACCAACTGAGAGAATCTGAGGGGGAGGCCCTCAGAGAATATCCTTCCTGAAAATCCACAGGTGACCCTGCTGGGAAGGAACTGGGGAGGTGACCAGGCCAAGCAGGGGAACCAAGGCTGGGGCTGGGAGCAGAGTCCGAGCCCTGCCTTCTCCACCACCAGTGTTTCAGGAGACTGACACCTTCTCCTTCTTTCTGCTACACAGAGAGAGACCCCTGACAGACTGAACTTTCCTGTATAAATGCAAATGTGTCTTTCAAAGTAAACACAGGATTTCAGATCTCTTTCTTTATCTGCCTTTGATTCAGAATAACCGGCAGAAAATAATGCTCAGGCCAAAGATACATATGTTAGGGTGACAAAATATTCCCCTTCAGTGTTTTTGTTCATAAGGATCTGCCACACAGTTTTCCACACTGCATGTTCTTTTTACCCTCCCATCAGCGATGTACGAGAATTCTAATTCTCAGCATTCTCAGGAAAATTGGATGTTATCCTTTTTCTTTATTTTTGCCATTTCAGAAAACACTGAGTGGTTTCTCAGTGTAAAATATGAAGTCTTCTTACATTAACTGTCTTGGTGACTGAAATGAAAACCACTTGAAAGGCATCAAGTTGAACAAAGAAAAAAGCAATTAATGCTTCAGTGAGACTCCATTTCCAAAAAAGTAACCTTTCTCTTCCCCACAGACCTCTTCTCACTTCTCAGCCCTTTGTTTCAGGAACCTGGTTCCACCCTGACAACATGATGAACAAGGCTGGCAGCACAGACACAATTCCTCTGGAAATCGGTCATTATCCAGCATCTCCCCACAAACTCTTGGCCCCTTTCCCCAGGTGGGCTGCAGGTTTGAAGACCCGACCTGCTGAGGCCTCCTTGGCTGACAAAGCAATGAAGATCCAGCTGCCCTTGATCCCCGGCTCTGTCTGCACGTTCTGTTCCAGGTCTGAAGCCTGGAGGTCAGTTCACACAATGTGAGGAGAGAAAAGTTTATTTTTCCTGCGCTGTTCTCAATTCTTCGGCTGGTCTAAGACTTAAAATTATGTAAGACATTTTCAGTAGAGAAAACAATGAAGTTCTTAATTATGGGAATGAGAAAGACATGAGGCTCAAGGAGAGGTGTGTTATGCCCCAATAATGGGTCCAAGATTAAAGGAGTGAGACTGATATAAAGCGAAAGTCAAGCAAAGATTTATTTTGCTCCAAGCATCAAGAATCTAACCTAACGTTCGGGGATGCACCTCTTACAAGAGAGGGCGAAACTTCTCTCTTTCGCAGACTAGCTTTTAAGGGCAAAGGCTATGCAGTTGGGCTTGTCCACGCACAGGTGGCCAATGAGATTGTCACAAACACAGGAAACTCCACAGTGATGCTAGGTGACCAGTTGAATTACAATTTACCCTAGTAGACATTTGAACCAGCTTATCACCTTGGTCAGAATTCGGGCCCCAAAAGGTGCCCAAAGGGTGGGTTCAGACTCCTTGGTAGCTAGGGAAACAGTATGCAACCCCTCTGATCCGATGTCTCCACCTGGCCTGACCTACCCTTGTATCTGGGCTTTGTTACCTAGAGCTGGTTTTAGGGACTGGTTTTAGGGATTTATAAGTAAATCCCCTGGGGGAAGGGGAGCAGGGACAGGTTAACTTTAATGAAAGCCTCTTGCTTAATAGGTCCTTACAAGGTGATTGAAGCTTCTGTGTCACAGTGACTTAAGAAGGAGGAGGTAGGATTTTGAATTTCTGAAGAGGGGATTATATTCAGAAGAGAAAGGAAAGATGAAATATTTATTAAACAATGGTTTGTCCTCCAGGTAGGCAACTCTCCTCCTCCTCCTCCTCCTCCCCCGCCCCTCCTCCTCCTTCTTCTTCTTTTTGCAGTTTTATCTTTTTCCAATGTTCCAACATTGTTTATGCACCACACCCAGTGCTCCATGCAATACATGCTTTCCTTAATACCCACCACCAAGCTCACCCAACCCCAGACCCCATTCCCTCCATAACCCTCAGTTTCTTTCTCAAAGTCAACAGTCTCTCATGCTTTATCTCCCCCTCTTATTTCCCCCAACTTACTTCTCCTCTTCTTTTACTCCATGCTATTGTCCTCCATGCTATTCCTTATGCTCCACAAGTAAGTGAAACCATATGATGATTGACTCTCTCTGCTTAATTTATTTCACTCAGCATAATCTCCTCTAGTCCCATCCATGTTGATACAAAAGTTGGGTATTCATCCTTTCTGATGAAGGCATAATATTCCATTGTGTATATGGACCAGAGCTTCTTTATCCATTCAGGTGTTGAAGGTCATATTGGCTCTTTGCCCACTTTGGTGACTGTGGCCATTACTGCTATGAACATTGGTGTACCAATGGCCCTTCTTTTCACTACATCTGTATCTTTGGGGTAAATACCCAGGAATGCAATTGCAGGGTCATAGGGAAGCTCTATTTTTAATTTCTCAAGGAATGTCCACACTGTTTTCCAATGTGACTGCACCAACTTGCATTCCCACCAACAGTGTGAGAGGGTCCCCTTTTCTCCACATCCTCTCCAACTCTTGCTTCCTGTCTTGTAATTTTGGCCATTCTAACTGGTGTAAGGTGGTATCTCAATGTGGTTTTGATTTGAATCTCCCTGATGGCTAATGATGTTGAACATTTTTTCATGTATCTGTTATAGGTAGGCAACTGTTTGTAATATAAACTGTGAATCTCTGGTATCCATGTAGGAAAGAATGTTATGGTTTGATAAATATGGCAAGGAAAGAATTCCCAAGATGTCTATGGTGCAAAAGGTGATTTTATGAAAGCATGGGGACAGGACCCAGGGGAAGAAAGATCACACTCTGACATGTGGCGTTGCCCATTATATACTTTCAAGTTGGAGGGGGTTTGATACAGTACAAGTATCTAAGGAAATTTGGAAGCAAGGTATCCAGGACCTTGAGGGGGCTATCGGTTCTTGGGAAAAGGTCATTTATTACCAACCAAAAATCCTTAGTCATGCAACCCTTCTGATGTTTATCCGTGGGCCATCTGCTTGGAGGATGTTTACCAATAGGCAGCTAGGGGGTTTGAGAGAAAAGGGAAGTTTTCAAAGGAAATGTTCTATGTTAAAGTAGACTTACAGGATCCTGCTGTAAGGTTGGGGAGTTCAGGTCAGGATTGTCTTTTCCCATTAGCAACCTATTAACATCATGGCAGTTGAGTCCTTGGAGGAATGTCACTCTGCCTATTTCAAGGATATGTCAATGACCTGTAGGTATAAGGATATTAGTATGTTTTCTTCTGCCTTTGTTTCCCACATCATGGCCAGCTTTCTTCCTAATAAAGGCCCTCCATCTAATTGATTCTTTTTTTTTTAAGATTTATTTATTTATTTGAAAGAGAGAGAAGGGAAGGGGCAGAGGGAGAGAGTCTTTTTTTTAAGATTTTATTTATTTATTTGACAGACAGAGATCACAAGTAGGCAGAGGCAGACAGAGAGAGATAGGGGGAAGCAGGCTTTTCGTGGAGCAGAGAGCCCGATGTGGGGCTCGATCCTAGGACTCTGGGATCATGACCTGAGCGGAAGGCAGAGGCTTTAACCCACTGAGCCACGCAAGCGCCCCCATCTAATTGATTCTTGAATGCACACACACACAGACACACACACACACACTCACACACACAACTCAGCATTGTAGCAGAAGGCAATAATGCCATTTGTATCACAGGACAAACCTTGAAGATAGGTTTCTAACATTTTTTAAAAAGATTTTATTTATTTATTTGACAGACAGAGATCACAAATAGACAGAGAGAGGAAGGGAAGTAGGCTCCCCCCTGGGCAGAAAGCCTGACGTGGAGCTTGATCCCAGGACCCTGAGATCATGACCTGAGCCAAAGGCAGTGGCTTTAACCCACTGAGCCACCCAGGTGCCCCAAGACAGGTTTTTAACTTAAGTTGAAACCCTCCCTTGGCCTCTTGGGCCAACTTAAAAGCCTTTAAATTTCTGGGTGCACCTTTCCATGAATGATAGAGTAAACCCTTCTCTGTACATCTATATATCACACATTGTCTCCAAGAAGGACTGGTAATCCCACCCCCGGCACAACCACGCCTGATGACACATACACATACTGCAAGCACCTCTGTAATGTCCATAGGAGGCACAGTGAGCGCACAGGCCATCAAGAACTGTGTCAGACTGTCCTGCTTCCCTCCTCCTGATTCACTGTCCTCAAGTTCCTTCTAAACTCTGAAGGCCTGGTAAATTCCTTGGAGTTGATTTTTGATCATGAGTCTTCTTTCCAAGTGGCTCACCTCCTGAATAATGCTGATATTCCATTTCAATCAAAACTCATGCCCTATGCATTGGCTTTTCAATGGAATGGCAGCCAGCTTGGGTTTCTGGATAATAAAATTATCAGATCCTTCAGCACAGTGGTCAGGAAGAACTTCTGTGATGCTTTATGGTGCAACTTAGTAAGTTTATTGAAGTAGCATGTGGGTGGGACTTGTGCTCAGAAAGAGCTACATTTTTTTTTTCTTTGAGAGAGATGCCCTCCTGGTGATGGATGGTGATGGGCAGAGGAAGAGAGACAAACCAACTGACCACTGGGCAGGGAGCCCACTGCAGGGCTATGTGCTGGGAACCTCACATCATGACCTGAGCCAAAGTGAGACACTTAACTGACTCACCCCCAGAGCCCCTAAGACCTACACTTTTAATGTCTGAAGGAGGTGGTTGCATGCTTAGCACTTAAGGGGGTGGGATCTTGCAGACAGAGTAGATTATAAATGATTCCACCAGTTTCTTTATATTTTTAAAAATATTATTTTTTTCTCCCTTTTTAAAAAAATTTAGTTCTTTATTTTTTTTTTTATTAACAGATAATGTATTATTAGCACCAGGGGTACAGGTCTGTGAATCACCAGGTTTACACACTTCATAGCACATGCCTTCCCCAATGTCCATAACCCCACCACCCTCTCCCTACCCTCATTCCCCCTGCAACCCTGTTTGTTTTGTGAGATTAAGAATCTCTTATGGTTTGTCACCCTCCTGATCCCATCTTGTTTCATTTATTCTTTTCCTACCCCCCAATAAAAAATTATACTTTTTAAGATTTTATTTATTTGACAGAGACAGACACAGTGAGAGAGGGAACACAAGCAGCAGCAGGAGGATAGGGAGAAGTAGGCTTCCCTCTGAACAGGAAGCCGGACACAGGGCTCATGACCTAAGCCCAAGGCAGACACTTAATAACTGAGCCACCCAGGTGCCATAGAATTATGGCGTTGAGGAAAGGGTAGAAGGTCCCACATAGGAAGGAGCTTCCCTCAAGGATCACCCAACCACAGTGGATCTTATTACCTTGACTGGGGTTATGTACCTGGGAAACAGGCCTTGGGAGCAACCACAGCATATGCCTTGCTGATCTCGCCTATTCCACTGCCCAGAAGGCTTCTTCATCTCAAACATCTATTCTACCGTGTGACATATTAAAGCTGCCCACATGATTGCATCCTCCAATGCCTCCTCCATCCCTTGTCACGGATCTAGCCAGGGGAAATACAGTAATCACTGACATCCAACAGCATTAGTCCTCAGAAAGACACAGGAGGTCAATCAAATCATCAACATAAAACAAAACTTCCCTAGCCAGAGAAACCTACATTTGGCAAAAATGGCTTTTGTTTCCCCATTACGTGTATTCATCAGATGACACCAGCGAGAGCTGCCTGTGCCTTTATAGTGACTCAAGGGAGCCACCTCCTATTCCCTCCCCACACTGTAAAGAGTTCCTCACATTTCCTATTAATAGGTCTTGTCATTCTTTATAAGAGTGGTGCCTCCCTCAAATTTTACTGAGATTCACATCCCACATGGTCGTGCTAAATGTCTGAATTAATACCCGGTGGCTTTCCATCTATGTAATCTCAATGAAGCATTATCTGAGGACACTGTCTCTGTAGCACAGGCAAAAAAGAATGGCTGTGGTGCCTACATAGATGGAAAGAAAAATCAGGGAGAATACAACCAAAGATCTAGGGATAAGTAGGACCTAAAACAAGTAGAAATTATTTTTCTACATCTAAGGAGTCACTTGGGTAACTTGGGACACTTCTCCTCTACATGATAATTTGTCATCTTAAATACATTCTGTCTCTTCTCGGGCTACAACATCACTTCTATCAGGATAGATTTCTCTTTCTTAAGGGGTATCTATGACACACATAGCATGGTCATAGGCGCATGTGTACTTCATAGACACATCAAAACAACACTCAGTGTAGAACATGGGGTACATGATTTCATTTGGGGCCATGGTGCAGAACTATAGAGTCCCAAGTCTAAGTGCAAAATATGCCATTCTGACTAAAACAGACTTAGGGAAGACCTGGGGGAGGGGGAGGTTTCTCTGAGGGACATGGGGGGGAAAGCATTATAAGAAAGGAGAGATGGTGGGTCCTAAGGACAGGGTACAAATGTCCTATCAGATCTTCCACTAACTTGTGACCCTGCAGCATGAATGCACTACTGAGAAGGGCTCCTGTCAGTGTAAGGCCCCAACAAAACTACTAGCTACACAAAATCAATGCCAAGTAGCAACATCATGGAGTATGTGAGCTAAAACACCAACAATATCTCTATGCTACATACCTTGGTAATACACCCATGGTAATATCATTGTATTCACAAAGAGGAGAAAATCATAGCATAGACTAGGGGTAAAACAGTCACATACCTCTGAAACCTTCAGACCACTGGGAAACTGGATTACTAGGTATATTGTTTTACTCCAGTACCAAATAGGTGATTGATTCCATCATTAACCTGCAACCTTCAATGAGAGAGATTAATAGTGGAGGTAGGATAGCACATCATTCATGACATACCCATATCCATATGTTAAAACACACTAGGTTTTATTAATGAAAATATATTAAATTCACACATACACTAAGTTATGCATTTCAAATCCAGTCTATCATCACCATTCGAAATACAGAATACACATGTGCAGAAGCATTCGCATATTGTCGGAAGGATATGGGAATCCCTATTTCCAAAATTTCAGGACTGAGGTACATTCCTAAGAAATGTGCATGCTCAGTGGTATGGCATTGTAGGGAAGGGTTAGCTACCCTGCTTCTCATCTGTCAGGATTTCCTTATTTAACCACATCAAGTCATACTACGAATCGATGGTGCTTATAAGGACACCTTGGTAGTGTACTGCCTGCCACCTCCTTTTCTTAAAGAACAATTAGTAAAACCTCCTATTTCTAATATTGAGGAAGTTCTTTAGTTTAAAACATGTTCTGAACACCTACTTCATGGTAGCTTACATCAATATTTTAACCATAGGCATCTCCATAGAGATTTTCCTCGTATGTTGTTATATTATATGGTCCTACATCTTCCATAGAAAATTAAGCATGCATACATCCACTTAATGTAGCAGGGCATCTGATATCTTTGATGGAGCAACAATCAGCCACATGCTCTTCCATATTCAGCAGGAGGTAAAGGGATTCTCAGGAGAGATTTCAGAGTAAAGTACATGAATATTGTTAGTCACAAAAGTCACATAGGGTCAACGTAAAACACAAAAATATTGAAATCCCTTATACATATGTAAAAGTCCATTCACTAAATTTGTTGAAGCAGAATACCATATACACGTTCTAAATGTTTGAATTTTCCTATTTTCATACAGAGTAATGTCTGAATAGAGTGAATAAAGTATTCCATTTACTTGATTTATGTTACATTTATTGGAATTTAAGGTGCAATTAAATAGTCTTCTAAATATTTATGCCATTCAAGTTACATTCCTGAATGCACTCTCTGGTGGATAATAGCCAGTGTCTATTAAAATGAACATCTACCCACATTATGTTACAAGGGTTTGAAACTCGTATGCACTTTGTGAGACTGAGTAAGGATTGAATTCCAAAAAAGGCTTATCCATTTTCTTTACATCTTACAGTTTTGCTCCTATATGGTTACTAGGATGTTAAGTAAGTTGGGAGTTTCTCTGAGAGGTCAGACACATGCTCTCTCTGTGTACAGTTATTCTCCTATATAAAATCGGATATGAAGTAAGGGAGGAGCAGTCCTTGGGCGTTTTCTCATATACATTACATTTGTAGGTTTCTCTCCAGTATGAATTTTCTCACATCCAGTGAGGTTGTTTGCATGTTAAAAGCTCTGCCACATTAAATTCATTTGTCAGGTTTCTTTCCAGTATGAATTCTATGTTTAGTAAGGTGTGCCTGCTGGACAAAGGCCTTGGCACATTCTTGACATTTGTAAGGTTTCTCTCCAGTGTGAATTCAGTGATGTTTAGTAAGTGATGAGAGCCATGTAAAGGCCTTCCCACAGTCTTTACATTGGTAAGCTTTCTCTCCAATATGAATTATTTGATGTTTAATAAGTTCTGAGGGTGACTTAAAGGCCTTGGCACATTCTTGACATTTGTAAGGTTTTTCTCCAGTATGAATTACGTGATGTTGGGTAAGTGCTGAGCTCTGTTTAAAGGACTTGCCACATTCTTGACTTTGGTAAGGTTTCTCTCCACTATGAGTTTGGTGATGTTGAGTAAGTTCTGAAGACCAGTTAAAGGTCTTGCCACTCTCTGGACATTTGTAAGGTTTTTCTCCAGGATGAATTAGATGTCAAGTAAGGTTTGAGGGCCACCTAAAGGCCTTGCCACATTCTTGACATTTGTAAGGTTTCTCTCCAGTATGAATTCTGTGATGATGAGTAAGCCTTGAGCTAATGTTAAAGGCCTTGCCACATTCTTGACATTTGTAAGGTTTCTCTCCAGTATGAATTATCTGATGTTGGGTTATCCCTGAGCTCTGTTTAAAGGCCTTCCCACATTCTTCACATTGGTAAGGTTTCTCTCCAGTATGAATTCTACAATGTTTCATAAGCTTTGAGCTGTGGTTAAGTGACTTTCCAAATTCTTGACATTGGTAAAGTTTCCCTCCAGTACAGATTTGCTTATGTCCATTTACTGATGAACAGTCCTTAAAGGTTTAACCACCTTCTTCATATTTCATTTTTTCTCCAGTATGCATTTGCTAATATTGAGATAGTGTTGAGTGGCAGTCCAAAGATTTACCACTTTCCTTAAAAATGTAAGTGTCATTTACTCTAAGGATTATCTTATTGATATTAGGCTTGATGACTGACTAATCATGGTCCCTGGTTTATTACATCTGAATGGGTTTTTTCCCTCGTGAATTCTCTGATGATCACCAACACTGGAGGACTGGTTACAAGCTTTCCCACATTCGTTATAGTTATGAGGCATGTCTCGAACAGTGACCATTATGTAAACTGAGGTTAGAGCTTGGATAAAAGCCTTCTCCACATTTATCACATTCATAATGGTTCTCTGCAAACCTAGCCCTGACACATCTGTGAACGCTGGAGCTCTGGTTCGATGTTTTCTCAGATTCAGTGCACTGAGCAATTCTGTCTCCAGTGAGAAGCCTCTGGTCATTCTGGAGGGTTGACTTCTCAGTGAAGTCCCTCTTGAATGGATCCCATTGAACACTTTGTTCTTCATTTCTAAATCTCTGATGATCAGAAACATCTGGCTGAGGGGCCAGGCCAATCCTATCTTCCAAATGGCTCAAATCATTATTCTCAGCATGGGCTAGGTTACTTTTCAGATGTTCCAAATGGTCTGTCCACAAATAGCTATGCTTGACTATCTGATTGGAGCTTGTGCTGACAGAAACCCACTGCTCTGCAGAACAGTTGACTTAAAAAGGGAGGCTTTCCACAGCAGTTTATATCCTCGCCATTTGGGGCATTGAGATTCTCATTAAGGCAATTTCCTTGGTTTGAGTGTATCGTCCAGGATTTCTTTGATGCCCTTCACTGTCCCCATCATTGCCCCAGTCTGTGCATAAGTGTAAAATCTCAACAGCACTATGTTTGTGTCTGTGCATTGGTCTGTTCTAGAAAGAACCTTCTATGCTGCACTTTAGGCTGAAATTCTTCATGTCAGATGAAGATATAACTGAAAGATTTCAAATAAAATAAAATCATTGCACTTACTACATTCAAAATAATATACCCTTGAATGCTAATATAGAAGCATCAAGTCAATCAGACCATGTCAGAAAGATGGCTGAGAAGGACTCATCAGGACTTCATTTCTCCATGGAAATGTAACATGGCACATAACATACTGACCATATATCCTAATATCTAATTCTGCGGTATGGTCACACATATTTGCTGTCTCAAAAATCAATTTCCTTTATCTCTAACCATCAGGAAAAGGGTCGCATGAGTGTAAAATTAGCAGAATGATGGAAAACAGAAAACTCGAATGAACCAAACAGAGTACAAAAAAATAGGAATATATCAACCATAGGAAGAGTCATTTGTCAGAAAAGATCAACATCATTGACAACCCATGAACTAAATGAAGAATAATAGAGAAAAGACCGACTAAAATGAGAGGTGAAGAAGTGTAGATACAGTATAAATGACCGTATGAATAAAAGTACTTATAAAGACAACAATGGGTAATCAGTGCCCACAAATTCATACCAAAAAATGAGTATGAATTTCAAAGAAAAAAGTATAAGCAATTTAGACTCCATCATTCAAATAAATAAATAAATAAATAAATAAATAAATAAATAACTGATGTATAAGCACAAAACAGAATGAAGGATGAATAAAAGAAAAAAAACTCCCAATAAACAAAAATTTTGTGCTGGATGAATTCTGTTTATACACAGAAAGACACTAAAGAAGAAAGGACTGCAAATCTCCTCAAATATTTCCAAGGAGTGATGATCAGAGAAATTAGCAGAACACTCTGTCTGTGGCACCCGCATTACCAGCTCATGCAAGCTAGACAAAGACACTACAAATGACGAAGTTTGCAAAACTTTACCTGTGAGGAATAGTCACTCAAAGTCTACAATAAATAGCAATCTGAATCAACAGCACATTTTCCCTTTTTACAAGATCATCAAGTAGTAAACAGTCCAGAAGTTAAGGACACTCCAACATATAGAAAACCATAACTTGAAGACTCCACATTAGCAGAATGAAGATCAAAATTGACATGATCATATTAAGGAAAACAGAATACAAATATGGGCAAATGTTACATTTAAACATGTAACATGTAACATGTACATTAAAAACACTCAACGGAGAGAGAGAAGGAAAATCCTCAACCTAATGAATGCCATAGATTTGTGAAAAGCTGAAATCTAACCTATTCCATAGGGAAAGACTACAAGCTTCTCCTCTATGATTCTCAGCGGGTACCACAGGACTGGGGCTGGCATCGAGTACTCAGGTACTGCAAGATAAAAAATGGCCACTAGGCGTACTTTATCAGGCAAAACTCTTTTCCACAGATGTAGAAATGAAGACATTCCCAAGTAAAAATGCTCTAAGTTTACCAGAAAACCTGTCCTCTGAGACACATAAAAGGAACATGCTCTCAATGAAATGAAAAGGATTCTACACAGAAACCGCAAACTGCAACCACATGAGGACACAAAGCTGTCTTCTAAACATAAATATTTAGATAATTACACAAACCTGTAGTGTTGTAAGTGTTGTAATTAGGTATCCCTGACGTTTATTTCTGCTACAGAATTTTATTTTTAAGAGAGTATAAAAATCTTTGATGTAGGTAGTAAGGCACATGACTTAAAGACAGACTCTGTGATATCGGTAACAAAGTGTGTGCAGGGGTGGAGACAGGATGAAGAGTTTTCTGTGCAACTGACGGTATGAGATTTAAAATCTTTTTTTTTTTTTTTTTTTTTTTTTTTTTACCTCTAAGTTGTTTTAAGCAATCTGTAAGGTAACCACAATGAAAATACTCACAGAAGACACAAAAGTTAATGAGGAAGGTACCAAGGCATATCATAGTATAATACTATTATTAAAGATAAAATAGGGGTGCCTAGGTGGCTCAGTGGGTTAAAGCCTCTGCCTTCAGCTCAGTTCATGATCCCAGGGTCCTGGGATTGAGCCCCACATTGAGCTCTCTGCTCTGTAGGGAGCCTGCCTCCTCCTCTCTCTCTGCCAGCCTCTTTGCCTACTTGTGATCTCTGTCTGTCAAAAAAATAAATAAAATATTTTTTAAAAGATTAAATATATCTTTCTTATTTAATACCAAAATACGGTATAGAGCTATAAAATGTTTTAAGATTACTTTCAATTCCAGAAAGTCTTTTCTCTCATGCAGAGAGAATCAAAATTTGCCCACAAATCCTGATGAAATTAATTCTGTGTTGATGACAACTCATCTAGACAGAGTTCAACATTCACTGACCACTCACCAAGGAAAGAAAATTAAGCAGTAGGAATCACAGAGTATGTATGTATGATATCCAAATACATACAAATATACATATAACTTTATTGACAAAAAGCATAAAGCTCATTCATTTTTTGAGTTAGGTAATGACTGGGGCTTTATTAAAGGCTACAAGATCTGAGTTCTAAATACTCTAGTTGCCCAACAGCATTATTTATGTGGGAAGGCTAGGAAACAAATAAAGACATTACATTGTTCCACCACTGAGGAATAGAACACAGAGAGTGGAAGTTTCTGTATTAGTTAACATTTTATTTTGTTTAAAGATTTATTTATTTATTTATTTGTCAGAGATAGAGAATGCACAAGCAGCAGAGTGGCAGGGAGAGGCAGACAGAGAAGCAGGCTCCCTGTTGAGCGAGGAGCCTGATGCAGGACTCGATCCCAGGACCCTGAAATCATGACCTGAGCCAAAGGCAGTGGCTTAACCCGCTGAGTCACCCAGGAACCCCTCTATTAGTTAATATTTTTTAAAAAAGAACTTTTGAAGGAAAATAAAACTACACACTGTCCATTTTTGGAAGGTGCTTTGTTATCTGATAAAGTTCCTGAGTCTCAGTTTTTTTTTTTTTTTAATTTATTAGTATAAAGAGAGAGACACAGCGAGAGAGGGAACACAAACAGGGGGAGTGGGAGAGGGAGAATCAGGATCCCGCCAAGCAGGGACCCCAATGCGGGGCCCGATCCCAGTACCCTGGATCATGACCAATGCCAAAGGCAAATGTCCAACCATCTGACCCACCAGGAGAAGCTCTCAGTTTAGGGGGCACTCTCCCTCCAAGCAGTCTCCTGACCCTCCTGGTGGACATGACAGACCATCACTGGAGCTGAATATGAATCCCTAGAGAAATCTAAGAGCTTGATAATGTCGGAGAGCAGATGTCTCTCTGGGAGAGAGAGAAAAAAGAAACTGGGCATGTCTCCAACTAATCTTCATTCAAGGAGAGAGAGTCAAATCACAGCTTAAGGTCTACCTTCCTCCATCAGACTTGGACCTCCCCTCTCTGTCATCTGCCTATTCATTCCCACCCACCTGGATGGAAGAAAGGATGGTTTCCTTTCTCTTCACATCCAAGAGCTGCTTCTCTTGCTTCAAAAACATAATCTGGCCTGGCTTTGACACAGTGAGACCCATTTATGAGGAAAAAGGAAAAGTGAGTATTGCTGCGGATTCTAACTTCCCATCAGGCTTGTGTTCAGCAGAGAAGAAGGAACACTGTAGAATTCTAGAAAATGGTTTCCCAAAAGCTGTTGTCCAACAGTCCCTTTAGAACACACTGGTGGCATTTCCAGTGTTCACATCCTGACCTCCACTTCCAAGTAATAGACATGGTAATAAGCAGGGGAAATTTCAGTTTAAGATGTGAGCAGCACCAATCTGTGTCACTAGATGTTAAGAACTGCCACTCATCTACAACAGGGATGTTACCTTGAGGAAGGAGAAGCCAAGGCTGAAAAGAAACGTCATGAAGATTTTTCTCTCCATCTACAAACCCCTAATTATTTCCCTTTCTGCTTGGATCCAAATTCCAGTCATTCAGAGAGAAGTCTCCCAAGAGGCAGTCTTCACAGGAAGGAACAAAACCCTCAGTCTGGTTTGGGAAATCTGGAAGGAGACTTCCTCACCCAAGAAGAGGAGGTGTCCGTAGTTCTCCAGCATCACATCCCTGTACAGTTCCCGCTGAGTGTGGGTCAGGTGTCCCCACTCCTCCTGAGAGAATTCCATGAATGTCAGCAGTTCCTGAAATAAATACCACAGTCATCAAGTGGCCATTGACAGAGTTCACGATGGTCCCTAAGAAGGAAGAGGAAGTTAGTGTCACCACATAGAACCAGACCTTACCTTTCCTTCTCCATGACATGGGTGTGAAGTAAAAGAAAAGCCTATTGGGCAGAGGGCTTCTAGTTGAGAATTTTCACTCCTTTTATTCCCAGAAGTCAACTCTATCAACTACACAGAAGTCATGGCTCTCTTGGTCCACTGCAAACTGTTGGCATGCAGGAGAGGAGCCAATGGTCAAGAAAGAATTCTTGACATGTTTCTGATGTGAAATCTTGGGGCATTGGAGAGGATAATGAAGAAACAATTACTGAGATGTCTTTGGTGCAGAAGCTGTGGTCTTCCTGATGATGCACAGGCCCTATGGGTCAGAGGTGCTGCACTGCAGTGTGAGTAAGAACTCAGTCTGCACTAAAATTGTAAGGGCCCAGGAGTGCAGCCATCATGAAGGAAGCTGAAAGCAAGGTTTCCAGGACCTTGAGGGCCCAGCTGGTGTGATGATGAGATCACTTACTACTGTTGAGTGAAACCTTGGACAGAAGACCCTGCAGATCTGTATCAGTGGGGGACATGCATGGAGGATGATGGCCAACATGCATTTGGGAAGAGGAGATAAAGAAAAGTGATCTCAGTGCCAAGGCACACCCAAGGACACACCATCACTGTTTTTGTTTGTTTGTTTGTTTGTTTGTTTTTGTTTTTGTTTTGTGGTCTGAAAACAGGAATTCAGAATACGAATCTCATGAAAACAGAGGATTTATATATACAGTTCAATCACCTATAGTCTCTGTAGGGGCTGCTTTGAGGCAAGCAGGCTTGAACAAAGGCATGGAGAATGGCCCCCAGTGACCCCCTTGCTGAACCCAGACAGACCCATCAGGGGTCTCACCTCAAAGGAGTCACAGGCCCGAACTAACCAATGAACTACTGACAACCAGGGATAGTACCCAGAAGTGGGAAACTTCCCTGAGCCCCCTAACTCCTCACCTTCCTGCACTAAAAAGAACCCCCACCACACCCACTGCTCTTTGCACAGAACCTCTCTCTCCTCTGCCACCTGCCTCCTGCCTCCTGCAGGATATTCCGTGAACTGCAAAGAGCGTGTTTTTGTCTCTAGTGAACTTTTCAATCCCACGTGACTTCCTCCACCCAGTCATGGACCCGGGTTCGGGGCCCGCACCTGACTGGCAGAGACACCACATTTAGACAACAGAGTCTCCATGTCCCCTATGAGGCAGTATAATCTTAATTACAGATTTATTTACACTGTAGTGCAAGGGCCAGGGAAAGAGAGAGGGACAGAATCTCAAGCCAATTCCCAGCAGAGCCTGAAGCCAAAGGAAGAGCTCATCCTAGGATCCTGAGATCAAGGCCCGAGGGGAAATCTACAGTCTTGAGGCTTAACTGACTGAGCCCCCAGGTTCCCCTCTAGTGTATTTTAACTAGTGTATTTTACATAAAATACCTACTGTAAGGGCCTATTTAGCCAGAGCGATGCCATCTCGGTTAAACAGTGATTTTGTTGTTTATGCAGTAAAACTTAAACTGACCCTGCTCACCCCCCCACCCAGGGAAGCTTACTTAAAAGCCAGTCTGGGAAACCAGTAAAATATGGTTGACCAGTCCCTGATAACACAGCCCAAATACAAGGGTCAGGTCAGGTGGAGATAACAGAGCCCGAATTCTAGGATAAGTTGGGCCAGGTGGAGACAACCAATCAGTCGGGGTGCATACTGTCTCCCTAGCTACCAAGGAGTGCGGGCCCTGCCTTTTGGATGACTTTTTGGGCACCAATTCTGACCAAGGTGATAGGCTAGTTCAAATCTTTATTATAGGGTAAATTGTAATTCAATTGGCCACCCGTGTGTGACCTAGCATGACTATGCAACTTTCTCTGTGTTACAATCTAATTGGCCACATCTGTGTGTCCAGGTTCAAACACATGGCCTTTGCTCTATAAAAGTTTGTCTGTGAGGGAAAAAAAAAAAAAAAAAGTTAGTCTGTGGGGCTGAGAGGGGTTGCTCTCTCTGTAACAGGCGGCCCCGACAAGTTGGTTTGATTTTTGATGCTTGACACAAAATAAAGCTTTGCTTTGTATCAGTCTCGCTTCTCTGATCATGGACCTATCATTGGGGGACCTATCACCTACTCCACGTTCTAAAGAGCAAGTCTCAAGAACCCCCGTTACCACACTTTTCTCTCAGAGAACATCTAGAGTTATTCAGGACCAAATCCATCGTGTTCATTTCTTAATTTTCTGAGACCTGGGCTACACAGCGCTGAGAAAAGCAAGCACATGGGACCTAAAGGAGAAAGGCTTTCTCTCACTGACAGCCCTGGACCAGACCTCAGCAGCAGCAGAATCACAGACTCAAGGCTTCCCGCTGTGCGTCTGTCACTCAGAAACTATTTTCAATGCTTGCAGGACTTGAACTCCCATGTAAGGACCTATTTAGGAAGAGGCTTTCATTAAAGTTAAGCTGTCCCTGCTCCCCTTCCTCCAGGGGATTTACTTGGAGACAAGTCCCAGAAACCAGCTTCAGGTAATAAAGCCCAGATACAAGGGTGGGTCAGGCCAGGTGGAGACATCCGATCAGTAGGGGGTTGCATACTGTCTCCCTAGCTACCAAGGAGTAGGGGCCCCCACCCTTTGGGAACCCTTTGGGCACCAATCCCAACCAAGGTGATAGGCTGGGTCGAAATGTCTACTAGGGTAAATTGTAATTCAATTGGTCACCTAGCATCACTGTGGAGTTTCCTGTGTGTGTTACAATCTCATTGGTCACCTGCTTGTGGCCAGGCCCGACCGCATGGCCTTTGCCCTTAAAAGCTAGACTGTGAAACAGAGAAGGGTCGCCCTCTCTTGTAAGAGGTGCGTCCCCCAAACTTTCAGTTAGATTCTTGATGCTTGTTGGGAAATAAAGATTTGCTTGACTGTCGCTTTATATCAGTCTCGCTCCTTTAATCACGGACCCGTTATTGGGGCATAACACCCAGTGACAGCTTCTGCTGTCCTATTGTAAGGCAGATTGGAGACATGGGAGAGAAGGATCTGGGATACAGAGGAGAAGGGTTCTGAAGACCTGGCCTTGAGTATCATTTCTGGAAAGATCTTTAAAATAGGTGAAAACAGAAGGGAGAAACATCAGAACTACAGGAACTAAAATTTGCAATTTCTAAAAGAGAGGAATTTCAGGAGGAAAACATGACATGGCCTCTCCTGGGACACCAGGCTTACCTGAGAACTGGCCATTTTTTCTTTCACCTCCTCCTCTATATTACTTTCTCACAAGATATCTGAGGAGAAATCACAGCAGAATCAGGAGAAAATGCCCTTCAGGTTACCAACAGAGCCTGTGCACCTGGAAACTGTTCTAGGACTGGGCTGGATCCTGCAGAAGAACCGAGCGGCCCTGGGAGACTGTGGGTATCGGAGTTTACTTAACACCAGCGGGCTCAGAGGAGGGTGATTATTCTCCCAGGGTCTGAGTCCCGGGCACAAACAAAGGGGGGAGTTTATACACTTTTACTTCCGCATCTGTGCCCCTCTTGTGGCCATGGACAGCGGGAAAGGGGGGAAAATCCAGAATGGGCCTGTGGCCGAGACAGGGATTCCCTGCTGGATGGGTCAGCCACCTGACAACACAGATTTCTCTTATCAAAACTGCTTCCCCGGAGGCAGGACACTGAAGCACAAAAAAAGGCCCAAATTCCTACTCCATTGTGTCAGGAGCTATTCAAATAAGCTCCTACTGCCAGACTAATCTTTGAATTTTCCTTCTCGGCTTTCAGGGGGCTCCCCTCCCACCGAATGCCCACAAATTCAGCTTCAGCATAGGGACCATGGGCTGCATGGACCTGACCCTCCCAGACTCACGCAGCAGAGACCACCTTATGTCTCCGTGAGCCAAACTCTGCTCTCCACTCCCATAAAACCACCAGAAGCCCTTGTGATTACCTCTGGCCCACTGAGAATCTCCTGCCACCCTTAGTAACACAACAATGTTGTTTCCACCAAATGGATGGGTAGAATCTGAGGGGGAGGGACAGCAGATAAGATCCTTCTTGAAACCGCACAGGTGATGCTATTGGAAAGCATCTGGGGAGAAGAACCCGAGAAGAAGGGAAACCAAGGCTGTGGTTGTGACCACATTTAGATCCACATCTTCTCCACTGATCAGAGTTTCTGGAGACTGACACCTTCTCCCTCTTTCCGCTACACAGGGGGAGACACCCTTAAAATGAGGTTTTCCCTTTTCAATGCAAAGTCTCTCACAAAGGGAAACCTGGGTTTCAGAGCTTTTCTTTTACCCTTTCTTTAAAATACCAGCCTCATGTAATCCTTAGGCCAGAGACGTATTTTAGGGGGACAAAATGCTCCCCTTCATTAGGTAAATGTTTCTTTTCATATGTAACTCCAAAATAGTATTCCAAACTGAATGTACTTTTACCATACCATCAGGAATATAGGAGAATTCGGATTCCTCAACATTCTCCACGAAATATGGTGTTTTAGCCTTTTTCATTATTTTACCCATTCTAGAAAATACTGAATAGTTTCTCACTGGAACATATGAATTGGTCTTCCTACAGTTTTCCTGGTGACTGAAATGGAAACCACTTCAGAGCATCAAGCTGAACAGAAATGAAAATGGCTGCATTAATGCTTCAGGGAGACCCGATTTCAAGCTAAATGACACTTTCCCTATCCCCTACAAATCTCCCCTCTCCCCTTCTCAGCCCTTCTTTGTTTCAGGAACCTGGTTCCACCCTGACAATACAGTGAACAGGGCAGGGAGCACAGACACAATTCCTGCGGAAACTGGTGAGATTCTCTATTGCCCTACAAACCCCAGACCCTTCCTCTGGGTGCGCTGCAAGTTTGCCGGTCCTACCTGCTGAGGCCTTCTTTGTCAGTGAAGCAATGAGACTGCTGTTCCTCTTGATCCCCTGCTCCGTGTTCACATTAGATTTGGGGTCTGAAGCATGGAGATGGGGTCATACAGCAGAAGTTAATTTAGGAGAAGAAAACTTGGTTTTCTTGCTCCATTCTCATTTTGGCCTGTTAAGAATTTTAAAAAGATGTAAGACAGTTTACGGAGACTTAAAAAAATCTTAATTACAGGAAACTGAAGAACATGAGGCTCAAAGACAGGTGACAGGGGCTTCTGTGCCACTGTGACAGGACAAGGAGGGAGGATTTAGAATTTCAAACAGGAGACATATATTCGCAGAAAATAGGAAATGAATGTCCAACAACGGTTTGCCATTCTTTTGGGGCAACTCTTCATGATCTAAAAAGTTAATGTCTGCCATCATCTCTCTCTCCAATAGATGAGGCAGAAAAGGCATTAGGGTTCCAATACTGATGACCAATAAAGAATTCTTGAGAGGCCTTTGGTGTAAAAATTTGGTTTTATTAAAGCTGGAGGACAAGACCTGTGGGCAGAAAGAGTTGCCCTGGGATCATGAGAAGTGACCTATTATATATTTTCATGTTCTGAGGAGGGTAGGGATAGCTTAAGCCTCCCAGGTGTTTTGGAAACAAGGTTTCCAACACCTTGAGGGAGCTAGCTGTTGTTAGGAAAGTTCATTTATTGCTGTTTAGTAAAATATCTGGCATGAAACCCTTCAGATGTAGATGGGTAGGTCATAAGTTTGGAGGATGATTGCCAACATGTATTTTGTAGGGTCAAGAGAAAGGACGGTACCAAGGCAGTTTTTATACATTAAAGGAGATTTACAGGATCCTGGGGGTTGAGCTAAGATTGCCTATTGCCCTTGGCAAAATGTTAAGCTGGGAGGCAGTTGGATCCCTGGAGGGAAGGCAACTCTGCCGGTATCAAGGACTTGTCAGTGGGCTGTAATTGTGAGGAAATATAATAATCATTCTTCATCTTTATTTCTCATATCATCCTCCCCACCGGACTGTTCCTACCCTTAAATCTTGAAGGTTGTTCAGAGTGCAAGTTCTCATCTTTTGTAACTTCTACCTGCTGAATAGATACATAGTGATGTCCCTACATATGGGTCAACATTGGTCATTTGGGGCTTATACAGTCATGACTTATGAAGCAGAAGCAGCTGAATCCAAGGGAGACTGCATGTGTGGACATCTTGGGAGGAAAGGATCATCTGTGGGCTTGAAGTCATGGCAGGTAAGGCATCTCAGCACCAAGTGGGGAGACTTGGGACAAAATGACAACACAAAAAGAACCCTAAATAAGGGTCCTCTGATAGTTGACAAAATCTCCTGGACTCTAGGAGTTTCCCTAAGCATTGAAGGAAGAAGAGCGATTGTTACCTGCCAATCTGAGTGTCCATGTCTGTTAGAAACCCAGAAATACTTTTGTGGTCATCTAGACTGTGTGCACAGCATTTTGTTTTCAGGATAGCACACGTTCTATCTTGTGCAGCTGTTACAACATCTAACGCCTTTCTAGTCAGAAAAACTGCTTTATGCGTTCGTGTTAATTAAGTATTTAGTAGAGATATGCTATTCTGAGAGTCATTTAGGACTTTGATCATGTACTTAAGAGCTTTCCTGTGTCAAACAACCACCTCTAGTCCCAAAGAGGTTTAAAAAAAAAAATTAAGTGGTCTTACCAATGAGACACAGAATGCGTCCACCAGTTTTAACTTTGTAAGGTTAGGGACACCTGGGTAGCTCTGTTGTTAAGCATCTGCCTTCAGCTTGAGTCATGATCTCAGGGTGCTAAGATAGAGCCCCATGTCAGAGAGAGCCCCCTCTCCCACTCCACCTGCTTGTGCGCTCTGTCAAATAAATTAATTAATTAAGGAAAGAAAAATAAAAATACACTTAGAAGGTTGGCTGGTTGGTCATGGTGTTAATAATGCATCTGTGCATCCAGGCAAAACCCAGAGCACAGTGGCCCCTCCAGCCTGAGGGAAGTCATGGACACAAATTAGAGCCACATAGCCACTGAGTCCCCCTAGCAGACAGCCATCTAATTTGGGGCCTCATTTTGATGATGGAGCAGAAGGCTGGCTGAGAACAAAGCAAAAACTGGCACCTTACACCTACCCACCCCCAACTCGGTGACACATGTGACATCCCTCAGGCACTCCTGGCTGCCCTAAAAAAAAAAAAATAGTTAACTTGCAGAAATCACAATCCTGCAAGACAGGAGTCTCCCTCCATCTACAAATGTCCTAGTGATTTACAACAAAGAAACTTATCAACAGCGTAACTTCCAGAGACAATTAACTCAGCTCCTAAAGCCCTAACATCACCCTCCCCTCCATAAAACTGAAAGAGGCTGAGGTTGAAGGAAATGTAAATAAAGTTAAATTTCTTCTAAAGCTAAAGCTCATTGACAAGGATGTGTGATAGGAGGGATGTGACATTCCACCAGGAAACGCCCAACTGTCTTCTTGTTAGTGCCCAACTGTCTTCTTGGCTTGACAATAGCCACGCCTTCAGTATCCTAACAGTATTCTTTACTGTGACAGCCCTTCTGAACACCCCCTTTGTCCTCACCTACCCAACTCCTGTGTATATAATCAGCCACTCCTCAGGATATCACGGCAGCAGCTCTTCCTGCCCAAGTGTCCTGTCCCCATGCTTTAATAAACCACCATTTTCTACCAAAGATGTCTTAAGAATTCTTTCTTGGTTATCAGCTCTGGACCTTACCACACAGAACCTCACCTATGTTCTAAAACTTCATCACTTTAACTGCAGTCAAGGTATCAAGGGCTCTTCAGTTTCAGGGGGTCATCTTTTGAATTTGTGTCATAAAAGACAGTCCTCTGTCAGTTTGTATGGACCAAAAGAGTCCAAATCTAGGGACAAATTTTCTTAGCAAAGTTCGTTTTTTGTTTTGTTTTGTTTTGTTTTTTTCCCTTATCTCCGTGGGCTTTCTACACAAATCAGCAGCCTGAATGTAAACCCAGTATTACCTTCCACTGCTAATTTTTGTGTATAAAGATCTTTTCCTTCATTGTCAATGAGACAGTCCTGTGCATTTTTGAATATCCTTGTTCCTGGGCTATGTGAATTTCTCGGTCTGAATAGACTGGTCTTATGGACTTTATTGGAGTTTAGACTGGTACAAGACTTTGTATTTGTTTATTCTGTGCTGCCTGCTTGGCTGCATGGTCTACCACACTGTTTCCTTTATATTCTAAGGTCATGTCATTTGGATGTTCTTTGAAGTGAATTATAGCTACCTCCTTGGGTACTTGTACAGCCTTAAGAAGAGTAGTCATTTCAGCGCATATTTGATTGGGGATTTATGGCTTGATCATAATCCCTTCTTCTTCCAAATTGCTCCATGAGCATGCAGGACTAGGAAAGCATATTTGGAGTCAGTATAAATATTAATTTTTAAGGCTTGGCCAATTGCAAAGCACAAGTGAGTACTATAGCACACCCAGTTTTCTTGCTCCCTTTTCCATGAAACTGTTGCCACCAGTAAACTAACTGATGTCTCAAATTTTGAGAGGGGAATTTCCAATTTCTCATGGTCTAGAATAAAAAGATCAGTAATCTCTACACAGTTATGCTCTGTAGAAGTATGATGGTCAGGGTCAGGCATTAGAGTAGCTAAGTTTAAACCTTGATAGGTTTTAAGTATATTTCAGGCATATCTATAAGCACAGCCCAGTATTTAATAAGTTGGCCTCCCATCATCTATTGGTGGTTTTTGGTCTCTAAGACACTCTGAACCTGATGTGAAGTCATTCCAGTCAGGCCCTGTCCCATTGGGAGTTTTGAGGCTCCTTTTACCAGGAGGGATGTTTATGGTTGACTAAAGTCTCTACTTGTAGTGTTACATCAATATGATGTGGGAAACAGAGGCAGAAGAAAAATTATTAAATTTCCTTATCTACTGGCAAGCCCTTAAAACAGGCAGAGTGACATTCCTCTAGGGACTCAACTACCCCCACCTTAAGGCTTTGCTAACAATCCTAGCCTGACTGACGCATCTCCCCAACCAGGATCCTGGAAGTCTACTTTAACAATTCCTTTGGAAACTTTATCTCTAAACCCTCCAAGATAGTGTTGACAATCATTCCCAAGCATATAGCCCACAGATATACATCTAAAGGGTCTCACAAAAAGCTTTTATTACTGGTAATAAATATCCTTTTTCCCAACAATTGCTAACCCCTCAAGGTCCTGGAAACCTTGCTTCCAAAATTTATTAGAGACTTAAGTCATTTCTAAACACCACCCCCCCCTCAACTTGCAAGCATATAATGGACCACTCCTCACAACCCCAGGGCAGCAGCTCTTTCTGCCCATGGGTCTTGCCCCTGTGCTTTAATAAACCACGATTTTGCACCAAAGATGTTTCAAGAATTCTTTCTTATCCATCGGTTCTGAACTCTACATCATTGAACCTTATCTATATTCTAAGACTTCATCAAATAGAAACAGCTCCTAAGACAAATATTACTAAGGAACAAAGCATCAAAAACCCTCTTTGAAGTCTAGCCTTAATAGGATCCTAATTAGGGCAACTGGGTGGCTCAGTTGGTTAAGCAACTGTCTTCAGCTCAGGTCATGATCCTGGAGTCCCAGGATCGAGTCCCACATCTGTCTCCCTGCTTAGCAGGGAATCTGCTTCTCCTACTGACCTCTCAACTCTCAAATAAATATGCTCTCTGTCTCAAATTAATAAATAAAATCTTTAAAAAAAAGAATATCCTAATTACATGGAATATATTAACAAGTGGGAAACAACTTGTCTCAAGAGATAAGGGTATTCCCAGTGCATCATCCAATTGAATCATAGAGAAAGTGGGTTATCTATTACCTCCACAAGTCCTAGTTAATCCCATGGTGTAGGGTACACTCCAAGTTTTAAGAAGTGATTTTGTCTTTCTGAGCCTCAGAGAGTTGGTCCAAGTCCTAGTTCAGATATGCAGTTCTTGGGGAATCTATCCCATTTTTCAGCTGTTCAAATCGTCATATGCCCATGAGGTTATTATCCCCACCGAACAACAAGAAAGGAGGCTGTCTATACACAAACTAGTGTGGCAATCTCCCTGATGTTTACCTCAGGTTGTTTAGCTTTGGCAAACAACATTCAAAGATATTCAGAGCTAGGATTTAACATCTGCAAAGATGTGTTACTGAAACATAATTTCTCCTGAACATCACCCTTATTCCCTGAGATAGGCAAATCAAGATGAATTCATTTTCAAAACCAGTCCAATTTTCACAAACTTGGCCTACATAAGCTCAGCAAGAATAATGGCTGATCATACAGACCTTTTAGAATCTGCTTTGCTGGAACTTCTTAGAAGGAATCTCTAGGGTGAACTCTTAGTATCCTCTCCAGACCAGAAACTAAGTCAAGTACTTTCCATCAGACGTGTCTGCAGACCTGTAGATGTGGGCAGATCCCTCTTCACAAGGTCCCCAATATATCCTGCGGTTCCTGCACCTGCCAGGAAGTGACATTCTTTCCTCAGTGGGTAAGGCTGCTGGGAAATCTAAAAACAAGGGGCTTTAGGGCTCCAGGTTTCATAAAGTCAATCTTAGTTCTTTAAAACCATTTATAGTCCTGAGTCTATGTGGCTCTCTCAAATAGGACACTCCAGTCAAAGCGTTGGTAAAATAACTAGTGTTTCCAAAGGTGTCCCCTTAGGAGAACAGATGCTATCGAACTTATGTAAATGACTGTGATTGCCATGGAAGAAAGAATACTTACTGAGACCTTTTGAATTTCAGAGGGTTCTGGTGGAAAGAAAAGTTAAATGCTTCTGTTTGTTCACAGATCAATCCTTTATCACATTCCATTCTTTTAAGTCACAGATATCTTAAGAGAAAGTTTTCTTAATCTGGAAGAGCAAACATTAGAGAACCAGCCATGTGTCAAGAGGCGCAAAACTATAATCACATTTTGAGTTCACATAGTCCGATGTTACTAATTCTTGTTTAATTTGAATGCAGTTTTTTAGTTCTGGAAATTCTTACCCATTTCAGCTTTAACCTCATAGATAGTGAATACCTGTATTTTTTCTAAAAGTCCTTTATATGAACCTCTTTGCAAATGACACTTATTTTGCAAGAGAATAACAGCAATTAGAAATGACAAAAACTCAGAAATGGACACTGTTAATGATCTGATAAGAGAGTTCATTATGATGCAAATCACAGGGAAATTTTGTTATTTCTGTATCAGAGTATCAAGAATCAAGAGTATCAAGAGATGGTGACCTTATACCAGAGGTAATATACCTAGCAAGCAAGCCTAATTAGTCAGCAAGACTTTGTTAATGATTTATGTCTTGGGGAAGTTTGTTAAAACCTTAGAATTGTAAGGACCTATTTTATATTTTTATATTTTAGCCAGAGGCTTCCATTGAGGTTAAACAATAACCTTGTTGTTTAGCCTTTAAACTGTCCCTGCTCCCCTTCCCCCAGGGGATTTACTTAAAAACAAGTCCTGGAAACCAGCCCCAGGTAACAAAGCCAGATACAGGGGTGGGTCAGGCCACCCTGTGGGGCCTGTGGGGGGATGCATACTGTCTCCATAGCTACCAAGGAATATGGACCCTGCCCTTTGGGAGCCTTTTGGGTGCCAATTTTAACCAAGGTGATAGACTGGTTCAAATGTCTACTATAAGGTAAGTTGTAATTCAATTGGTCACCTAACATCACTCTGCAGTTTTTTCTGTGTGTTACAATCTCATTGGCCACCTGTGTGTGGCCAGGCCCAAATGCATGGACTTTGCCCTTAAAAGTGTAAGGTTTTCCGACGAAATAAACACACCAGGCGAAGTGGGTGTAAGGCAAGGTTTATTAAAGGTTCTTTCCGGTGAATTTTCAGGGCCCAGGTGAAGGGGAGCCGAGAAAGTTGCACCGGGAGGAGGTGGGCACCCTTGGGCGAGGTTCCGCCACTCTGGAAAGCAGAGTGGGGGAAGTCGCGCCCAAGGCAGGGAGGAGGGGGCTTTTAAGGGGTCTTGGGGAAAGCTCAGGGGTCTTTTTCCCTTATTTGGATATCCCTCCTGCTCATCGGGATCCCATTGGTCCACAGGAGCCCAGGGCAGGGGTCTCAGATTCCTGCTTGGGCCTTTATTCTCCTGTCTGAGCTCAGGTCTTGTGGCGGGAACTTTCGCCATCTTTGGCAGCCCTTCCTGCCAGCCCAACAAAAAGCTAGTCTGTGAAACAGAGAAGGGTTGCCCTTTCTTGTAAGAGGTGCGGCCCCAACCAGTCAGCTTGATTCTCAATGCTTGGCATGAAATAAAGCTTTGCTTGACCTTTGCTTTATATCAGTCTCGCTCCTTTAATCACAGACCCATGGGGGGGGGGGTAACAAGAATTTTAACCACAGGCCTAAAGAGGATTACACATCCTTACAGAAAAAGGCTAAACAGAGAAACTGGTTTTTCCAGACAGGGAAAGAGAAAAACAATTGTTCATATTTTCTCGTGAAGAGCAGACCAAAAATTCAAGAAAATTTTGTCTTTTACAGAAATAAAGGAGACTCTCAGTCTTACACCAATAAACTTTAAAACCCTTCATTTCAGTCTTAGTCTATCCTGACCACATCTAAAATTCCTTTCCAAAGATTCCCCTTCAAAATATTCTATAATTTTCCTTGCATTCAGATTTTTCCCATGCCACTTTTCTCCAAAGAAGCAGTCTCATTTAGGACAAAACTACTTTCTTTTACCTTCAGCAAAAATGTATTCACTCCTTGATCTTCCTTATATGTTCAGAGTTGCTTTTCTTATTTCTATGAGTGTTAATTACATTTAGCAGCATTTTGCACTCTTTGAAATCTTAGTCTCCAGTGAAGAATAAGTAGTAATAAAATGTGAACTGTTATACCAGAACTCTTTGGATGGCAAATTTATGAATCAGTTAAGCACAAAGCATGTTTACCCACACATTCAAATATCCTTAGTTCCTTTGCAATAAGGAGTCAAAAGCACAGATCTGCATTCAGTAAACAATGCTTGAGTATTTTATCTCATTTGAGATAAAACTAGATGTCCAATGAATTCAATCCCATTTGTCATCCAAGCAAAACTTTAACATTTCAGGTTACTGAAGACTTGAAAGCTTTCTTAATAATGTTCCACGAAAACTTTGAGACAGACAGTGTTAACCATCATTTCAAGTCATCTTTTTGCTATCAAATCCAAAAGATGTAGCATGAGCTTATTTGAACTTCAGCAAACCTCAATAGGATAAAAGTTTCACATTTAATGCCAATAACATTAAAGACATGTCTATCTTAATTAAACCAACAAAGTACCTCCCCATTGCCAATTTTTACCTGGAACACTGGTGGGGAAATCTGAACTGGGCAGTGGTTAAGTCCACAGGGTGGTGTTCTTTGCTCCTCACAGTGAGTAGGAGGAGGAGGAGAAGCCAGTGGTGCTGGAGGCAGGGAGGCCAGTAGAGAAGCCAGTAATTCAGGCCCCACCCAAGCTGGTGCAGAAATGGGAGGAGGGGGAGGGGAAGTGCTCCCAGAAAGCAGACAGAGGATGTCATCCACTTGGCCATGCTTTTTCCACCACAAGGGGAATTAGGCAGTCCATGACAGGCCAGAGATGACAGGGAATTTCCCCTGAAACAAAGGGCGTTTCAGCAGCTGCTTGGGAATGCCCCTTAAAGTCCCATCCTGAGGGAGACCAAACACAGCTGGCTCCAGTCAGAGCCATTAAAATGGGCAATGAGTGAGGGTGAAGCCCCTGTATCTATTAGGAGCAGGAACAGTGAGGGAGAGAGAGTCAGAAGCCCCTTCATCCACAACAGCCTCTTTCCTCCCATAACCTGGGTTTGTTTGGAGGAGGCCTATTTAGATAATTACCACCCAGTAGGTCAGGAGGGGGTTTATTGGTCTGCTTATGTCCAAACACATTCTGCAAGAGGCCTTTAGGTTCATGTCCTGATTTAGAGCCTTGAAGGCCTGGGATGGACCAGGGTACTTACGTCTATTTTCCCAGTTTCCTGCAGAAAAGACCTAATGGATAGATCCTACTGAAACCATGCATGCAGTACCTTTCTTAAATTTTATAGCCCACATGGTTTCTAGTGGCTTAAAAGGTATCCCAAGGTACAGTCCTTTGGGACTTGAAGAGCCTACTAATGCCATGCAGTGTAATTAAATGAAATTATTTGCTTTAATTACATTTGCTGACAATGTAATTAAATGAGGCAATTACATGAAAAGAAAAGGAGAATGGTGATTCATGATTAGAGCAAATGTTAAACCAGTTTCTGTCTTCTAAGGGTAGCAGTTGACCAGACATCTGGTCAGATGTCAGACTTGAAGTATCTTGAGACAGAGGACTGGTAGCGACCACTGGACAGATCTTCCTGGTTTATAGTTCAAATGCATCTGCTCTTGTTTTCAGTGGCTCATGGAGCCACAGTCCTAAGACTGTTTATATGGGAGTTATTAGGACAATTTTATTACATCAGGTCATTTACGTTAAGTTTGCAGACCTTTGGGGGAAAAAGGCAGTTTTAGTTCTCAAATGATTCCAAGTGTGAAACATGGGAGAAGAATCAAAATGTTAATTTAGGCATTGGAAGCCAGGCACTAGACGACCCTAGATGAAATCTGGATTCAGTACATTTTATTAGTAATACTATTAAAATTTTTAATCTATATACATGTGTTATTATAACATATTTTTCTCTGTAATCACCTCATTGTTACCAAACACACCCAAATTAACACTAACTTTATTGTAAAGAAAGTCTAGCTCAAGAAAGAAAACTTGGCCTGGTTATTTACATAAGCAAACCAAGAATAGAGTTTTGACTTATAGCCTCTTTTTTTTTAAAATTTTATTTATTTATTTGACAGAGAGAGACCACAAGTAGGCAGAGAGGCAGGCAGAGAGAGAGAGAGAAGCAGGCTCCCTGCCAAGCAGAGAGCCCAATGAGAGACTCATCCCAGAACCCTGAGATCATGACCTCAGCCAAAGGTAGCAGCTTAACCCACTAAGCCACCCAGGCACCCTGTCCTACAGCCTCTTTAAGACCAGCTTTGCTGACCATTTCATAATAAATCTCTAGACTGAAATTTCAATACTGCCCCCAGGCCAGAAGCCAAGCCAAATACTTTTCAACAGACATTGCCCAAGAGTCCTATAGATTTGGGTGAGTTCCTCTTATCTTGAGGTCCCCCAAATATCCCTAGGTTCCTGCACCTGTTACAGAGTGATCTTCTTAATAACCTGGTAAGGCTGCTGGACACTCTCTAAGCAAGGTGTCAGGCTGATATTTCCAAAGGGGCTTCATTGGTTGTATAAAGTGAATCCTAGGCCCTTTTAGCTGTCTCATCATGTCTGAGTCTATGCAGCTCATTCACAGCTACAACACTCCAGTCAAAGCTTTGATAATATAACCAGTATTTGTTAAATATTTTTTGTTTAAAAAAAAATTTTAAGGGGCACCCGGGTGGCTCAGCTGGTTAGGCAGCTGCCTTCTGCTCAGGTCATGATTCCAGGGTCCTGGGATCGAGCCCCACATCAGGCTCCCTGCTCAGCAGAGAGCCTGCTTCTCTCTCTCCCCCTCTCCCTGACGCTCTGCTTACTTGTGCTCTCTCTCTAACTCTCTGTCAAATAAATAAAATATTTTAATTTTTTTAAAGATTTTATTTATATATTTGACAGACAGAGATTATAAGTAGGCAGAGAGAGAGGAAGGGAAGAAGACTCTCTTCCAGGCAGAGAGCCCACTGTGGGGTTCAATCCCAGGACCCTGGGACCATGACCCAAGCTGAAGGCAGAGGCTTTAACCCACTGAGCCACCCAAGTGCCCCGATACTTTTTATTTTATGTATTTCTTTGAAAGAGAAAGTATGAGCATGAGCAAGGAAAGGGACAGAGGGAAAGCGAGAAGCAACTTCCCCAGAGCAGGGACCTGATGCTGGGCTCCATCCAGGATGCTTGGATTATGACCAGAGGTCAAGGTAGGTGCCTGGTAATGTGCTGAGCCACCCAGGTGCCCCATAGCCAGTGTTTGTTTATGTTTCTTGTCATAAGCAGACATAGTCTTATTGAAATTATGCAAATGCATATTTTGTAATAAAAGAAGAATAGTCACTGAGAGTTTCTGAACTTGGGAAGAATCTGGAAGGGAGGAAAGAGAAATGTTTCAATTTGTTTCCAAAGATATTTTTTCTGCAATGGTTAGGAGTCAATCAATCTAAGACAAAAAGTTTAAGTCTGTAAGAACAAAACATTCCTAAGGCTCTTGTTTACATTTCAGTTAGTTAACATATAAGGTAATATTCATTCCAGGAGTACAATAGTGACTATACAATTCCATATAAAACCTGGTGCTTATCATAATTGTACTCCTTAATTGCTATAACTTATTTAACTCATCTGCTTACCCACTTGGACGCCGGCTTCCATCGGCTTGCTCTCTATAGGTAAGAGTCTCTTTCTTTCTTTGCATCTCCCTTTCTTTTTTTTTCTTTCTCATTGCACACTTTTTCATTTGTTGAATTCTACCTGTGAGTGAAATCCTATGGCATTTGTCTTTCTCTGACTGATATCACATAGCATAATACTCTCTAGCACCATCCACGTTGTTGCAAGTGGCAAGATTTCATTCTTTTTTATACTAATATTCCATTGTACATACATATCAAATCTTATTTATTCATTCAGTAGTCAATGACAAATTGGGTTGGACTGTTTGAAGCAGAAAGGCTCACTGCCTCTCACTGCTGAACTACTGCTCCAGCAAATCAGCACCACCGACAGAGCCAGAACCTGAGCCCATACTCCTCACGGTACTGACTAGAGAGGAAGACCCCATACAGCAGTGCAGCTGCTTCCCTGAAAGTTCCCCCCATCTGCAGTGGATCTAATCTTGACAGCGGTTATATTGTTATGGACTGTGGACTGGATCCTGGCCAAAGAACCAAGTGGCACTCAGAGACCTTGGAGAACCAGAGGTTGATTTCACACCCCCAGTCTCAGAAGAGAGTACTCTCTCAAGGTCTGAACCCCGAGCAAAAACAAAGGGGGTATTTATACATTTTTACTTCCATACCTGTGCCACTCTTGCAGCTGTGTCTGGTAGGGCTAGGGGAAAGCCTGGGATGGCCCTGGGGCCGGGACTGGGATTCCCCTGCTGGACTGGTCAGCCACTTCAGAAAATAGGGTTTCTTTATCAATATACATGGGAAACAAGGGTTTGGGTGCAACTACAGCACACACCTTGCTAATCCTGCCTATTCCACTATCCAGGAGGCTTCTTGCTCCCCACGGTTGTGACATTTTAAAGTTATACCTAAATGTGTTGGGGGCCATGAGGTCTGATCGAGGGCATTGCCCCACTAGGTTAAGGTTTGAACTGATGGAGGCCCAATTCTGCTGAGGACCAGATAGCACCACAGATAAGCATGGTCTAATAGTCTCTTGACTTTTCCTCTGATCCCCGTATCTCTCTCAAAGAGCCCGTTGCTAATCTGCCACAAATATCTCTCAGGCTTGCGGGCCAGAGCAACTTCAAGGAGGTAAATTATTCTGTATCCAAGACACTGGAGAACTTTAAATGTGTACCACAATAGACACTTTCCTACCTACGTTGATGTTTGTCCAAGGCTTTCACAAAGCCAAGCCACTGAAATACATCCTGCCTCCAGCAAAGGTAATGCCTTCTCATTCCTACTTCTCTCCTATATACTTGGTTTCTTCAGATAGCTTCCCATTTTCCTTTTATTTATATCCTGTTTTCCTGCAGTTCCTTACTACCTAGTTCATCCCTAAAGCTTCTCATTTTCCATTAACCTATATTCTGCTTTCCTTCAGACTCCAGATCCAAAAGCACATATTTCTGCTCCTTCCCATGGCTTTCTGAGGGACATGACTACTCAAGAGACAAGACCCTGTCCCCCATCCCTGCCGCCAGTCTCTACCAACTATAGCTTAAACTAGAATAACTTGTGCTGAACAAAGAGAAATTATCTGATGTGTGCTTGAGCCCTTTGATGTCCTTTGCACAAATATAATCCCCTACCCCAATTAAACTGCCTATATAAGAAGCTCTAAAATAAAATAAAATGAATATGCCTGATTACTGACCAGAACTCGCTGTGTGGCTCTCCCATTCCTTTTGCCAACACTGCCCCTCCTTTGGGACACCTGGACCTGCCAAGGCTGGACCCCGGCATAAATGATTGCATCATCCAAAACCCATCCCATCCAGTGCCACTGATCTAGACTGGGCCATCACAGTCATCACTGCCATCCAAGAGCATCTGGTCCTCAGTTACAGACAGGAATTCAGTTAAGTCATGAAGATAAAGTCTTCCCTACTCCTTTAAAACTAACATATTTGGACACCTGGGTGGCTCAGTGGGTTAAAGCTTCTGCTTTCTGCTCAGGGTCATGATCCTGGGGTCCTGGGATTAAGCTTCACATTGGGCTTTCTGCTCAGCAGAGAGCCTGCTTCCTCCTCTCTCTCTCTCCCTCTCTCTATCTCTCTCACTCTCTGTCTGCCTCTCTGCCTACTTGTGATCTCTGTCTGTCAAATAAATAAATAAAATTTTTTAAACTAACATATTTGCCAATTCATGTTCCCCATTACATGTATTCACCAGATGACACCACCAAGCCTGTGCTTTGGAATGACTAAAGCCAGCCATATCCAGTTCCTTCCCCACAACGGAGTTTTTCACATTTTCTTTTAATAGGTCTTCCCTTTCTCTCTAAGGATGTTGCCTTCATCGAATTTTACTGAGATTCACATCCCACATCCAGGCCTAAATATCTGAATAAATGCCCTTTGCCTGTCCATTTCTCTAATATCAATTGCTTAGTGAGAATGCCCTTGCCCCAATTCAGGCAAAAAAGAATTTTTGTGATGCCTATGGAACTGGAAACAAAAATGAGGAAAATACAACTGGAGATTTGGAAATAACTAGGAAATAAAACAAGGAGAAATTATTCTTCTAATGCTGAGTCTGTTGTTCACCCCAGACCACTGTTCTTCACATGCTAATTCATCATGTTATAATATTTTATATCTCTTACCTGAGCTACAATATCACTCCATTTAGAATAGGTCTCTTCTACTTCTGGCATGTCTGTTACACACACATCAAGGTCATATGCACATATGTACTTCATAGACACATCAAAACAACAGCTCAGTGTAATATACCTTTACTAGGGGCCATGATTCAATGCTTTAGAGTTTGAGCAGTAAGTCCAGACTAGGCCATTGAAACTAAAACAGGTTTAGTTAAGCTCTGCGGAAATCATCTCTAAGGGACATGGGAGGCAGAAGCCTTGGGGAAAAGGAGATGGCTGCTCACAAGGGTGGATTGTTGTCATATCAGAATTTATATTGTCTCGTGACTCTGCAGGGTGTTGTCTAGGGAACACACTAGTGAAAAGGGTAGGTGTCAGTTCAAGGCTCCTGGAAAACTACTGGTTACACACAGGAGATGCCAAATAGCAGTATCATGGAGCATGTGAACTACAAGGTCAACCATACCTCCATATAATCTGTAACATACCAACAATAATTACACAGTATTCATAAAGAGGAGAAAATGATACAATAGATAAACTGGAGGGGGGGATCACACATGGTTTTAACTTACGGAACTGAGAGAATGGATTCCTAGGAATATTATTCCACTCCATTACCAAGTAGAGGATAAATACCATCAGCTCTCTACAACCTTTAATAGAGTGAGATAGTTTCACGTTGGTGGTGGGATAACACATCACTCATTACACACCCATATTAAGATGTTAAAAACCATTATGTTTTATTAGTTAAAATGTATTAAGTACACCGACTATGTTATGCATTTCAAATTGACTCTATTATCCCTGTTCAAAATACAAGATGCAAGCATTAAAAAGCCCTCAAATGCTGGTATCATGAAGTGGGAGTAGTGATTACCATATATTTCAGGCCTGAGAATCATTAACAAATGTGTGTGTCCAATGATATGGCATTGTAGGGAACAGTGAGCTAGGATCTTTTTGCTATCTGTGAGGATTTCTGCATTTCAACCACAGCAACTCCTACTCTCTAAAGATCACTATTACGAAGATACATTAGTACTGAACTGGACTGCCACCTCTTTTTCTGTAAAGAACAATTAGTAAAACCTTGTATTTCTAGTTCGAGGCAGTTCCTTAGTTTTAATAATGGATAACAATCATGATCTGAACACCTATCTCCTGGTAACTTACATCAATATTATAACCATAAACAGCATCTCCATTTAGATTTTCTTCATTTGTTGCATATTATCCTGTCCTTCATCTTCCATGGAAAATTAGGGATGCATGAGTCCCATCTAATGCAGAAGGGCATCGAATATCTTTGATATACCTACAATCAGCCTCATGGTTTCACACACACACAGTAGGAATAAATAAATTTTCTGAAGTGATTTGAAAATTAGGTACATTATTATTAGTCACAAATCTCAAATAGGATCAATGTAATGAAAAAGTGCATTGAAATTAATTATATCTTTGTAAAAGTCCACCCATTAAATCTCTTGCATATAACAACATATCTATTTCCTTTAACTTTGTCTTTTTCCTTGGAATAACTGTTTTGATGCAGTGTACTGTCTGAATAGAGTGACTGATGCATGGCTTTCTACTTGCTATCTGTCAAATGTTACTGACATCTGATGATCAATTAAATAGTTTTCTAAACACTGGTATCTTTCAATCTACTTACTTTAATGTCCTCTCTGGTATTTGCCTAAGTGTATATTGAAAATAAGGCCTTTACACATTCATTATATTTCTAGGGTTTGCATTTTTTAAAAAGACTTTATTTATTTGACAGAGATCAAAAGTAGGCAGAGAAGTAGGCAGAGAGAGAGGGGAAAGCAGGCTCCCTGTTGAGCAAAGAACCTGATGTAGGGCTCGATCCCAGGACTCTGGGATCATGAACTGAGTGGAAAGCACAGGCTTTAACCCACTGAGACACCCAGGCGCCCCTAGCGTATGAATTTTTTGGAACTGAGTACAGACTGAACTCCAGTTAAAGGCTTGACCACTTTTTTTCACATTTTCCAGTATTCTTCCTATGAAAATGATGACAATGTTAAGTTGTGTGCTCCAGGGAGAGAGAGGTAAGACACATTCTTTATATTTGCATAGTTACTCTCCAATATGAAATCTCTGATGTAGTGTATGGTAGAGCAGTCCTTAAGCATTTTTTACCACATTCTTTATATTTGTAAGATTTCTATCCAGTATGAATTCTATTATGGTTACTAAGGTGTGAGTGCTGTTGAAAAGTCTTTCCAATTTCTTTACATTTATATGCAATTCTGTGATGAATTCTGTGATGAGTAAGTGTTGAGAACAATCTAAAGGCCTTGCCACATTATTTACAATTCTAAGGTTTCTCTCCAGTATGAATCCTGTGATGTTGAGTAAGGTTTGATTGCCTCTTAAAGGCCTTGCCACATTCTGGACATTTGTAAGGTTTCTCTCCACTGTGAATTCTGTGATGTTGAGTCACGTGTGAGTGCTGGTTAAAGGCCTTGCCACATTCTGGACATTGGTATGGTTTCTCGCCAGTATGAATTCTGTGATGTTGAATAAGGTTTGATTTCCTCTTAAAGGCCTTGTCACATTCTGGACATTTGTAAGGTTTCTCTCCACTGTGAATTCTGTGATGTTGAGTAAGGGCTGAGTGCTGGTTAAAGGCCTTGCCACATTCTGGACATTGGTAAGGTTTCTCTCCAGTATGAATTCTGTGATGTTGAATAAGGGCTGAGTGCTGGTTAAATGCCTTGCCACATTCTGGACATTGGTAAGGTTTCTCTCCAGTATGAATTCTGTGATGTTGAATAAGGGCTGAGTGCTGGTTAAAGGCCTTGCCACATTCTGAACATTGATAAGGTTTCTCTCCAGTATGAATTCTGTGATGTTGAATAAGCGCTGAGTGCTGGTTAAAGGCCTTGCCACATTCTTTACACTTGTAAGGTTTCTCTCCAGTATGAATTTTGTGATGTCGAGTAAGTGCTGAGTGAAATTTAAAATCTTTGCCACATTCTTTACATTTGTAGAGTTTATCTTCAGGATGGATTTGCCTGTGTCCAGTTAGTGATAAACAGTCCTTAAAGGTTTTACTAAATTCCTCACATTTGTATGGTTTCTCTACTGTATGATTTCTGTGATGCTGATATAGGGTTGAGCTGAATTTAAAGGTTTTGCTACATTCATTACATTGGAAAGGTTTCTCTCTGTATGTATGCTCAAATATTTGATTGGAGCTTTTACTGACAGAAACACACTGCTTTGCAGAAAGAGTTGACTTAAAAAGTAAGGTTTTTAGTGATATTTTATATCCTTCGCTATTCTGGTCATTTTGATTCTTATCAAGTGCAGTTCTCTCCAAATGACTATGTCCTTCATGGTATCTTTGATGCCCTTCACTATCCCCATCATTGTCCCAGTATGTCAATAAGCATACGTTTTCAGCAGCATTATTTTCGTATCTACCCACTGACACTTTTTGGAAAGAAGCTTCTATGCTTGGCTTCTGCAGGCAGCTTTGAGTGTCATGTGAAGATACAGCTGGAAGATATCAAATAAGAGAAGCTTTGCACACTGGCAGTATCATAGCCAGTGAGGTTTATCTGAGGCACAATTATTGCTAACTGAAAACTTTTCTGAAATATATCAAATAAGAGAAAAGTAAAGTCATTCTACTTATCACATTCAGATGAATATACGAATGTCTTCTAATACACAAGCTTCAAGTCAATCAAAGAATGTCAGGAAGATGGCTGAGAAGGAATCATGAGGACTTCATTCCTCCGTGGATACACAACTTTGCACACAACATACAGACCACATATCCTAATAGATAATTCTGTGGTATTGTCATCTTGTAGCACACATCATTTTCCTATATCTCAAATAATCAGCAAAAGTGTCATATGAGAATAAAATTGTGGAAGGATGGATTCTTAAACATAAAACTGAAATTAATCCAATAGAATACAGTAAAAATAGGAACATATCCACAATAGGAAGAGTTGGTCAGAAAAGATCAACAAAATTGACAGCCCATGAACTAAATCTAGAGCAAATGAATGAGAAAAGACCATGTAAAAGGAGAAATGAAGAAGTAAAAGCAGACACAGTAGAACTAATACCATAGAAATAAAAGTAATTATAAAAGGAGACAATGTATAATCATGTACTAAGAAAGTGATACCAAAAATCAACAGAAATTTCAAAAAATGTATAACAATAATGAAGAAATATTTTAAAATTAAAACTTATCAACAACTACTAAGCAGACTGAAAGAATAGTGAAGAAACTCCCAACAAGGAAAAGTCCTGTGCTAGAAGAATTCACTGGAGAATTCAAACAGACACTTCAGGACAAAGGACTTCAAATCTCCTCAAACATTTCCAAGGAGTGAAGATCAGAGAAATCAGCTACTACCTGTGAGGAATATTCATGCAAAGTCCACAATAAAATAGAACAAACTAAGTCAAAAGCAGATTTTACCATTTGGCAACATAAGTGAAAAATCTTGCTGGAATTAAGGGTGTTGAAGTATGGAAAGCTATAAATTGAAACTCCACAATAACAGAATGAAGATCAAAAAAGGCATGATCATATTAATTGAGACAGAACACAAGTATGAGCATATTGGACATGTCATGATTAAAAATACTCAATAGACAGTCTAGGGGAGGAGTCAAGATGGCGGAGAAGTAGCAGGCTGAGACTGCTTCAGCTAGCCGGAGATCAGCTAGATAGCTTATCTAAAGATTGCAAACACCTGAAAATCCATCGGCAGATCGAAGAGAAGAAGAACAGCAATTCTGGAAACAGAAAAACAACCACTTTCTGAAAGGTAGGACCGGCGGAGAAGTGAATCCAAAGCGACGGGAAGATAGACCCCGGGGGGAGGGGCCGGCTCCCGGCAAGCGGCTGAGCAACCGCGCACAAAATCAGGACTTTTAAAAGTCTGTTCCGCTGAGGGACATCGCTCCAGAGGCTAAACCGGGGCGAAGCCCACGCGGGGTCAGCGTGGCCTCAGGTCCCGCAGGGTCACAGAAGGATCGAGGGTGTCTGAGGGTCGCAGACCTTGCGGGTAATGGAACGGGAAAGCCGGCTACAGAGACAGAGCCGACAGTAAGCGCACAGCTCGGTGTTACCTTGAACCGGTTGCAGGTTCGGTGAGCTCGGAGCGCTGCCGGAGGTCAGGCAGACGGGAGTAACTGGCGCTGTTCTCAGAGGGCGCACTGAGGAGTGCGGCCCTGGGCTCTCGGCTCCTCCGGGCCGGAGACCAGGAGGCCGCCATTTGTATTCCCATCCTCCGGAACTCTACGGAAAGCGCTCAGGGAACAAAAGCTCCTGAAAGCAAACCCGAGCGGATTACTCACCCCGGCCCTGGGTAAGGGCGGTGTAATTCTGCCTGGGGCAAAGACACTTGAGAATCACTACAACAGGCCCCTCCCCCAGAAGATCAACAAGAAATCCAGCCGAGACCAAGTTCACCTACCAAGGAGTGCGGTTTCAATACCAAGGAGAGCAGCAGAATTCCAGAGGAGGAGAAAGCCAAGCACGGAACTCGTGGCTTTTTCCCTGTGATTTTTTTTTAGTCTTGCAGTTAATTTAATTTTTTTTATTTTTCATTTTTTGTTTTCTTTTTCTCGCCTTCAGGTAAAATTTTTTTTTTAACTGTTACCTTTTTCTTTTTTTAACGATTTTTTACTAGTTTATCTAATATATATATTTTTTTCTTTTTTACATTTTTCTTAGGTGTTTTCTTTTTTTTAAATTCTTTTCTTTTCTTTTTTTTTTCTTTTTCTTTTTTCTTTTTTTTCTTTCTTCCTTTTTGAACCTCTTTTTATCCCCTTTCTCCCCACTCACGATTTTGGATCTCTTCTAATTTGGTTAAAGCATTTTTTCCTGGGGTTGTTGCCACCCTTTTAGTATTTTACTAGCCCCTTCATATACTCTTATCAGGACAAAATGACAAGACGGAAAAATTCAACACAAAAAAAAGAACAAGAGGCAGTACCGAAGGCTAGGGACCTAATCAATACAGACATTGGTAATATGTCAGATCTAGAGTTTAGAATGACAATTCTCAAGGTTCTAGCCGGGCTCGAAAAAGGCATGGAAGATATTAGAGAAACCCTCTCGAGAGATATAAAAGCCCTTTCTGGAGAAATAAAAGAACTAAAATCTAACCAAGTTGAAATCAAAAAAGCTATTAATGAGGTGCAATCAAAAATGGAGGCTCTCACTGCTAGGATAAATGAGGCAGAAGAAAGAATTAGTGATATAGAAGACCAAATGACAGAGAATAAAGAAGCTGAGCAAAAGAGGGACAAAAGCTACTGGACCACGAGGGGAGAATTCGAGAGATAAGTGACACCATAAGACGAAACAACATTAGAATAATTGGGATTCCAGAAGAAGAAGAAAGAGAGACGGGAGCAGAAGGTATACTGGAGAGAATTATTGGGGAGAATTTCCCCAATATGGCAAAGGGAACGAGCATCAAAATTCAGGAGGTTCAGAGAACGCCCCTCAAAATCAGTAATAATAGGCCCACACCCCATCACCTAATAGTAAAATTTACAAGTCTCAGTGACAAAGAGAAAATCCTGAAAGCAGCCCGGGAAAAGAAGTCTGTAACATACAATGGTAAAAATATTAGATTGGCATCTGACTTATCCACAGAGACCTGGCAGGCCAGAAAGAGCTGGCATGATATTTTCAGAGCACTAAAGGAGAAAAACATGCAGCCAAGAATACTATATCCAGCTAGGCTATCATTGAAAATAGAAGGAGAGATTAAAAGCTTCCAGGACAAACAAAAACTGAAAGAATTTGCAAATACCAAACCAGCTCTACATGAAATATTGAAAGGGGTCCTCTAAGCAAAGAGAGAGCCTAGAAGTGGTAGATCAGAAAGGAACAGAGACCATATACAGTAACAGTCACCTTACAGGCAATACAATGGCACTAAATTCATATCTCTCAATAGTTACCCTGAATGTTAATGGGCTAAATGCCCCTGTCAAAAGACACAGGCTATCAGAATGGATAAAAAAACAAAACCCATCTATATGTTGCCTCCAAGAAACTCATTTTAAGCCCGAAGACACCTCCAGATTTAAAGTGAGGGGGTGGAAAAGAATTTACCATGCTAATGGACATCAGAAGAAAGCAGGAGTGGCAATCCTTATATGAGATCAATTAGATTTTAAGCCAAAGACTATAATAAGAGATGAGGAAGGACACTATATCATACTCAAAGGGTCTGTCCAACAAGAAGATCTAACAATTTTAAATATCTATGCCCCCAACGTGGGAGGAGCCAACTATATAACCAATTAATAACAAAATCAAAGAAACACATCAACAATAATACAATAATAGTAGGGGACTTTAACACTCCCCTCACTGAAATGGACAGATCATCCAAGCAAAATATCAGCAAGGAAATAAAGGCCTTAAACGACACACTGGACCAGATGGACATCACAGATATATTCAGAATATTTCATCCCAAAGCAACAGAATACACATTCTTC
Organism: Mustela erminea; assembly: GCF_009829155.1. NCBI lineage: Eukaryota > Metazoa > Chordata > Mammalia > Carnivora > Mustelidae > Mustela > Mustela erminea. Next base: position 8,649,218 of record NC_045632.1, on the reverse strand, counting down.
TCTAGTGCACATGGAACATTCTCCAGAATAGATCACATCCTCAGTCCTAAATCAGGACTCAACCGGTATCAAAAGATTGGGATCATTCCCTGCATATTTTCAGACCACAATGCTCTAAAGCTAGAACTCAACCACAAAAGGAAGTTTGGAAAGAACCCAAATTCATGGAGACTAAACAGCATCCTTCTAAAGAATGAATGGGTCAACCAGGAAATTAAAGAAGAATTGAAAAAAATCATGGAAACAAATGATAATGAAAATACAACGGTTCAAAATCTGTGGGACACAACAAAGGCAGTCCTGAGAGGAAAATATATAGCGGTACAAGCCTTTCTCAAGAAACAAGAAAGGTCTCAGGTACACAACCTAACCCTACACCTAAACGAGCTGGAGAAAGAACAAGAAAGAAACCCTAAGCCCAGCAGGAGAAGAAAAATCATAAAGATCAGAGCAGAAATCAATGAAATAGAAACCAAAAAAACAATAGAACAAATCAATGAAACTAGGAGCTGGTTCTTTGAAAGAATTAATAAAATTGATAAACCCCTGGCCCGACTTATCAAAAAGAAAAGAGAAAGGACCCAAATAAATAAAATCATGAATGAAAGAGGAGAGATCACAACTAACACCAAAGAAATACAAACTATTATAAGAACATACTATGAGCAACTCTACGCCAATAAATTTGACAATCTGGAAGAAATGGATGCATTCCTAGAAACATATAAACTACCACAACTGAACCAGGAAGAAATAGAAAGCCTGAACAGACCCATAACCAGTAAGGAGATTGAAACAGTCATTAAAAATCTCCAAACAAACAAAAGCCCAGGGCCAGACGGCTTCCCGGGGGAATTCTACCAAACATTTAAAGAAGAACTAATTCCTATTCTCCTGAAACTGTTCCAAAAAATAGAAATGGAAGGAAAACTTCCAAACTCATTTTATGAGGCCAGCATCACCTTGATCCCAAAACCAGACAAGGATCCCACCAAAAAAGAGAGCTATAGACCGATATCCTTGATGAACACAGATGCAAAAATACTCAACAAAATACTAGCCAATAGGATTCAACAGTACATTAAAAAGATTATTCACCACGACCAAGTGGGATTTATTCCAGGGCTGCAAGGTTGGTTCAACATCCGCAAATCAGTCAATGTGATACAACACATCAATAAAAGAAAGAACAAGAACCATATGATACTCTCAATAGATGCTGAAAAAGCATTTGACAAAGTACAGCATCCCTTCCTGATCAAAACTCTTCAAAGTGTAGGGATAGAGGGCACATACCTCAATATCATCAAAGCCATCTATGAAAAACCCACCGCAAATATCATTCTCAATGGAGAAAAACTGAAAGCTTTTCCGCTAAGGTCAGGAACACGGCAGGGATGTCCATTATCACCACTGCTATTCAACATAGTACTAGAGGTCCTAGCCTCAGCAATCAGACAACAAAAGGAAATTAAAGGCATCCAAATCGGCAAAGAAGAAGTCAAATTATCACTCTTCGCAGATGATATGATACTATATGTGGAAAACCCAAAAGACTCCACTCCAAAACTGCTAGAACTTATACAGGAATTCAGTAAAGTGTCAGGATATAAAATCAATGCACAGAAATCAGTTGCATTTCTCTACACCAACAGCAAGACAGAAGAAAGAGAAATTAAGGAGTCAATCCCATTTACAATTGCACCCAAAACCATAAGATACCTAGGAATAAACCTAACCAAAGAGACACAGAATCTATACTCAGAAAACTATAAAGTACTCATGAAAGAAATTGAGGAAGACACAAAGAAATGGAAAAATGTTCCATGCTCCTGGATTGGAAGAATAAATATTGTGAAAATGTCTATGCTACCTAAAGCAATCTACACATTTAATGCAATTCCTATCAAAGTACCACCCATCTTTTTCAAAGAAATGGAACAAATAATGCTAAAATTTATATGGAACCAGAAAAGACCTCGAATAGCCAAAGGGATATTGAAAAAGAAAGCCAACGTTGGTGGCATCACAATTCCGGACTTCAAGCTCTATTACAAAGCTGTCGTCATCAAGACAGCATGGTATTGGCACAAAAACAGACACATAGATCAATGGAACAGAATAGAGAGCCCAGAAATAGACCCTCAACTCTACAGTCAACTAATCTTCGACAAAGCAGGAAAGAATGTCCAATGGAAAAAAGACAGCCTCTTCAATAAATGGTGCTGGGAAAATTGGACAGCCACATGCAGAAAAATGAAATTGGACCATTTCCTTACACCACACACAAAAATAGACTCAAAATGGATGAAGGACCTCAATGTGCGAAAGGAATCCATCAAAATCCTTGAGGAGAATACAGGCAGCAACCTCTTTGACCTCTGCCGCAGCAACATCTTCCTAGGAACAACGCAAAAGGCAAGGGAAGCAAGGGAAAAAATGAACTATTGGGATTTCATCAAGATCAAAAGCTTTTGCACAGCAAAGGAAACAGTTAACAAAATCAAAAGACAACTGACAGAATGGGAGAAGATATTTGCAAACGACATATCAGATAAAGGACTAGTGTCCAGAATCTATAAAGAACTTAGCAAACTCAACACCCAAAGAACAAATAATCCAATCAAGAAATGGGCAGAGGACATGAACAGACATTTCTGCAAAGAAGACATCCAGATGGCCAACAGACACATGAAAAAGTGCTCCATATCACTCGGCATCAGGGAAATACAAATCAAAACCACAATGAGATATCACCTCACACCAGTCAGAATAGCTAAAATCAACAAGTCAGGAAATGACAGATGCTGGCGAGGATGCGGAGAAAGGGGAACCCTCCTACACTGTTGGTGGGAATGCAAGCTGGTGCAGCCACTCTGGAAAACAGCATGGAGGTTCCTCAAAATGTTGAAAATAGAACTGCCCTATGACCCAGCAATTGCACTATTGGGTATTTACCCTAAGGATACAAACGTAGTGATCCAAAGGGGCACATGCACCCGAATGTTTATAGCAGCAATGTCCACAATCGCCAAACTATGGAAAGAACCTAGATGTCCATCAACAGATGAATGGATCAAGAAGATGTGGTATATATACACAATGGAATACTATGCAGCCATCAAAGGAAATGAAATCTTGCCATTTGCGAAAACATGGATGGAACTAGAGCGTATCATGCTTAGCGAAATAAGTCAAGCAGAGAAAGACAACTATCATATGATGTCCCTGATATGAGGAAGTGGTGATGCAACATGGGGGCTTAAGTGGGTAGGAGAAGAATAAATGAAACAAGATGGGATTGGGAGGGAGACAAACCATAAGTGACTCAATCTCACAAAACAAACTGAGGGTTGCTGGGGGGAGGGGGTTTGGGAGAAGGGGGTGGGATTATGGACATTGGGGAGGGTATGTGCTTTGGTGAGTGCTGTGAAGTGTGTAAACCTGGTGATTCACAGACCTGTACCCCTGGGGATAAAAATATATGTTTATAAAAAATAAAAAATTAATTAAAAAAAAAATACTCAATAAAAGTGCCTGTGTTAGGGCACCTGGGTGGCTCAGTGTGTTGAAGCCTCTGCCTTTGGCTCGCGTCATGATCACAGAGTCCTGGGATCGAGTCCCATATCAGGCTCTCTGTTCAGCAGGGAGCCTGCTTCCCCCTCTCTCTCTGCCAGCCTCTCTGCCTACTTGTGATCTCTCTCTGTCATAAAAATAAATAAATCTTAAAAAAAAAAAAAAAGAAAAGAGAGAAAAGAAAAAAGTTGGAATAAACAACTTTCCTACTAAAAGAAGGGAAAAACTGGGGTGCCTGGGTGGCTTAGTGGGTTTAGCCTCTGCTTTCAGCTCAGGTCATGATCTCAGGGTTCTGGGATCAAGCCCCACATCAGGCTCTGCTCAGCAGGGAGCCTGCTTCCCCCTCTCTCTCTGCCTGTCTCTCTCTGTCTTCTTGGGATCTCTGTCAAATAAATAAACAAAGTATTTAAAAATATAAAATAAAATAATATAAGGGAAAAAATACTGAAAATAAGTTTTCCTTTCAGAAAAAGAACTACTGAAATTTAGTAGAGAAAGAAAATAACAAATATGTGAAATAAATATATCAGAATAAACAATAACAATACATTGAATGTAATGCTTTTTTAATTTTTTTATGGTTTTTTTTTTTCTGTTGTTGTTTTTTTTTTAATTATTTCTTTTTTATTAACATATAATGTATTCTTTGGTTCAGGTGTGTAATGCCCTTTTTTAACCAAAATAATAAACAAAACTGGCAATGCTTTAATTAGGTCAGCAATTACATACTAATCAGGTAACTTAGAAAAAAAAATACCCAGATAACTCATAAAAATGCACAAGTTACTAAGACTGAATTATCAACCTTATACGAAGGAAACTGGGAATCTTCTTAGACCAGAATAACATTTAATTTGGAAACAAAACTGTCTCAGCACAGAAAAGCCCAAGACCTGGGAATAATACTATATTTGATGGAGTCACTCTGTTCCCTAAATGAAATCTTGAGAGAGATGATATATCTCTCTTTGATTCAGATTCATTATTTTTCATTCATTCATTCATTCATTCATTCATTCATTCATTCATTCATTGTCCTCTAGGTCAGAAAGTTGTTCCTCTATTTCTTCCTGCCTCCTATTCATTCCATCAAGTCTGTTTCCAAACTGATTGATTGCATTGTTAATCTCTTTGATTTTTTTTAAAAGATTCATTTATTTGAGACAGAGAGAGAGAGAAAGAGAGAGCATGAGTAGGAGCTACACGAGGGGAGAGGAAGGGAGAATACCAAGCAGACACCACAGTGAATGAGGAACTTGACTTGGGACTAGATCCCAGGATCCTGAAATCACTACCTGAACCAAACCAAAGAGTCAGATATTTAATGGAGTGAGAAATTCACATGCACCTTTTTTTTTTTTTTTTCCTGCTCTCTATGTTAAGGTTCTCATTATTTTTTTCTCATCTCTGGGAATATCCCTAAGATTATGTCCTTAAATTCTCCATCAAGCAAGGTACTCATCTATATTTCCCTTAAATCTCTAGCTATGACCATATCTCATTTCACGTAAGATAATTTTTTTCATCTTGGTATTTTGTCTAAGTCTCTGCCTTCTGTATTTGGAAAAGCCACTGATGTGCCCTCTTCTATCCTTCAGGCCAGTGGTCTGCAGAGGCTCTCCTTGCTTGCTGTGGGAAATCTTTGGAACCTAGCCTCAGTGTGACTAGGTGAGCTCTGGTCTACCTGTGATAGGAGACCTGACATCAACTCCTTCAGAGCTGAGGCCCTACAGAACTCCCTGCTCTGCAGATGTGGTGTGGGCAGGGGCCCACCTTGCTGGTACTCAGGCAAGCCTCACCGAGAAGGGAAGCCCCACCAGAACAAAGGGAAGTGGGGCTTGGTGCAAGAAAAGCAGACAACCAGTGTCCCTGCTGAGTGGGGTTCTATGTTTATGCTATAGAGCGGGAGAGGGAATGGTGCCATCCAACTTCTGTGTTCTTGAAAACGCATCTCACTGCAAGTTTTGTCTCAGGATAGGGCTTCTAGACTACTGAATAGTCTTCCACTCTGTGCCATCCTTCAGATGGTTGTTTCCATGTTGTCTGCTCCCAGGTTGTCTGCCTCCCTTCTCTCCAGAGGCACCACAGTGCCCTCTTGGCTCTATCCCAGACAAACCTATTGCCTATACTCATGTGTTTGGCAATAAATATGTATAATTTCACCTACACCCAGTGAAATAAAGACATAATAATAAAACACCCATCAGGTTGCCAGGATTCCAGCTACAGCCTGTGACATGAAGACTGTTGCTATTGCCAAGCCAAGAGGCCACACTACTGTGGGAAGAGGAATAATCATTCACCTGAGTAGAGTGGCCCATGGAAGGTTTATGACATCCCAACTGACATGGGTTGTGTGGTCCTGTGTGATTGCTAAGCAGGACTAGAGGCAGGAAAAGATGGAGACAAATCACAGAGATATTGACTCCAAGACTGTGGCAATGTGAATCCATATCAAGAAATGACTTCTGTAAGCAAGTGAAAAGAAAGCACAACATTTTCAGAATACATTTCAACTTGTTAGCTATGTTGGGGGATAAAAAAAGACTAGAAAACTTCAGTTACTACAGAAATCCCACAATACATTGATTTTTTAAATACATTTCTGATTGAAATTTTAAGGATAAGGATGTGTTTACAGAAACTAAAAGGATTCTATCCCTGTGGTCTTGGTGTAAGAAAAAGTTCCAAAGAACAATAAAAAACACTAAACATGAAAGTTGAAATGACAAATTAGAGGACAAGAAAATTAAGAACTACTGATATGGTAATATGGGGATAGGCACAACAATCCAAGATTTCCAAGTGTTCCAGTGGATTCTAACACAGGCTAAAATGGACGCCTCTACAGGAACTAAGTCACAGGTCATCCCTGAGTTATCTATAGATAAGTCACTCTTGCAAACCCTCTATGCCTGTGGTCATGTTAGTGTTGGGACACAAAGACACACAAAATACACAACACACATTTTCTTTATTCATTAATGTATCTGACTCTGATAAAGTCTTCACTTCTTTCATCTCTCTCTTCCCTCTATACATTCCTTGAGCTCTCACCTCAAATATACTTCCTTGAGCTTCCTGAGATGACCCTAGATGCACTTTAGTTCATGTTCTTGAATGAAAGCAATCCAAATTTAAGTGATTTGGAACAGGGGTACCTGGGTGGCTTAGTTGGTTAAGTGGTTATGACTCAGGTCATGATCTCAGGGTCCTGGGGTGGAGCCCTGCATTAGGCTCTCTGCTTAGCAGGGAGTCAGCTTCAGAAATCCCTTTCTTTCTGCCCTTTACCCTACTAACTCTCTCCCTCTCTCTAAAATAAATATTAAATATTAAAAAAATAATAATAATAAAGTGTAGCTCCTGGGTGCTAATCGGTTAAGCAATGAACTCTTTGTTTCAGATCAGGTCATAATCTCAATGTCATATTATGGAGCCCTGGGTCAGACTTTGAGCTCAGCAGGATGTTGGCTTGAGATTCTCTCTCCCTCTCAGTCTGCCCCACCCTGCCACACTCCTTTGTACTTTCTCTAAATTAAGTACATAACTCCTAAAAAAAATGTATTGGAAATTATTTAAATATTTTTCAAATAAGTCAAGAAATGTATACAAGACATTAATATAGGTTACAAATTTTAAAGAGATTGGATATAACATTTTTACTCTAAATCTGTAATCAATTTTCTCATAAGACCATACATAATTGCAGGTCTAAGTAGCTGTTAATCAGCTATGCATTTACATATAGCATAAAATCCCTGGGCATTAAGATTAAGGATACTGTTAATTCTAGGGCCTTTTTGAAACAACTAGTTTTGGGGCACCTGGGTGGCTCAGTGGGTTAAGCCTCTGCCTCCAGCTTAGGTCATGATTTCAAGGTCCTTGGACCAAGTCCCATGTCGAGCTCTCTGCTTAGCAGGGAGCCTGCTTCTCCCTCTCTCTCTGCCTGCTGCTCTGCCTACTTGTGATATTTCTCTCTCTGTCAAATAAATTAATTAAATCTTTTTACAAATCTTAAAAAAAAAAGAAAGAAACAGCTAGTTTCAGGACAAAGTTTGATCGCCTTTGCGCCAGATGCTGTGGTGAAGTTCAAGAGACATTCTCAAATATCTACATCCATGTGTGTGACATTTATATATTACCCTGGCCCATAGAATAGTAGGGTTCAATGGCATTGTGGGAGTACTACCTTGGGGAAAATGGTGTTCCCTGAAGGAAAACAGAAAGAATTCAGATCAAATTTCCTGAATCCTATCAGATTGACAGTCTCCTTTGCTGTAAGGAACAAGGATTGATGCCTAGTGGTGAGGCAGGTATCCTGGGGCAAAGAAAGGGCAAGAATAAGTGCAATGCCTGGGGATAAACAACACTAGAGAGAAGAAATGGAAAAACCAGAGTATATCTAGTGTATCTGAGCTATTTTATAAGACCTGAGCATCTACCTACTCACTGTGTACATAACACAAAATATGTGTCTTCTTTCCTACAAGTACACAGCAGCCTTTTCATGGTGTAGCTGACCAGAAGATGACACATACTGAATAATGAGTTATTATCCTTCTTTTTTTAAAAAGATTTAATTCACTTATTTGATGTACAGTGTGTGTGTACAATCATGGGGAACAGAAGGCAGAGGGAGAGAGACATAGCTGGCTGAGCAGGGAGCCAGTTATGGAGCTCCTTCCCAGGACCAGCCTGTTCTAAGTAAAGGCAGATGCTTAACTAAATCACCCAGGTGTCCCTATCCTTCAATTGATTCAATTTTAAATGTAAGCATAACAGGGTACTCAACTTAATTTTACCAGCTTCTACAACTGATAAAAACCCACGTTTCACTCAGGTCAGGAGTATAAGGAGAGCATGGGCTGTGAAACAACATAGGGACATCTAACCTAAAAACTGGGTGGGCTGTTTGAAGCAGAAATAGTCACCTCTATTTGCTGGTGACAAAGAGGGAGAAACAGGTAACACAAGTAGGGGGAGCTGCAGACAGAGGGAGGGGGAGAAGCAGGCTTCCCACTGAGCAGAGAGCCCAATACATGGCTTAACCTCAGTACCCCAGGATCATGACCTGAACCAAAGGCAGACACTCAACTGACTGAGCCACCCACTTGCCCCTCAATTCTCTTTCTTTCTTTCTTTTTTTCTTTTTAGAATTTATTTATTTATTTGACAGAGATCACAAGTAGGCAGAGAGGCAGGCAGAGTGTGGGGGGGAAGCAGGGTCCCTACTGAGCAGAGAAAATGATGTGGGGTTCGATCCCAGGACTCTGGGATCATGACCTGAAAAAAAGGCAGAGGCTCAACCCACTGAGCCACCCAGGAACCCCCCAATTTTCTTTTTTTGACAAATACAGTGCACTACTGTAAATTCACTTTCCCTTCATTATGACTGTTTTAATGTTTTATTTTCTCAAGTTTCCTTCATTATAGAAATACAATATACACCATTGACCCCAGCAAAGTATGAAATAATGGACTGTTAATGTTCTAGGTAAGGGTTCTGGTCAAAAATAGAATATTTCCATCCAAAAGTAGGTATGTTTTTCAGTTTGGGGGACACAAAAGATACACAGAGATGTCCAATTGTGGAGAGGTTGGCAGCCCACATGCCTACATTTTCCATGACTAAAATATAATTAATCTAGTTATTTTTTTCTCTAAAAATAAATATTCTGATTTAGAATCAGAGGCAAAGAATTAGGAAAACAGGGACACCTGGGTGGCTCAGTTGGTTGAGTGGCTGCCTTTCGCTCAGGTCATGATCCCAGCATCCTGGGATGGAGTCCCGCATTGGGCTCCTTGCTCGACACGGGGCCTGCTTCTCCCTCTGCCTCTGCCTGCCATTCTGTCTGCCTGTGCTTGCTCTCTCTCTCTCTCTCTCTCTCTGACAAATAAATAAATAAAATCTTTAAAAAAAAACAAAAGAATTAGGAAAACATGTTCTAATCAGAGGAATGAAATAAATCTCTAAAATTGGCCCTGAATTAATACAGAAGTACTTACTGTCTGAGGAAGAATTCAAATAACTGTCATAAAGATTATCATGGAGTAAGAAGAAAAGTAGGAGGGTAACTAAATGCCATCAGTAAAACTATACATGACAGAAATGTAAACCCAAAGACACAGAAAACACAACAATCAACCAAAGCTGGGAGTTGAAATGTACAATCACTGAAATTAAAAATACACAAAGGGGTCAGTCACAGACTTGATCAAAGAGAAGAAAGATGCAGACAACCTAAAGACCCCAGGTTTTAAATTATCTGCTGAGAGGAACAAAGAAACATGTGGAAAAAGGCAGAGTAGGGACTCATGAGACACCAACAAGTGCTCTCATAGGCACATTACGGGGACCCCAAATGTAGGAGAGAGTAAAAGGGACAGAAGGTTTATATGAAGATCTAAGGGCTTATAATTTCCATGTTTGTGGAAAGAAGAGACAAATTCAAGAAGCTCAGGAAAATTAAAGTAGGATAAAATTCAAGACATGAACACAGTGACACATTACAATTAACCTATGAAAAGTCACCAGTAAAAAAGAGAATTTTGAAACAGTGTGATAAAAACAACTCATCTTATTTAAGAGATCTCCATAAGATTATCACTGGGATTCACAGCAGACCTGGTAGGAAGAACTGCATGGGACAGTGTATTCAAGCACTGAAAGATCAAAATATCCACCAAGAATCCTCTATCTGGGAAAACTGTTTTCCATAAAGGTAGAAATAAACACTTTTCCCACATAGAAAACCCTGTTAAGTTTACTCCTAGTCTTGTTCTACAAGAAACGTTAAAGGAAATCCTTCTAGATCAAATGAAAGGATTCTAAGCAGTAATTAAAACCATATGACAATATAAACCTCTCTACTAATTATAAATATTTTCACAATTATAGAAACCTGCAGTGTTATAATGAGGTAACACAAGTTGTTTTTATTTGTGCCACAAAATGTCTTCTTTATAGATTTTATTTATTTGACACACAGAGAGAGATCACAAGTATGCAGAGAGGCAAGAGAGGGTGGGAGGGGGTGAAGAGAAGCAGGCTCCCTGCTGAGCAGAGAGCCCAATGGGGAACTCAATACCAGGACCCTGAGATGATGACCTAACCTGAAGGCAGAGGTTTAACCCTCTGAGCCACCCAGACGTCCCTACAGAATGTTTTTAAATCAAAGTATTTAAATCATAAACCCAGGTAATAAAGTACACAATATAAAAGATAGAATTTGTGATACTGGTAACAAAGTGGGTGCAGGGGTGGAGATAAGTTGAATAATTTTGTATACAATTGAGAATATCAGTTTCAAATGCTTATTTAATGTCTCTTTTTAAAGACTTATTTTTTTATTTGTGAGAGAGAGCACGTGTGTACAAAGAGGGGAAGCAGCTGGCAGAGGGAGAAGTGGGCTCCCCGCTGACCAAGGAGACCAACTTGGGACTCTAGCTTCCAAGATTCTAGCTTCCAATCACAGTTGTGCTCAGTAGAGAAGAGAGAACATTGTAGAATCTAGAATCCCAGAACCCTAGGAATGTGACCTAAGCCAAAGGCAGATGCTTAAGTCACCAAGCCACTCTTGCATACCCTAGAATAAAATACACAAGCAAAAAAGAAAGCACAACTACTTTATGTTGTGGAAAGTCCCAGACAAAAGGAAGTACGTTATTATGGAATTGCAAAAAGCAGAATAAGACAAAATTGAAGATAAAAAATTCTCAATAAAAAAATAGATGAATTATCTAAAAGGAAAATCACTGTGTAACTGTATTTTCAAACACAGACTGTGACCCCATGAAAAACAAACATTGGAATTGTTGGCATGCCTTCACTGATAGTAAAATTGTAATGAATATTCATTAATATCAACCATAAGAAAGTCTAATGAAAGATTTTACTAGTAAGCACTTAAAAGACATTGAAAAATGTATCATGTTGATATACACCTCCTTTTATGTAGAATATAAAGCTATAATTCATTCTGTAGAATCAAGCAACCAAAATCATTTCTTTTCTAAATAAACACCAACTTTGGAAAATATACTGACAATGACTATTTTTTTTAAAGTATTTGGATGAATTCAGGTATATTCTGAGGAAATCAGAAGAAAAATCCAATGACTAATTTTTCCCTGAAGTAAAATTACATTTATAAGCAAAAGTTTTTCTTAAATATGGGGATTGTACTAATTATCTCCCTCACTTCTTATAAAGTACATGTCCATGTCCCATCGGAACTTTGGATCTAAAAAATCAAAACTGAATCTCATATACAACTAATTAGAATGGAAAAGCACACAAGAACTTCATATAAGATTAAATTATTAAATGATGCAATTATTAATAAATAAGGTAACAACTGAGACTACATTAAAGGCTATAAATTGAGTTCTAAATATCCTAGCTCCCCTATGGCATTATTTAAGTAGGAATTCTAGGAAACAAACAGATACATTACATTATTTCACCATTTAGGAATGGAACACCCGGACTGTGAACTTCTGAAGGGAAATAGGATGTGAATTTTCTCATTTTAGGGAGGTACTTTGTGATATGATGAAGTTACAGAGTCTCAGTTTTGTATAGTTCATATTAAACCCTCCATAACACTCAAAAACATAAACCTGAAAGTATGTCTGTCTCCAGTGTTTCCGGAATTTCCACACATACTCCAACATGCTCAGCAC